>NC_037671.1:24336672-24693499 GCF_003255815.1 Theropithecus gelada
AAAAAAAAAAAAAAAAAAAAAAAAAAAAAGAAAAAAAAATTCAAAAGTTCATTGGCCAAGACATTTAAATTCAAAAGTTCATCGGCCAACT
Organism: Theropithecus gelada; assembly: GCF_003255815.1. NCBI lineage: Eukaryota > Metazoa > Chordata > Mammalia > Primates > Cercopithecidae > Theropithecus > Theropithecus gelada. The sequence goes on from NC_037671.1 coordinate 24,336,764, forward strand.
CTCTGTCCCAGTTTCTCAGGACCATCCTGTTTTTTGGTGTGCTCATGGGCTAGACAAGCTGCTGTAGGCTATGTTGCCCCTTTATACCTTCATCATACTTAAATCTAGATAAATTCATATTTTTAGATGACAGCCTCATGCCTCTCCCTCTCTCATCCCCCAAAGCAGTGAACTCCAATTGTAGAGATTAAAGAGACCAGAGGTGTCCAGAAATGAAGATACCTAGTTTGGGCAGTGGGCCTAGGTGTGAGATCAGCCCTATTTTAAAATCCAATAATTCAGTGCCCCAACTGTGGCTGTTCAGAAGAGCTGTGCTCACTCACACATCACTAAGAGTGTGCAATCACAGTGGTCCAGGCTCAGTGACCTTATTCACTCATCCTGCAGGGTCTGCTTGACTTGCAGCTCTCTGCTCCTTTCCCCCGGCTCTCGGGCCATCTGGCTTCATATTTTGGATCGTGATATTGATCTCAGGTCCGCCATGTTTTGGTGACCCATTGGACTCTTCCCTGCATGCTTCTCTGTAGAACACAATAGATCCAAAATGGTGATAAAAATGAGTCTTGACATGTGTGAGTTGATGCCTGGTGTTTAGTCAATTACAATTAGTAAGTTATTAAGTCAGGCCAGAAATAGAAGCATGGATTGGTTTTATTGTAATCTCAAATCTCACAAAAGACCAGCAGACAAACTATGAGGAGGATTTCTGCAGCCCACACTTGGAGAAGCTCACCATGCATTTTCTTCTAAAAGTGATGAGATATCACTTTTGAGATTTTGCAGAGTGTCAGTTCTGATGACAAGAGACTGGGGAAAAAGCCATTCCATGGCTTCCTTCTCTTCATTTGCTAGTAGGTTTTTCTTTAAAGTATACATCTTTCAAAAGGACAAAATGCTTTTTTATCAGTGGCTTAGTTCCTTGTGAACCAGGGTATGGGACTCAAAAGAAATGATATCATATATGAATGAAGATTGACTCCATTTTAAATCAAACTGGTTGAAGGCACCTTGATTTCCTTGAAAGTACATCTTGAAACATATCATTCCCCATTCTTGACTTTTTGATCTATATTGCAGATCTGAAATACTGAGTGGAAAGCATGAGTGTAGATTGGTCATTTTGACTGGAGATATCAGTTGGCTGGCCTGGAGACCCCTTAGGTTCTGGAAACCTTTGTCCTACAGCTCATGTGTTAATTTAGGTTTGTCATGCAAATATTCCTGTACTCCCAAACTACATCAGATTTGCCAAAGTGCACTCTGGGTGTCTGAGTACAGCGTTGTTATACCCTGTACACACTATCACGTACGTATCTCTAAAGGGCTGATGGTTTGCTTACTGGTTCTCAGTAGAACACCTTGGAGAAATACACCCCTATATATTCTCATCAGTCCTCCACTGGTGTTGATAATATTGGTTGGGATTTGTGTTCATCATCTACTAGTGACTCAGCATTTGAGGCTAAATGAGAGTATGCTGAATTTGCTCCAAGGACATGTTAGAAAAGTGCTGGAGTTTAAGGAGCTGGTGTATAGCCCTTGCATTTTTGGTTTCTTATCCTCATGATTCAGCCAAAGACAAAAATTGAAATTTCACTGGTTGGGTGCTAACCATCACCCTGGAAGCTCAGGAAAACTGCCCAGAAAGAGGAGGTCATGGTTCATTTCTGAGAATATAATTGTAAATGGCAGAGAAGGAAGTTAATAGGTGAGTGACAGAAACAAGTGAACACATCCACAATCAACGATCTTCCCATTGTATGACTTAGCGATCACCTTTAAATGAGCCGGGTACCCCTGCTACAGTTTTCCATTTGAAACCCATGCCTATTTGAATCAATTTTTTTTCTAATTCATCAGATGAAGTTGGTTAGTTTAGTCAGACTTTAGCCACACATACTCCAAGCTAGTGAATGATTTTACTGTTCACTCTTTTAGGCCTCAGGATGCAGTTTACAGAAGTTTAGAAAACCCAGAGGTGACGGAGTGAGGAACAAGCTGATGATATGTGTCACATGACTCCTCCCTCTCCACCCCACCCGCATCTCCCACATGTACTCTGCCCTTCAGAAGTGTGTGGTGTGACAAGGAATATTAATGTGACCACTGAAATGGAATGAATAGAATCTGGGTGGAGCACAAGCCTCTGGCCCCTCTGGCCCTTCCCGCTGCCTATCTCCACCCCACTTTCATGCTTATCTAACCCCTCCCAACCAGTCACAACCCAGTCTCTTGGGAAATCAAGACCTTGGAAGCTTATTATGTGACTGTGTCCTCAGGGTTCTGGTCCTTTGGCTCTTCTCTTTCCTGATTGATTGGAAGGCCTTTCTCCACTTATCACCAGAGCTGTGTCACTGCTCCCTCCCCCTTTTACAGAAGCTCTGGGATGCATCAGAACCCAACTGTCCTCATCAGCCTTCCTTTGAACCTTTGTAAGGACAGCGCAGACCAGAGTCATTTTAAGAATTTCCTGTATGCACCGCAGAAGGAGTTTGGGAAACCCAGGATGGGGCTGATTAGGGGGATGGGCGTGGTACTTGCCTTCCCCTTACATACGTGGCCTGTGATATTTGTGATGTTGATATTGCCTTAGGTGATTGTATGAGAACTTCTCCTTGCAATAACTATGTTCTGTTTCTCTTCCTGGACCTCATCTCATAAGCAAAATGCCCATTTCTAAACATCTCCTTTATAAATATCCTGAACTCAATGGTCTCTTAAGAGTTTCTGTATATTTAACAGAATCTCAAGGGGCCAGACAGTGGGTTAACTATTAGAACTACTTAAGTAGTTAAGGTTCTGAAATGGAATGAACTGGATGCCTCAAGAGGCAGTGAGTCTCCCCATGGTAGAAGTGAAAGCAGAAACTGGTGAGGATGCTGTGGAGAAGACAGAAGTGTCTACTGGGCACAAGTGGCGCAGGTGGTAGGCAGCTTCTGAGACGGCAACTAATGACCCCACTTCCTAGTATTCATGCCCTTATGGGATCCTTTCCTCTTAAGTGTGGGTTGCATCTAATGACCTTCTCCAAGTTAATAGACAGTGATGGGATATGACGTCTGAGCCTAATTTGCATACGAGTGTAACTTCTGTTTTGCTCTCATTCTCTCTCTTGTCCTTTCCTTTGCTTACTTGATGACGCTGTCAGAAGTGTTCAAACCAGAGTAACTCCATTTTGAGTGAGGGCTAGGAAAATGAGGCTGGAACTTGCTGGGCTGCATTCCCAGAAAGTCAGGCATTTGGAGCCTCTAGATGTTTACAGTTCAGGGAACAGATTGATAATGTTCACTAAACAGACCCAGACTTGGGAGTGTCCTAATATCCTGATATCTTGAGAACGAAGGCATTCTAATTTTGCTTTAAAGATAATAATATGAATTCTTGCAAAATGAGTAATTAAGAAAATTAATCCTTTATCACAAATTCTTGTAGCAGAGCACATCTCCTCATTATCTTTTTTCATCCTATATACATGAACGTTGTACCTAGGGTGGAGGCATTCCTCCTCTTACTTTTGGGAACACCTACTCTGTTTATGGAATAGCTGTTCTTTCAATATTTATTTTATTTTATTTTATTTTATTTTATTTTATTTTATTTTATTTTATTTTATTTTATTTTATTTTATTTTATTTTATTTTATTTTATTTTATTTTGAGATGGAGTCTTGCTCTGTCGCCCAGGCTGGAGTGCAGTGGCATGATCTCAGCTCACTGCAACCTCTGTCTCATGGGTTTAAGAGATTCTCCTGCCTCAGCCTCCCAAGTAACTGAGATTACAAGTGCCTTCCACCACGCCTGGCTAATTATTTATTTATTTTATTTTTAGTAGAGACAGGGTTTCACCATGTTGGCTAGGCTGGTTTTAAACTCCTGATCTCAAGTGATCTACCTACCTCAGCCTTCCAAAGTGCTAGGATTACAGGTGTGTGCCACCATGCCCAGCCACTACTTTACTTTCTTTTTTTTTTTTTTTTTTTTTTTTTTGAGACAGAGTCTTGCCTTGTAGCCCAGGCTGGAGTGAAGTGGCACAATCTCAGCTCACTGCAAGCTCTGCCTCCCGGGTTAATGTCATTCTCCTGCCTCAGCCTCCCAAGTAGCTGGGACTACAGGTGCCCACCACCATGCCCAGCTAATTTTTTGTATTTTTAGTAGAGACGGGGTTTCACTGTGTTAGGCAGGATGGTCTCAATCTCCCAACCTTGTGATCCGCCCACCTCGGCCTCCCAAAGTGCTGGGATTACAGGCATGAGCCACCACGCCCGGCCCTACTTTACTTTCTTAATAACTTGCTTTTGCTTTGCACTGCAGACTTGCCCTGAATTCTTTCTTGTGTGAGATCCAAGAACCCTCTCTTGGGGTATAGATCAGGACCCCTTTTCTGTAACAAAGCCAGCCACCATATTATAAGCTGCCATTTGGAGTGGCTCTTATGACAAGGAATAGAGGGAGGTCTCTTGCCATCAACTCATGAGGAACTGAGACCCTCAATCCAACAGCCTAGGAGGATCTGACTCCTGTCAATAATCTCTTGAGTGAGCTGGGGAGCAGATTCTTCCCCAGTCAAGCCTTCAGATGACTGCAGCCCCTGTGATCTCACCAAGATTACAGCCTGTGAGAGACCTTAAAGCAGTGGACCCGGCTAAGCCCCACCCAGATTCCTGACCTACAGAAACTGTGAGATGATAAATGCTGTTTCAAGCCACAAAGTATTGGGGTAATTTGTTATGTAGCAATAGATAATTAATCCAGCATGTTGAATAGTTGACCTCTGGTATCCCTCCCAGATTTAGGATTTTATGAGTTGTCAGGAATTAAAAATGATATTGGAAGGTATTGACTCTCTTGATGTCCAAACCATTCTTTCTTTTTATTTCTCTTTTCTTCTAAGTTCAATAAATAGTTGTGCTTATCTGTTGGGATTCATTTTTCTTTGTTTTCAGGCATGTCAGCTAGCTGAAGCCTTATTGTGCTGGCTAGAGAAAGTGAACTAATTCAGGCAAGGAGATTTGAAAACCTAGGAAGTCCACCAAGGAAAAGGAAGATACCTTCTGGTTGCTAATGCAGTGTGCTTTGCATGTGAAATAAGAGCAATCACAGCTCAAATAAACAATTTGAGATGTCATTGATTGCTCTGGGTCTGAGCAGTTTTTTCTAATCTACCCTATTATTTTCACCTTTAGCACAGGGCCCATCAGTGCTGGTTCCGAACGGTTCCTTCAGTCATTAATTTGAGGAGCTGCCACAGTTGCTTTCTGCATGGATATATTTGTGACTTAAATGCTCTTGGTTCAATAAAAGAATTATAGTACTTTATTGTGACTTGAGGAAGCCCAGGCAGGCTTTGCCACTGCAGTTCCGAAGATCTATTACTCTGCCAGACCGGCCCACTGAGTTAATGTTTCGTATTAAGATTTCTAGTCTTCATTCTGAGAAACAGAGAGGCAAGTGACTTGCTAATGCTTGATGTTGCTGGAAGAAATAAAAGATGTAGTCTGAAATCTAAACGATTTAAATAAAAGAAAAATTTCTGCATGGTGAACCAAATTGCCCTTCTTTCCCCACCAGGCACACAGGCCCACTTCACAATGCTTGAGCTACGGTGTATTTTAAACCAATGAAATGGTCTAGAAGACAGGCCCTAAGGAGTTCAACCGTGTGAAAAAATTGTCCTGTGCTCTCAGCATATCAAGTACCTAGAATACATTAGGGACAAGCACAACTGCCTGTTTCTGTCTCTAAATAGTATTCCAATTGTAAATTGTGGCTAGCAATTTATCTTAGGAGCTACTTTGGCAGTGGGGGTGAAGAGAGAACGAGAAAATTGACGGGATTGTGTGATCCGTGGCGGGAGTGCAGCTGCCACCTTTAATATCTTGTCCCAGTGTCCTGGTGTCCTGGGTGGTTTCGGTCACTGAGTGTGTGCTTAGCACAGTGGTTCTTCTATTCCACTTACATACACATTTCCATCTGCAAAGATTGTCATAAAGTAGTTTATTATATATTTCCTGTAATATATCAGAGAAGATAGATTCAAGAATGTAGTTGAGGAAACAGACACCCGGAGGTTAGATCTTTCCTTCAAAAAATTGTGGTAAAATGCATATAACATAAAGTTTACCATGTTAATCATCTTAAGGTGTGCGATTTCGTGATATTAAATATGTTTACAATGTTGTACAACAATTGCCACTATCTAGTTTCAGAACTTTTCATTATCCTGAAAGGAAACGTACATCCATTAAGCAGCCACTCTCCTTTCCTTCTATCCCCAGCCCCTGGCAACCACTAATCTGCTTTGTGTCTCTGAATTTGCCTAATTTGGATATTTCATAGATATAGAGTCATGTAATATATGTTCCTTTGCATCTGGCTTCTTTCACTTAGCATAATATTTTCAAGGTATCCATGTAGATACTGTTTTAATGTATCAGTACTTTATTCCTTTTGGTGGTTTAATAATAGTCCATTGTATGGATATACTTCACTGTGTTTATCCATTGTCAGTTGATGGATGCAAGTTAAATGCTTTTAACATTAATTAATGGCAATATTAATTAAAAGTACGTTAAGTGTCCACAACCAATCAATAGATGGTTGCATTAATGATAATTATCATTGAGGACTAAACTTCAAACATGGAGTCCTTCTCTTAGCCAGTTTATCACAAGAATGGAGTCCTTTTGCTGAAAGCAAGAGTTAGGACTCATCATTATCTTCTAAAGTGCTGAGACAGACAGCAAGATATGTGAAAGATGTGACTCTCCTGAGAAAATGGATCCACTGAATGCTGTCAGAGATTTTTACTGGTTCTGGCATTGGCAGGTTGGAGTTACTATGGGGAAAAGTTCGTCCCAGTAGCATGCCTGTGGAGAGATTTTGAAGAGGTTCCAGGAGAGAAATCTGGAGGGTTTCTCTTAGGTTGCATGTGTCTGGCCAGTCTGGCTAGTGTTTTGTCAATGTTCATGAGTAGTTCTGTTTTGGGCATTCACAGGGTCATCTTCCATCAGAGACATTCCATGGGGTTGGGGTTTCTGGGACTCCAGTTTCTCACCATCTCCCCCAGTATTACTGCTGCACCATGATGGTACTGAGTTTGGAGCATGGGGTGGACTATGCATTGGAAGAGCCCATTGGCAGTAAGTCAGAGATGGGAAGACTGGATTTGTGTGGACACAGGAGTCTCACTCCTAGGATAACACGAGGTACTCTGGCACATAGTCAGAAATATTATGTTTAAAAATGAGCTGACTTGGGAACTTTTGAGGGTAGGTGGGTGTCCTATGACAGGAGGAATGGGGGCACCTCAGACCCATTTTGTTCTGAAGTTTACACAGTTCATGGCCAGTTTTAACTGACTACATCTTGTATTTAGAGACTCTGAGATCAGAGTTGTCTTTTATACTTCTTAGAATCTGCCACTTATATCAGAAGAGATAATAACATGCCAGCTTCTTAAACTCGGAAGGTGGGAACATCGGTGCTAGCTATAGCACGATTCTTTATACCTTCTACAAATTGTATTTAAAAATCACACAGATTCCAATTTTGTAATGCACTCTTAAGATATCCTAACACAAGCCAAGCAGTTACAATTCAAATGGATAATAATTGCATTTCCTTTTGGAAAAATAGCCCATGCCCCTAATTGGATCACTGTGCATTCAGCACCCCATCTGTTGGCATGGCACTTGCTGGGAAGTCTGAATGAGAGATATTGAATAATCATACCCTGCGTCTCCCACCGCTGCAGGTCCCCAGATGTGGTCTGCCACTTCCACTCCAGTACTCCAGTTTCTGGTATTGGAACTTCTCCCTGGCCCACTGCTGCAGTGATTAGGACAAAGATCCCAGACTGGCTAGTGTCTGCAAGTGAGCATCGTATGGGTTGAAGCGATTCACAAACTATGAACCTGATTTATCTCCCTAGGAAAGATGATCTTCATAGCAAAGTTGCACTGTTTTTCTAGAAGGTCGTTATCATAGTGCCTTACTCATGTAGTGCAGCACATCAGGAAGTAAATGTACATGATTAAATTTAACTCGATTAAATTTAACATGATTAAATTTAACTGCACACACACACACACATACACAAAAACCACCCTAACATATAATCTGGAACATAGTAGCTGCTCAATACATCATCCTTAATTTTGAAAGTGTTGGCAAAAGTCTATGTCTGGGGGCCTAGAATGTTTTCCAGGTAGAAAGGATATAAACGAGCAAGGCATATGCCAGCTTTTTAGGCATAATTTACCAAACACTCGTATTTTTCTTCAAAACATGGCCAAAATGACTTAGGCTGAATCCAGGTGGATTCTGCACACCCCTCACAAGGGAGCTTCTGGGCTGAGACATAGACTTGGTGAGACCTCCTCCAGGTGTTTCTAGAAGCCAGCTCTTCATATAGAAAGCTTACATTCATTCCAGCCTTTCTGCTAAGTGAACATCGTCTATGTTTGAACATTTTCACCAGCAGGAATCTCACTACCCTCATATCTGGAAATGAAACATTTGCCTCATTTGTACTTTATGCACGAGAAACTTGCCGACTGCTGTGATTCCTCATAATTCTCAACCAGATGGATTGTATGATGGGATTGATGGCATTGACTACAATGTTGGAGCAAGGGTTCCCATATGTTTCCTAGGGCTGCCACAATACAAACCAGGTGGCTTAAAACAAGAAAAATCTATTCTCTCACAGTTCTGGAATCTAGAAGTCTGAAATTAAGGTGTCAGCAGGGCCCTGCTCTCTTTCCGAAGGCTCTAGGGGAGGATTCTTTGTTGGCTTCTGGTAGACCCTGGTCTTCCTTGGCTTGGAGATACATCTCTTCAGCCTCTGCCTCCGATGTCATGTGGCATTCTCCCCTCATGTGTCTATGTGTCTGCATTCCTTCTCCTCTTTGGTCTTGTTAGATTAAGGATCCATGATACTCCGATATCACCTCATCCTAATTTAAATAACATACCTGCAATGACACTGTTTTCTTTTCTTTTCTTTTCTTTCTTTCTTTCTTTTTTTTTCTTTTTTTTTTGAGACAGAGTCTCTCTCTGTTATCCAGGCTGGAGTGCAGTGGCGCGATGTTGGCTGACGACAACCTCTGCCCTCTGGGTTCAAGAGATTCTCCTGCCTCAGCCTACTGAGTAACTGGGATTATAAGCATGTGCTATCACGCCCGGCTAATTTTTGTCTTTTTAGTAGAGACAGGGTTTTGCCATGTTGGTCAGGCTGGTCTTGAACTCCTGACCTCAAGTGATCTGCCTGCCTTAGCCTTCCAAACTGCTAGGATTATAGGCATGAGCCACCACGCCAGGCCTGACCCTATTTTCATTGAGTTACTGAGGGTGAGGACTTTAACATATCTTTTGGGCCAGGCATAGTTCAATCCATAAAAACCATTTGATCTATTTTTACCATGCTCAAAAACTTAAACCCAGCCCTGCTGAATCACTGGAGAGAAGATGTCTCAAGAATTCTTAAGAACTAGGGAGTTGTGAGGTTGTCACCTCATGTTGTTATACCCAGTGATATTTTAGGAGGTTTTGCATGAAGATGCAGCATTGCTGATGAAATGATTGCTTGCTGAGTGGAGAAGGCTGCAGTTCACTGTTTTGATTTATTCCCTATGAGTTCTTTTTAGATTTTCTTTCATTCAGTTTGAGTTGCAATGCTGCTGTGCTTCTTGACCCAACTTTATTCTCTGCGTAGCCCCATCAGACAAGCTGATTTTATTGGACTTACTTTTTTTAGTTTTTGTTAATAAAGATTTGATCAATTCAATGTGCTTTGGCCAACTGCACATGTCTGGTCCCTGTCTTTTGATGCCTTCTTCTGAGAGGGGGTACCCTCCTCCTCTCCCCCTTGAGAATTACTGCAGTAATATATGCTGCTGGAACTTAGGGTGGTGTGAGTTCAGAGATCTTGTTGAAGAATCCCCCATATCCCTTTTACTGCCGTGTGACAGGTATTCCATCCCACGCCTGAGGACAGGTGCTCCGTTACAAGTTTAGTTAAGGTTATCGCTTTGGAAGGGGTTGATTGAGGGTGGGGGAGGAAGACGGAGAGTTGAGGAGAAAATGGTGGGGGGAGAGGGAAGACCACCTTGGTCATCTGGGTTATCTGAATGACTCCTGGAGGTACCTAAGGTGAAGGACACTGACCGTTTCCACATCTGGATTGCCTGAACTATTTGCCAGGCAGTTCCATTGTGGGGTTCCTGGTCTTTGGGTGGAGTGGAAAGAGAAAATCTCAGATGGAAGTGGAAGGGAGGTACCGGTAAGTAAGAGGGTCTAGAGACAGACATTACTCATTTGATGTTTTATGCAGAAGCTTTAGGGTAACACTGATGATAGCACCTCCCTTCTTATTGGTGTGATAAACACACCACTTCCTGCTGACTGCAGGCTTATCAGTTGTTGTCTACAACTGTAAATACCGTCCTTTCTTTATGAGGCTAAATGGTTCACATTTTTATAGCAATTTTGTAAATTAATGAGTCAAATCTGTGGTTACTCATGTAATTTCAGTTACCACTGGCAAGAGAAATTTTAAAACAAATAGATTATTACTACTACAGTTCCACATTTTTGCCAACTCCTGGGCACGTCTGCTTCCTTGAAGAGGGCTCTCTCTGCTCACACAACTCTTGGCTCTAGACTTTGAGGCAGTTTACCTGCTCCTTGGAGAACGGGCTGTCTCCCTCTTTCAGTGCAGTGAGTCCTTTGCTATAAGAAAGAAGAAAGAGAGTGGGAGAGTGAGACTGGACGGCTGGGAGAGCTGCGGTGGCACGTGGATACTTTCTCTTCTCCTTTGGGAATTCCACTTAACGCCTGAGGAGGAGGCATTGCCCAAACCCTTGAGGGTTCCTGGAAAAACAGAGGAAGTTTCCACCAGAGGAATTTGCTATATTCTTAAAGCAATGCACAGCAGGGTGGGTAGCATGGGTGCCCCAGTATGGCAGAGCCTGCAAAGTCCCCAGATAGATTTAGACCCTTTCCATTGCACTGCTTGTGTCAGCAAGATTCAGAGCCCAGCCGGGCATGGTGGCTCATGCCTGTAATCCCAGCCCTTTGGGAGGCTGAGGTGAGCGGATCATGAGGTCAAGAGATTGAGACCATCCTGGCCAACATGGTGAAACCCTATCTCTACTAAAAATACAAAAATTAGCTGGGCATGGTGGCACGCACCTGTAATCCCAGCTACTTGGGAGGCTGAGGCAGGAGAACCTGTGGGGCAGAGGTTGCAGTGAGCCAAGTTTGCACCACTGCACTCTAGCCTGGCGACAGAGCAAGACTCCATCTCAAAAAAAAAAAAAAAAAAAAAGATTTAGAACCCATTGGCCTTTCTCATCTACTGGAAGAAAAGAGTGTGCTAGCTAGAGCTGTGAAATTGGCATTTGTCTGCTGCATTAAAATAGAGGAACTAAACTTGTTTAATTCTCTGATAATTAATGAAAACAAAATTATCCCAATCTGATCTCCAGAGAAAAACATATACACATATATATTATAAAATATGAAATGTTTATTTTTGAATATATAGAAAGTGGTGAAATGCTCCCCAAAGGATGAAAACTACATTTTTTTTTTTTTTTTCTGAGACAGAGTCTCGCTCTATTGCCCAGGCTGGAGTGCAGTGGCATGATCTTGGCTCACTGCAGCCTCCGTCTCCTGGGTTCAAACAATTCTCTGCCTCAGCCTCCCGAGTAGCTGGGATTACAGGTGCCCACCACCACGCCCAGCTAATTTGTTTTGTATTTTTAGTAGAGATGGGGTTTCACCATCTTGGCTAGTTGATCTTGAACTTCTGACCCCGCGATCCACCTGCTTTGGCCTCCCAAAGTGCTGGGAATATAGGTGTGAGCCACTGTGCCCGGCCAAACTACTTTTAATCTGACCTGCTAGTGATAACTCTTGGCATTTTGACATATTTCATTCGTAGACACACTTGCATTCCCAATTTAGATTGCATTGCTCATGGTGTTTTGTAACATTTTCTCCTTAACAATATTGTTAATTTCTTTTTTTTTTTGAGATGGAGTCTCGCTCTGTCTCAGGCTGGAGTGCCGTGGCGGGATCTCGGCTCACTGCAACCTCCACCTCCCGTGTTCAAGCTATTCTCCTCCCTCAGCCTCCCAAGTAGCTGGGATTACAGGTGCATGCCACTACCCCTGGCTAATTTTTGTATTTTTAGTAGAGATGGGGTTTCACCATCTTGGCCAGGTTGGTCTCGAACTGCTGACCTCATTATCCTCCCGCCTCAGCCTCCCAAAGTGCTGGGATTACAGGCATAAGCCACCACACCCAGCCAATATTTTCTTAAGGTGTCAATTATTCCTTTAAAACTGATTTTAAATGACTGCATAATATTTTATTTAAATACCTGCCTAATATTTCACTGTATGGCTGTGACATAATTTATCTAACTAACCTTCTAATTATTGGACATTTAGCTTGTTTCCAGTTTTTCACTATGATAAATAATGCTATAATAAGCATCCTCATATGAAACTATTAGTGCACATCCTTATCAGATAATTGGTTTGTTGTGGTATTTTCCCTATTTTTGCTATTTTCTTGATATAGATGCATTCACTTAACAGTAGCAATTTTAAGTTGTACTTATGTACTATATTAAGGGAGTTCTTGTTTAATTTACTCCCATCCATGAAGCAAATCTATTTTCTATTTTAAAAACACTCCTTAAATTTAAATAATTAGAAAGAACTTGAAATCATTATATTTAGCTACAAAACACACTGGAGCATTAGACTGTATATTAGTCAGCTTGGGGCTGCCGTAACAAAATATCACAGACTCGGTGGCTGAAATAACAGACATTTTATTTCCTCGCTGTTCTGGAGGCCAGAAGTCCAAGATCAAGGTTCTGGATGATTGGTTTCTGGTGAGGGCTCTCCTTCTGGCTTGCAGATGGCCACCCTCTCCATATGTGCTCATATGACCCGTCTTTCTTTGTTTTCTGTTGCTTGTAACAGAATACTTGAAACTGGGTAATCTGCAGAGAAACAAAATATATTTCTTACAGGTCTGGAGACTGGGCAGTCTAAGGTCAAAGGACCCATCTGATAAACGCCTTCATATTAGTGGAGACTCTGCAGAGCCCTGAGGTGGTGGAGGGCATCACAGGACGAGGGGGCTGAGTGTGCTAGCTCAGGCCTCTCTTCCTCTTATGAAGCCACCAGTCCCACTCCCATGATAACCCATTCATCCATTAACCCATTAATCCATGAATGGATTAATCCATTCATGAGAACGCAGCCTCGTAATGAGAACACAGCCCTTGTGATCCAATCACTTCTTAAGGGCCCCACCATTCAATACTGCCACGATGGGGATTAAGTTTTAACATGAGTTTCCCAGAGGACAAACATTCAGACAATAGCATGGCCTTTCCTTGGTGAATGTGTTTAGAGACACAGCAAGAATGAGCTCCTGGTGTGAATTCTTATAAGGACGCTAATGCTATTAAATCAGGGCCCCACCCATATGACCTCAGTTAAGATTAATTACTTCTAAGTGGTCCCATCTCCAAATACAGTCACACTGGGGGTTAAGGCTTCAGCATATGAATTCTGGGGGACACAAACATTCAGTCCATAAGAGACTGAGATTTTAAAACTTAATTACGAGGCCCTATCTTTGTATAGAACGTTTTATTTTTTAAGCATTTTTACATGTATTATCCCATTTCATCTGAAACAAGTTGGATCATCTTTAAATCTTCCTCAGGTTACCTTCTGGAAAAGTTCATTTTTTTTCAAAATTGTACATGGATATAGTTTACAAAGTCAAATAATATTATAATAACAAATGCCTTATAACAACCACAACTAAAATAGTCCTATGGCCCCTGTGTTCTTGCTTGCTGGGGGTGTGGACTGCTCTCAGCTCTTCAAGGCCACCTGATGTTCCTTGCCTCGTGGCTCTGTCACAGGCAGTTGATTTCTTCAAGGCCAGCAGCAAATCTGTCTTTCAAAGTGTTCACCTGATTGAGCCAGGCCCACCAAAGATACTCCATTTGGTTTACCTTAAAATCCGCTAATTTGGAAACTTAATTGGATCTACTAAATCCTTTCACAGGTAGAAGCAGGTCGCAGGTGCCGCCCAAACTTAAAGGGAGGGGAATACACAAGGGCATGGCACATCAGGGGTCACCTTAGATCATATCTGCTATAACCTATAAAGCTAGGTGATAACTATTCGATTTTATATTACTAAGTTCCTATTTTGATACGTATGCACTTTATTACACCTTCTTTCCCCTCCCCTATCTTTCCCTCCCAACTTAGTTATAGCACTTTTTAAAAACTTAAATCCATGTATTATGTTACATTCTGTTTTATTACTATGTTATTTATATAAATTTGTGGTTGATATTTATCACATTTTGTAGCTGCATAGTCTTTTTGGAACATGTTGCTGCGTTTGAGGAATTATCCACCTAATGGTTCCCACCTGCATGTATCTGCAATCTTCTAGCTTCCAATGTTGCTGGGGAGATACCCAGTGCTATTCTGATCCCAGCTCCTTTGCATGTAGCCTAGTTTTCCTTTCTAGAAGTGTTCAGGGTCTGTTCTTTGTTTCAAATGTTCTGAAATAAGATAACGTGTCTTGTCCATTTTCCTTTTAGGATTCACTCAATGGACATTTTAAATTTGGCACTTCAGCTTTATTTACTTCAGTTCTAGAATTTTTTCTTTTATTACTATTATAATGTTTTTAATGTTTTCTATTTTTTTTTTTTGCAACTCCTATTATTTGGACGTTGGACATTCTTATATAGCCCTTCATTTTCTTGCCTTTTGACTCCGATTGTCCTCTGTAATATATATTTTTTAAAATTCTGCATTATCTTCCAATTGCTTTATTGAATTTGTAAGTTTGAGTCTCATAATTTTAACTTTCAGAAGCTCTTAGCAGTCTTATTATTTTAAAGTAGCATTGATACAGCAGTTAAGGAGAAATCACTTAGGCAGATAGCAAGGGCATGGGAGTCCTCAGTAAGGCTTTTCTTTTTAATAAAAAGCAGCCCCAAATCATTTTCTAACAAAGAGCAGCCTGCAAGCTGCGAGCTCACAGGGGTGAATGCCAGCAGGAACTAGGGACTAGACATGTTCAAGATGGGGGCTCCATCTTCCCTTCCGGGCTGGCCACGTGTACAGGAAGAAGCAGACAAGATGGGGCTGATCAACTGGAAAGTCTATTTGCATAAGCCAGGCGCGGTGGCTCACGCCTGTAATCCCAGCACTTTGGGAGACCGAGGCGGGTGGATCACAAAGTCAGGAGATCGAGACCATCCTGGCTAACACGGTGAAACCCCGTCTCTACTAAAAATACAGAAAAAAATTAGCTGGGCGTGGTGGCGGGCGTCTGTAGGCCCAGCTACTCAGGAGGCTGAGTCAGGAGAATGGCGTGAACCCGGGAGGTGGAGCTTGCAGTGAGCCGAGATCGCGCCACTGCACTCCATCCAGCCTGGGCGACAGAGCGAGACTCCATCTCAAAAATAAATAAGTAAATAAATAAAATAAAAAAGTTTATTTGCATAAGAAGATTAGAGTGGGGCAATCCGCCTTCCTTAGCGCTATGTAAATGTCATACCTGATCGAATCAATCTGTGAGCCCTGTGTAAATCAGACACCACCTCCTCAAACTGGACTATAAAATGTGATGCACTCGCCACCAGGTCCTTTCTGCTAGGAGACCCCTTCATCTATAAAGGAAGCTGTTTCTGTTTCTCTTCTAACTATTAAACGTCCACTCCTAAACTCCTGGTGTGTGTCCATGTCCTAAATTTTCCTGGTACACAACGACAAACCCCAGGGTATATACCCCAGCCAATGTAGCCACTTCAGCATCTCATTTTTATTTCATAAATGTAATATCTTGAGGTTTTCTTTTTCTCTTTGCATTGTTTTTATTTCCTCTGAGTTTTTTTGAGGCAGTGGCGGCGGGGGGGGAGCGGGGGGTGCTGCTAGTGGAAGGGGGAAGTTATTTGTTAACAGTTTTCTCCATTTTGGAGATTTTCCTCAGTAAGTGTAGAGGAGGAGAGCAGGGCCAGCTTGTTTTCCATACAGAATTCTAAACAATTTCCGCATGCTTATCTCCTGTCTCACATGTACCTTCATTGTGCTGCAATGGATGCCACCAATACCAGTGCCTTTCTGAATTTCTGAGGCAGCAACCCAGCTTATTTTTCAGCAGCATCATCCCTACCAAGACTTAAGTTTGAGCCCTCCCTCCTCTGTGAAGCGTTTACCATTCTTCCCTTTGCTTTCTATCTACATACATTGTTGGTGCAGTTACTGATATCTTCTGGCTTCATCAAAGATCGGCTTTGTGTTTCCATATCTTTGCTATCTTTCCATATTTAGGCGTGTTGGAAAGATTATTTTCAAAAGAAAGAGCTATAAAAACATGTTTACTCTGCTTTCTTAAACCTCAAAGCACCAAAGGTCTCTTTCCAATGACTTTCTACTTCCCTGGTGCTAGGGCAGGCATAAGGATTCCTTTGTGAAGACAATGGGATTTAAAGCTAGAAGAGGGACTTTGTATGTCACACAATGGATCCGTGGATGCAGAAGAAAACGGGAAAAACTCAAATCCCATTGAGGTTTTTGAAATGCAGAAAATGGACACATGGCCTATTCGAATTACGGAATTCCTGTTTGATAATGCCCATTGCTTGTAACTCGTTGGTCAAAATTAGATTTCACAGAAACATCATGTCTTGATTACAATATTAGAATGCTACAGCAAGACATACAATGTGATTTGAAGTCCACAAACTCCCTGACTGTCAGACTGAATTTCTGTAAGCCATACTTATTTAGCTTTTAGAAAAACAGAAAACTTGGCAGAACTCTTCTGGCTGGGATGAAGCAGAGTGGGAATAACCATATCAGATTTAAACTGGAGATGGTAGAATGCTGCCACTTTTTTCAAACCAATCAAGGTGAAAGGCCAACATACACCAGTGACTAACAGGAAGGATTTGGGACGTGGCTTTGGGTTCCTCCAGCGTTCAACATGGTGTTCTGATTCCTGCTCTCAAGATTGGTGAAGAAACGATATTTTTTAAAAAGCCTTCGTCATTTTATGTTTGCTGTTTACTGAACTCAAAACCGTATGGTTTGCATTAGCGGGGCTTCTACAAATTGTGTGGAAGGGATTTAAAAATAATTCCGTAGCCTGTATGAAAAATGAGCCTGTGATTCCTGACTCCTCAGAGTTCCTTGTAGGAGTCCTGGTGTAAAGTGATCTTTTACATGCCTGGTTGGAACTGTGAGCCAAGCAACATCTGCATTTTTAAAAATAAACATTTTGCATGTAGAAACTGAAGTTTGCTTCTTTTTTTTGCTAAGGAAATTGATTCGTCATAAATACACACTGGTACTTAGAGAGGAGTCGTGAACAGATTTAAAGTACATATTTGGGGAGATTCTGTGGTGATGACTGAGTAACCATTTTGAAGTCAAGATTGTCTGCCTTCTTTCCAAACATTGTTTTGTGTTCCAGGAAAATTCCCAGTAGTTCAGTTTCTGGTTACGTATAGATAAAGAGGCTTTTCTCCTCCACCTCTCCAAATTGTTTATTGACAATATTACCCCCTGACAAAGCCTTTTATTCCACTACTAGAGATATATTCTACAGTTTTAGCACCTTTGGGAGACGTAACTCATTGATTTAAATTTCCAAATGCACAAATATCCCAGATCTGATTGTGAGATCTGCTTCTCAGCATGGAAGTGACAGAGAGGAGGAGCTGGAGATGTCAGTAACGTGGGAGGAAAGGGCTGGGTGAAAAGGAAGATTTCGAATGAGATGGGCAACATGATTTGAAAACCACAAGCTTCTTGGCTGTCAGACTTAATTTTTAGATGACCAAAGCCAGAAGATAGCAGAGACTAACGAAGGCAAACTTTTCCTACATGACAGTTTTGCTGAGGGGTAGCCCCGCAAATGAACTAGGAACAGAAAACCATCCTGTCATACATTACATCATGAAGAGGTGAAGAGGAAGTAGCAAACCAGAGCCTGGGTGGGATTTCCCAAATCATCAGATGGATCTTCAGTTAGGGAGACTAATGCTCCTTCCTGCCCTGCCTTCCCTGCTCAGAATAAGTTCTGTAGCACACCTGGGCCTAGGGACAGGATTCCTCATAGTGAAAGTATGACTCCAGTCGGGAAAGGTGTGAGTTATGTTCCTAGAGGTATTTGATCACAATGGGTTTCTAACACCTAGTAAGGTAATATTTATTTCTTTGAGATGGTAAAAGCAATAGAAAAAAATCTTAATTTCTTTAAAAGTAAGTAAGGATAGTTGTTAAAAGTAATAATTTAGAATTTACAACTTCTTTGTAATCCAAGAGAAAAGATTCTGGGGTCATGACATTCTCCCCCTTAAAAATGTTTTTGGGCCAGGCGTGGTGGGTCACACCTGTAATCCCAGCACGTTGGGAGGCCAAAGCAGGTGGATCACCTGAGGTCAGGAGTTTGAGACCAGCCTGGCCAACATGGCAAAACCCCATCTCTACTAAAAATACAAAAAAAAATAGCCGGGCGTGGTGGCACATGCCTGTAGTCCCAGCTACTCAGGAGGCTGAGGCAGGCGAATCACTTAAGCCCGGGAGGCAGAGGTTGCAGTGAGCCAATATAGCAACATTGCACTCCAACCTAGGTGACAGAGCAAGACTCTTGTCTCAAAAAAAAAAAAAAAAAAAAAAAAAAAAAAAAAGGTTTTTAACTCTTCCTTACCTACAACAGTGGTATGAGAATTTTTTTAAAAACCTCTTCTCAGGAATATGTGTGTTTGGAAACTCATTCTCTCTCTCTCTCTCTCTCTCTCTTTACTTATAATTTCAGATCCTTAAACATTTTCACATGAAAAATCTTGACCTAAAGGAAAAACCCAAATTCCATCAGGTTGCATTCAGGTCTTCCGTAATTTGGCTCTGAGGTACTTCCTCATTAAGAAGTCATTTCTTTGAGATGCGAGAGTACCTGCGGAGTATGTGCAGATCTGAGCTAAATCCATGTGTAACCGTGGAAACTCCAGGTATCGGTAAAGGAAGATGTCACAGGATAGTGTGAAAAGCATGGAAGTGAGCATTAAGTTTTGTAACTTAGCTAGTTTTGAAACCCTTAATGGTGTAACTTTGGTAGAGAAATATCACTTAGTCTTTTGGGGACTCAATTTCCTTTCTGTGTATAACTAAAGGGAGTGAAATGATCTCTTTGATTGCTCTTAGCCCTGAGTTTCCAGACTTTATGATTCCAGGCTGAGGACAACCATCCCTTCAGAGGGCATCTCTCCTCCTGACCATAACTGAAAGGGAATAAGAAGTGGCTTCCAGAGAAAAAGAGAGAATTTGGAGGTGCGGGTAAAAGAGGAAGAGAAATAGGACTCTGGGGTGTTTGAATTTGCATTCACCTATTATTTCCACTGTTCCAATTTTAGCTTTAGAGAACGTCTCTTGACCCACATCCAAGCACCCTGCTGAACACATAACTTTCATACTGAAACATCTTCTATGTTGAAAGTGGAGGTTTTCTAGGAAAATGTTGGACTTCATTTTGAAACAAATGGAGTGGGGACATGGCAGCAGTAATTGAAATAGAAATTCTTAAATTATCCTCCTCCAGATTCGATAGACCTCATTTTCCCTCAAAGGGTATCACATACAAATTTCATACATCCTCTGGCGATATTCTGGCCGGAGACAAGTGTCTGTCCTGGGCGACAAGAATGTAATCTCTAAATGATTCCATTCTGGGCCTCAACAGAGCAGAGTCTTTCCATGTGGTAGCCTTTCCGATGGACCAGATGAGCGGAGACCACCAAGCACAAATTTAAGAAGGATATTAGATTCCACTAGGGCCAGGAGCTCAGAAGTGAGTTATTAGAGTTTTGTTTACTATGCCCTCTGGATATGGCCCTAATTAGGTGGAACTGATAAGCTTGACAAATTTTGAACTATTGCTTTCTGTTTGCCAATAACAAAATATTACTGTGTAGGATGTTAGCTATTTTCCGCATCAAGCCCTTTCTATTTTCCTGAAGATATCATTAGTTTCCGTTTCAATGGGCCTTTTGTTTAGAGGGAGAAGAATGTCCTTTTTACCTTTTATAATTAAAGCACCTTGGTGACTAATATACAATTTCTTTAGACTTTCCTCTGAACCCCATCGTCTATACTTCCTTCACTTCCGGGCTCTGTTTTTTCACTTTCTCAGGTAGTAATTAGATCAAGCAGAGGTTGCAGGAACAGGATATATCTTCCCAAGTCTCATTAGCATTTCTTAGCTAATATTCTCTCCCTTCCTTCCTTCTTCCCTTTCCCTTTTCCTTCCTTCCTTCCTTCCTCCCTTCCCTCCCTCCCTTCCCTTCTTTCCTCCTTCACCCTTCCTTCTTCTCTTCCCTCTCCCTCTCCTTCCTTCCCTCCCTTCCTTCCCTCCTTTCCTCCTTCACCCTTCCTCCTTCCCTTCCCTTCCTCTTTCTCCCTCCCTTCCTCCTTCCCTGCCTCCTTCCTTCCTTCTTTTTTTCTTTCCCTCTCTTCTTTCTTTCTAACTGTGAATTATGCAGACCCTACTGTCAAGGATGTACCTATAAACATTAGATTCCTATTTTTAACTAGTGGGAAGCTGTATGGAGAGTATTTTTAGAAACTCCAAACAACTAGCAGTAATTAGCAACAACTGAAAAACATAGAAAGCACACATGTTTTTATGTTGGTAAAGCAATTACATACATGGGTTTATATACGTGCTTAAACAGCTATGACATGTTGGAATATTTTCTTAGTGATGTCCTGAAACCATAATTAATATCTTAATGAAATATTTAGTCAAGTTTTATCAGGCCCAGGAATAATTATTTTACAATTCTTTTTGGAATGCAAACTTAGAAGTCTAAGAGTTAAAGTAATTATCCCAGAGTTGAAACAATTTGAATGCAGAAGGATGTTTTCCAGGGTAGTTTTTATAATAGATTTAAGTCTGGTTTAGTCGACGTACTCCAGAAAGATATCCTTCTGCTAACTCCCTCATTCAAAAATATCTAGGAAGAATATTCCAACTAATCAGATCTAGGAACTGAACCAGCTCACTGAGAGGTAAAGGGAAACACCTGCATGTTAGAAACGCACAGCAAATGAGGCTGCCAAGAATATATGCTGGAAGAAGGAAAACAGCAACTACTCAAGCGTGTTACCCACGAAACAAAAGGATGTGAATGATAGGCTGCAATGCTCTTTAATTTTATGCAGGAAAATCATTTCTAGGAAGTGGCTATTTTGAAAGGTGTACTTGAAATCTTTTTGAGAGACTTTCTTCCTTTTGGAATTCATACCAGAAATCTGACTTCTCAATAGTCTTTACTGTCAGGATGTTTTCTGTGGTTGTCACTGCATCTTCCTGTAGCTGGTCCACTTTGAGGGAAGTAGAAGAGAAGGTTGAGGTAGAGAATACGTAGGGAGAAAATAAAACTAAGGGTTAGAAATAGCAAATACGTGGGTAAGTATAAGACAGTATAAATTTATTTTTCTCATTTCTTCTCTTAAGTTCTTTAAAAGATATTTAAAATTGCGTAAATAATCATAACATTGCATTATTGGGTTTATTATGTATATATGTAATATGTGACAATTATAGCATAAAAGAGGAGGGAGAAAATTGAGCTATACTGAAGCAAAGTTTGTATATTTTACCAGAATTAAGTTAGAGTTAACCTAAAATAGATTGTTATAAGTTAACATGCATATAATAATTTCTAAAACATCATTAAGAAAATAACTTTAAAAAATTGAATTAAGAAGTAAAAAAGGAATTAAAATGGCACACCAGAAAATATGTATTTAATACAAATGAAAGTAGTAAAGGAGGATCAAAAGAACAAAAAATACTTGAGATCTATTGAAAACAAATAGCAAAATGGCCAATGTAAATCCACCCAAGTCAAAAATTATATTAAATGAAATACTAAATACTTCAATCAAAAGGCAGAAGCTATATTAATATCAGAAAAAACATACTTTCAGTAGAAATCATTACTAGAGACCCAGCAATTCTACTTGTAAGTATATATCCAAAGGAATTAAAATCAATATGCCAAAGAGATTCTCATACTAATTGCAACATTATTCAGAATAGCTAAGATATGGAAGCAACCTTGGTGTCCATCATCAGATAAATAGATTTTTAAAAGGTAATATGTATACAAATTGAATATATTCAGCCCTAAAGAAGAAGAAAATTCAGTCATTTGCAACAATGTGGGTGAACCTGGAGGATATTATGCTAAGTTAAATAAACAAGGCACACAAAGACAAATACTATATGCTCTCACAAGTAGAATCTAAAAAAAGGTGAACTCATAGAAGTAAAGAGTAGAATGGTGGTTACTACAAGTTAGGGGAGGGGAGTGAATTGGGAAAGAGGAGATGTTGGTCAAAGGGTGCAATGTCTCAGTTAGACAGGAGGAATAAGCTTTAGTGATCTATTGTACAGAATGGTGACTATAACAAAAAATAATGCATCATAGCTGGGTGCGGTGGCTCATGCCTGTAATCCCAGCACTTAGGGAGGCCGAGGGGGGCAGATCACCTGAGATCGGGAGTTTGAGACCAGCCTGACCAACATGGAGAAACCTCGTCTCTACTAAAAATACAAAATTGGCCAGGTGTGGTGGTGCATGTCTGTAATCCCAGCTACTCTGGAGGCTGAGGCAGGAGAATTGCTTGAACCCAGGAGGTGGAGGTTGTGGTGAACCGAGATCGCGCAATTGCACTCCAGCCTGGGCAACAAGAGCAAAAACTCTGTCTCAAAAACAAAATAAAACAAACAAACAAACAAAAAATGTGTCAATATTTCAAAATTACTAAAAGAGTAGATTTTAAATGTTTTTGCCTAAAAAAAGTATGTGATGTGACGGATATGTTAATTAGCTTGATTTAATCACAATGTAAACATATATCAAAACATTACATTGCACGCCCAAAATATATGCCATTATTATTTGTCAATTAAAAATGAAACTTAAAAAAATATTGCTAGAGACAAAGAGCAGTACTTAGAGATAAATTTATAGCTTTAAACACCTATATTATAAGAGACCTCAAATCAATCATCTAAACTTTCACTATAAACGACACAAAGAAGAGGAAATTAAGCCCAAAGCAAGCAGAAAGAAGGAAATAAGAAAGATACGGTAAGAAATCATGAAATAGGAAGTAAAAACCCAGTAGAAAAGGCCAGTGAAACCAAAGCTAGTTATTTGAATAACTCAAGAAAATTAATAAACTTTTAGCTGAACTGGCTAAGATAAAAATAGAAAAGACACAAATCATCAAAACCAGGAATGAAAGCAGATATATTACTACTTACCTTGCAGAAAAGAAAAGACTTATAAGGGGATGTGCTATAATTTTATGCCAATAAATTAGACAACTTAGATGAGAAGGACAAACTACTATAGAGGCATTAATTTCCAAAATTAACCCAAATAAAAATAGGACATTTGAATAGAAGTATAACAAGCAAAAAGATTGAAATACAGGTTGAGTATTCCTTATTCAAAATACTTGGAACCAGAAGTGTTTCAGAGTTGGGTTTTTTTTTAAATTTTGTAATATTTGCACATACATAATGAGATATCCTGGGAATGGGACCCAAGTCCAAACATGAAATTCATCATGTTTCATATACACCTTATACACATAGCTTGGAGGTAATTTTATACAGTATTTTAAATAATATATGTGACTCATCACATGAGTTCAGGCACGAAATTTTCCACTGGTGACATCATGTTGGTGCTCAAGATGTTTCCGATTTTGGAGCATTTCAGATTTTGGGTTTTCAAATTAGGATTGTTCAACCTGTAGTAGCTAAAAACCTTTCTGCAAAGAAAATCCCAATCCCAAATGTATTTACTGGTGAATTCTACCAATGATTTAAACAAGAAATAATACAAATTTTAGACAAAGTCTTCCAGAAAATAGAGGAGAAGAACACTTCCTAACTCATTCTGAAGCTGGTATTACCCTGATACCAAAGCTGAGTAAGACATCACAAGAAAAGAAAACAACAGGCCAATATTCTTCGTGAATATATATGCAAAGGTCTTTCAAAAATTTAGCAAACTGAACTTAGCTGAATCTATAAAGAAATGGAATTTATAAAGAAACATAATACATCATGACCAAATGGGATTTATTACAGGAAAGCAAGGTTGGTTTAACATCCAAAAATAAATTAATGTAACACAACATATTTATAATAAAGGCCAAACCTACATGCTTAATTAATGATAATCTTATTAAAAGCAAAAAAAAAAAAAAAAAAACATTTGACAAAATCCAATGCCCATTCATTATAAAAGCTCACAGTAAACAAGGAATAAAAAGGGGATTCTTCAACTCGATAAAGGGCATATATGAAAAATCTGGAACTAATATAATCCTTAATAGTAAACTGAATGCTTTCACCATTCCTAGACTACATCACACTGGAATTTTAGCCAGTTAAATAAAGTAAAAAGAAATTAAAGACATCTAGATTGGAAAGTAAGCAGTATACTTTTCTTTACTTAAGAAATATACTTATACTTACGTTGTCTGCCTTTGTTTGCAGACAACATAATCCTACATGTAGAAAACTCTACTAAAGAATCTACCAGAAAGAATCTCTGGTAAAGAGCTACCAGAACTAATAATGTTTAGCAATGTTCCTAGATAAAATATCACTATACACAAATCAATTGTTTTTCTATAATAGCAACAAAAATCCAAAAATGAAACTGGGAAGCAATTCTATTCATAGTAGTTTCCAAAAGAAGAGGTTACTTAGAAAAAAATTAACAAAAAAAGCATGTCTTTTACACTGAAAATTAAAAATATTATTGACAGAAATTTAAGATCTAAATAAATGGAGACACATTCCATGTTCATTTATGGGAACACTCAATTTTTAAGATGACAATGCTCCCTAAATTGATCTGTAGATTCAACACCCTCCTGTCAAAGTCTCATCAGGCTTTTTTTTTTTTTTTTTGGTAGGAATTGGCAAACGGATCTTAAAGTGTATATGAAAATGCAAAGGACGTAAAATTGTCAAAACAATGTTTTAAAAGAAGAGTCAAGTTGAATAACTTACACTACCCAATTTTCTTTTTTACTATAAAGGCACAACAGCTAAGACTGTAGGATTGGCATAGGATAAATGTATAGATTAATGGAACAAAATTTAGAGTACAGAAATAAATTCTTACATTTATGATCTTCTGATTTTTGATCATAGTGCAAAGCCAGTTCAGTGAGAGAAAGAACAATCTTTTCAACAAATGGTGCTGGAACAATTGTCAATTTCCTTCATAGGAAAAAAACAACTAGAAACCTCCACCTAAACCTTACACCATATACAAAAATCAACTCCAGATGGATCATAGACTTAAATGCAAGAGCTAACATTCTAAAATGTTGAAACAAAAATAAAGAAGAAAATGTTTGTGACCTTGGGTTAGCCAATGGCTTCTTAAAGGGACACCAAAGTCACAATCAATTTAAAAAAATAATAATTTGGGCTTCATCAAAATTAAAAACCTTTGCTCTTCAAAAGACCCAATTAAGAAAATAAAAAGACAAACCACAGAATGAGAAAATATTTGCAAATCTGATTTGATAATTTACACTCAGTCTCTCTCTCTCACTGCAAATCCTATATTTGCATATATTTGTATATCTGATAGAGGGCTTTTATCTACAATATATTTTTTAAAACTCTCTTACAACACAATAAGAAGACAACAACCTTAGAAAGTTGGCAGATAATTTAAACAACCATTTCACTAAAGAAGATACACTAATAGCTAACAAGTACTTGGAAAGGTATTCAACACCAGTACTTACATTTCCCTTTGGGAAACGCAAATTAAAGCCACAGTAAGTTACCACTACGCACCCACTAGAATGGCTATAATTAGAAAGTTTGACAATACCAAGTGTCGGTGAGGGTGCATAGACACTGGAACCTTGATACAGTGGCGGGTATGTAAAATGGTACAGCCACTTGAGAAAATAATTTGACATTTTCTTTAAAGATTAAACATAGGCTTGACATACAACTCAGTGATTCCACCCTAGTGTATTTATTTACCCAAGAGAAATGAAAACATATGTTCACACAAAGACTTGAATGTGAATGTTCATAACATCATTATTTATAATAACTCCAAACTGAAAACATCCCAAATGTCCATCAGCTGGGACAGATAAAATGGATGGCTAGACAAAATGTAATATATCCATACAATGAAATCTTATTTGGCAATTTACAAATTTTTTAATTCATATTTTTTAATTCAGCAATTTATTTTATTTTATTTTATTTTTTTTGAGTTGGGGTCTCATTCTGTCACCCAGGCTGGAGTGCGGTGGCACGATCTCGGCTCACTGCAAGCTCCACCTCCCAGGTTGACGCCATTCTCCTGCTTCAGCCTCCTGAGTAGCTGTAAATTCAGCAATTTAAAAAATGAACTATTGATACACATTACATGAACCTTGAAAACATTACGCTATGTAAAAAAAGGCAATCAGGAAAGACATGATTCAATTTATGTGAGATGTCTAGAAAAGGCAATTCCATAGAGATAGAAAACATGCCAGTGTTTGCCTGCAACTGGGATAGGGAATGAAGACTGACTGCAGCTAGGCACTGCAAAACTTCTTGGAAATGTTCTAGAATTGGGTCATGGTGGTGGTGTAATAATTACACAACTACATAAATTTACCAAAAATAATTGAATTCTCACTTATCCTGGATGAATTTTGTGTACATTATACTTCAATAAAGCTATGTTTTATTATTATTTTTATATATATATATATTTATTTATTTATTGAGACAGAGTCTTGCTCTGTTGCTCAGGCTGGAATGCAGTGGCACAATCTCAGATCACTGCAACCTCCGCCTCCTGGGTTCCAGTGATTCTAATGTCTCAGCCTCCCAAGTAGCTGGGATTGCAGGTATGCATCACCACACCAGTTAATTTTTTTGTGTTTTTAGTAGAGATAGGGTTTTGCCATGTTGACCAGGCTGGTCTCGAACTCCTGGGCTCAAGTGATCCACCAGCCTCGACCTTCCAAAGTACTGGGATTAGGTGTGAGCCTAACCTCAATAAAGGTATTTTTTAAAAATGCCTTCAGGTTAGATATTCACTGAGGAGAATCAAGACATTTTCTATTCCCCTTTGTCTTTTGGTTGGTTTTTTCAATGCTGGACATAGCTGAACTTTATTCTGGTGTCAGCACAGCCCTCACACTGCAGTAAGTGGTATTACTGGCCAACAGTGTTTCAAAGTGTATTGTGTAATTGGGTACTTGGTACTGATGCTGATGCAATGTATTTAATTCTAACAGTAAGTTTTCTTGCAGAATATTTATCACCTACTCCCAATATTTTATGTTTTACTGTTGGCTTTTATAAACCACCTTTTGCAATTTGTAGAATATATTTAGTGAACCATAGGAGACTCAGCAGTATAGACTGGAACTATTATCTTGCTTTTTTTCTGATGTGGTTGAAGCCATTATGGGCTAGCTAGGAAAAGATGTGTTGTCAGAAACAAAAGTAATTGGTCTTTCTCTATGACTTTTTAATGAGATCTTGCATTAATATATATTAATGTATCCAAATTGGTGTCATTTTTTAAGCAGCAGAAGTTTAGAAAACGAACCAAAGGAATACTATCACTTTCTTTATGTTTTATAAAAGTGAAACCAAACAGAGTGGTTGGTTATATTGTGGCTAGTTTGCATGTCTTATAATTACATTTTGTTTGACTGATAACCTCAAGAATAATGAGATTCTAGGAGCATTGCGTTAGAATTTTGACAATGTCTCCAGTTCATGAAATATATACATATAATCTCTGCCTTGCTCCGCCATCATCCAATGCACCACGAGTCTGATTTTTTAAAAATATGCATGTTAGAAATTATATCCCAAGAAGCTCTGCCACCTCATCATTTTCTGAGACTATAATCTTATTAAAACAATGTTGCTCAAATGTTTCTGTAGCTTAAGCCAGTTTTGACTGTTTTTTAAAAATGCTGTCAGAACTTGTCTGTTTTTTTTTTCTTTTTGAGACGGAGTCTCACACTGTCACCTGGGCTGGAGTGCAGTGGTGTGATCTCAGCTCACTGCAACCCCCACCTCCCGGGTTCAAGTGATTCTCCTGCCTCAGCTTCCTGAGTAGCTGGGCTTATAGGTGTGTGCCACCACACCTAGCTATTTTTTTTTTTTTTTTTTTTTTTTTTTTAGTGGAGATGGAGTTTCACTGTGTTGGCCAGGCTGGTCTTGAACTCCTTACCTCGTGATCTCCCTGCCTCAGTCTCCCAAAGTAGTGGGATTACAGCATGATCAGATTTTTTTTAATAGTAAAACTGACAAATCTTTGTCCTTGAAAGTTAACTTGATGTTTGGAAACAACTGAGATTCTTTCAGGGCCAAATTGATGATTAAAAGAGTTTATCTGGCTGGAGAGTATAATTTTAAATTGTAAACAGAATATCCCTTTTAAGTATTGAGACGTTTACCTGTAAGATTTTATACGATTTACAATCTGTTATTTTATTTTTTTGAGATAGAGTTTGGCTTTGTCACCCAGGCTAGAGTGCAATGGTGCAATCATGGCTCACTGCAGCCTCGAACTCCTGGGTTCAAGCCATCCTCCTACCTCAGCCTCCCAAGTAGCTGGGACCACAGGCATGTGCCATAATGCCCAGATAATTTTTTTTTTTTTTTTTTTTTTTTGGTACAGACAAGGTCTTGCTATGTCACCCAGGCTGGTCTTGAATTCCTGAACTCAAACAATCCTCTTGCCTCGGCCTCTCTAATTGCTGGAATTACAGGCATGAACCACAGTGCTCAGCCTACAAACTGTTTTAAGGAATGGCAGTATTTACAGATATCAGAGCATTGATTTTTCTTCTTTTTGAAATGGAGATGGATTTTCTATTGATGTTAAATGGAGGAAATCTTTTAGTTTAGTAGTTAATTACCACATAAGCCTTGGCGATTGTAAAAATCATATAGTCAAACTGAATTGGAATTCACACAATGTGATGATTTTTCAGAATTCTTGGGGAGTTGGAGAGGATCAGAGCTCCCCATCCACATGGGGATGAAGTTCTGGCTTCTCCCCCTTTAGGTCCATCTTCTATTTCTCCTCAAGGATGATATAGACATATATTTAATTACATGGATTATATATATGTATATATATATAATGTATGTATACATATATGTATATAATATAATGTAATGTATAATGTATAATATAATATAATATAATGTAATGTATAATGTATATGTATATGTATAATGTATACATATATGTATAATGTATGTATACATATATGTATTATATATATGTGTGTATATATATATAAAATTTCTTCAACTTTGATTTTAGGTTCAGGGGATACATACACAGGTTTGTTACATGGGTATGTTGTGTGACCTGGAGGTTTGGAGTATGAATGATCCCGTCACCCAGGTAGTGGGCATAATACCCAGTGGGTAGTTTTTCAGCCCTTGTCCCCTACCTCTGTCCCCAACTAGGAGTCCCCAGCATCGATTGTTCTCATCTTTGTGTCCATCTGTACCCGTTGTTTAGCTCCCACTTATACGTGAGAACATGCAGTCTGTGGCTTTCTGTTTTGGGGTTTGCTTGGGATAATGGTCTCCAGCAGCATTCATGTTGCTACAAAGGACATGAGCTACCACTCGACCCAGAAATCTCATTATTGCATATATACCAAAAGGAATATAAACTGTTCTACCAAAAAGACACATGCACTCGTTTGTTATCTCAGCACGATTCACAGTAGCAAAGACACAGAATCCACCTACGTGTGCCTGTCAATGATGAGTTTGACAAAAAAAAAAAAAATGTGGTGCATACACCGTTCACCTCTTTTCAGTGTTGACTGTGGCTATGCCTTTTAAGGTTTGGTGTTGTCAGTTCAGAGGCGTGTTTATCTAAGACAGTAACATCTGAGGGGTCCGAATGAGTAGGACAAACTGGGATTACTGCCACATCTTAGATTCCAGATGCTTTAAAAGTTTCTGAAGTCCCCATGTGGGCTGTATTGATTTAGCAAGATTTCCAAACATTTTCTCAACCTTATTGGGATTTTCCAAGTACATTACTTTCATTTGTTTTCACAAATACAACATGCAACATAAAAAATGCTCTTGTGACTTCTCTTCAAATAGTGCCTCTCTTAACTTCCTCTGGGTTATTTACTGCAATGCTAAATGACTGCAGCTTTCTGCAGACAGTAGAGACCCGAAGAAGAGCGAGCTTTTCTCTTGGCCCACACAGATTTTATGCAGGGAACGTGCAGATGTATGCACCAACATGCAGACACACTACTACTTGGCGGCTGAGCTATAGGATGCTGAGAGCAAGGCTCCAAACCAAAGAATCCGTCCTCAGTTACCAGAGAGCAAATGAAAAGCTATCAAAAGCACTTCCGACGTATACCAGGATGTACAAAAGCCCCTCCATGGGGGTCTCTCTTCTCTGTGCTTTCTCCTTTTCCCCACTCCCCTTTCCACACTGCCTTTTGTCCTTATAGTCCCTCCTCATCTTTTCTTTTCATTTTTTTAAATTTTTTCAGACAGAGTCTCACTCTGTCACCCAGACTGGAGTGTGGTGGCGCGATCTTGGCTCACTGCAACCTCTGCCTCCCGGGTTCAAGCAATTCTCATGCCTCAGCCTCCCAAGTAGCTGGGATTATAGGCGCCCGCCACCATGCCTGGCTAATTGTCTATTTTTAGTAGAGACAGAGTTTCACCACGTTGGCCAGACTGGTCTTGAACTCCTGACTTCAAGTGATCCACCTGCCTCAGCCTCCCAAAGTGCTGGGATAACAGGCGTGAGCCACGGTGCCCGGCCTATCTCCTCACCTTTTCTCACCTCTTCTTTCTCTGCTCCCTTGCTGTCTCTCATCTGTCCCTGTTGGGGAAAAACCTGAGGACGTAATTACTATACATGTAATGTATCATCTATATGGTACCTACTGTTTGCTGTTTGGGCATACATGAGAATTGTATATATCGTTTGATTGTGTGGTGTAAAGCTTCCTAGTTCTGGTTTTCGATTTTTAAATAGGTGAGTTAAATATTTTCTATTTCCTACTCTCTCAAAAGCCTGTTTCCCCCTTTTGCTTTGATTTTCATTTGTATGCAAGTCTTCCTATTTTGTTTCTTTCTAAGAATGCCCCTGCCCCCTCCCTGCTGCCTTTCAGCTTCCAGGCTGAGTGGGAGGAGGGGAGAGCATTGAGATGAATGTGCAGAGGGTGCGGCTGGGGATCAGGGAAACTGGGTCACAAAGAGCGGGGTCCTTTCACCTTTGCACTTTTCCCAGCTTGGGCTTTGGACCAAAAGCTTTATTTAAAACAGAAGCTGCATTTTTCCCCAACAAATTTCGAAAGCCATCTTTCTGCTTTACAGAGGTGCTTTGCTGTCAGCCACAGTCATTTTTCAGGGGCAGCCTGAGTTGCCAGCTCAGGGCACAGTGCCGGGGAGCCTTCCCTGAGCTGCACTCAGTCTCTCTTGTCACTGCAAATGAACCAGAAAATTCTCTGAAGCAACGGGACCCAGCAGATAGAGGCTTGATTTCTTTTGTGTGCACATGTGCGCTATGCATAAGAAATCATTATCTTTCCTTAGACTGAGGTCATTTTCTACCCTCTTTTACTGCAGAGCTATCAATTTAATTATTTGGTCACTGCTGCTTTAATTAAAAAGTCTTTACTTATCTTTAGAGGTTTCCTCTTTAAATTTCTAGAGATTAGGATTATCCACAGCATGTCATCTCTTTTTATGTCCATATACTATATGGTTTCTATAATAATATAAAAATGAATTACCAAGATACTGGAAGCTAATCATATTCTTCATTTCTCTCCTAATAATCCCAGATTACATTAATCATAAATGTCAGCAGCGTCTCTAGATGACTTCTTGACTTTTGACAAAAAGCCTTCATTTTGGCCCTTTACATTCCAAGGTCAAGGAGAATGTAACATTCAGAATAATTATTAGCATTATTTTACCTTGACATTTCATCCCTGCTTCCAGTTTAACATTCCACCCAGGCAATGAAGACGAATGTCATCTTTCGTTCAAATCACTGGAGGGAATTGCCCCAATTAAACCTGACTTAGAGGCTGTTGGAAACGCTGTATTAATTTGCTGTTCTTCTTTAAAATAGAAAATATTTCATGAAGGAGAAGAATTTTCATTAAAAGCATTAAGGATTTACCATGACATGAACAAGCAATTTTTGAATTGACTTTTTTTCTCCCTGGGCTAGAATAATAATCAACCGTCTGCCTCGGCTGGGCCATGGTCTCGCTGTCGGTGGGCCTTCCATCGGAACGAGCCTCCTTATTTTCCTTTTAGCTCAAAGGTCATTGTTACACTTTTGTCACATCAAAAATGATTAGAAGTGTCTTTTAGAAATCTTGGCCTTTCCATGTCGCAAGGCCTCCTGCAGGTACAACCTTTTGATTACACCTTCTTCCCCTGCAATCGCCACACACACTTTTTTTTTTTTTTTTTTTTTTTAAGACAGGGCCTTACTCTGTCACCCAGGCTGGAGTGCAGTGACGTGATCACATCTCACTGCAGCCTCAAACTCCTGGGCTCAAGCCATCCTCCCACCTTGCCTCCTGAAGTAGCTGGGATTACAGGCTCGTGCCACCATGCCTGGGTAACTTTTGTTATTTTTTACAGAGTTAGGGTTTCGCTATGTTACCAGGCTGGTCTTGAACCCCTGGGTTCAAGCAAGCCTCCTGCCTCGGCCTCCCAAAGTACTTGGATTACAGGCATGGGCCACCATGCCCGGCCCCCACACACACTTTTTTTAAAAAGTGTCAAGCTAAGCTTAAGGGAGCATGTTCTAAAAATCCTCTACTCCTACATTTGCCACAGTATTTAGGATGGGAATGGTGAGCTGCTTCCTAGAACACACGAAGATGGAGACCTTATCACACTTGTTCAATGTTGTGTCTCTGGCCCCTGAAACAGAAGCAGGTTGACACTCAATATATGTATTTCTGCATTGTTTAAGGTGTGATCAACAAATACTTTCTATGTGAATGTAAAGGGACCATAAAACACAGGGACTGAGATTGTGGGGCCTGGAATCAAACAGTCTGAGATTTGATCTCGGTTTTGCCATCTACGGGCTTTGTGTTATTGGCAAGTTATCTTACCTTTTTCCACCTGTTTCTTTATCTTTAACATGGGGGTTATAGTACTGATGTCACTGGGTTGCTGCAAGGACCAGATGAGATAATGCATGTAAGTAAAGTGTTTCATTCTGGGCCTGGCAATTGTTAAGGCCTCTCCAACTAGGCAGAGATGACTCAGGACTAATCCCACCTCCCTGCTCCCCCTCTGCCTTCTCCAGGTAGTTGCCCTTGGCTGCAGGGAAAACTGTGAACACCCAGGGCCCAGTTGGTTAGGGACCTCTGCTAAATTACAGTCATTCATTTTCCAAGTATCCGTTGTGAAGTTGTAGGAATTCAACCTCCTCCCTAGAATTCTAAGGCAAAATTCCTAACCTAGTCCTGCTTGACAGAATGGAATTCCTCTTCTGGCAACTACTCTTGGCTTATTCCTGGAGCAAGTTTGAACCTTGGATGCCTGTCTATTTGGACTGCATTTCCAGACCTAGCTCACCTGGGTCTCACCTACATCACGCCTGCCTTTCCGCTGACCTTGGCAGCATCCCCTTCTTTCACAACATTGTTGTCCTCTTTGCCTGTATTAGCCTGCCTGATTTCCCAATTCCTGTGACTGGTGGCCTGACGAGGGACACACCCATCCCCCCGGCAGTCTGGCCTGGCTCTTGGTTTCAACCCTTTGTAGTGGTCCTTTCTTACTGCCACCTGCCTCTTGGCACTCTTTGATGTCTTTACCTGAACAAAATTAATGTCACCTTGTGTTTGAGCATGTCCTAATGTGGAGTGTTTATTACAGCAAGGAGCGTTTCTTCCCTAGTGCTATTTTCTCAGATAAATAAACAAACTGAAAAAAGCAGAGAATAAAATAGTACCCACCATGGGCACCTAACAAATGTTGACATTTAGCTGTATTTGCTTCGTATTGTAAAAGAACTGAATGTAAAAAATACGGTTGAATCTCCTTTCCAAAGATCTCTTCTTGATACCATTTCCCTCCTTTTCTCCCTCCTTGGAAGGAAACTGTATGCTAAAGTTGGTCTTTTTCTTCCCATTCACGTTTTTGTACTTTCACTATGCATTTATATGTCTTAAGAATTTGTACATAATTTGAAATTTTACCTATGATACTGTATGTATCTTTTATGGGTTGAATTGTATCATTCTTCCCCCCAACCACAAATTCATATGTTGGACCCATATGTTCACAAATTCATATGTTGAAATCCTAACCCCCGGGGCCTCAAAATATAAGCTGATTTGGAAAAAGGACTGTTGCAAATGTAATCAGGTAGGTTATGATGTGGTCATACTGGAGTGGGGGGGGGTCCCTATGACTGGTATCCTTATAGAAAGAATGCCCCATAAAGAGACAGAGATGTACAGAGGGAAGATGATGTGGAGACACAGGGAGAAGACAGCCTTTGATGAGCCAAGGAATGCCTGCGAATTGCTTTCTTTTTCTCACAGTTATGCTTTCTAGATTTAGCCATGTTGGGCGTAGCAGCCCACCACCCTCATTTGAAATAGCAAATGTAGGGTGAGAAGGTTTTTTTTAGAGTGCACCTCAACAACACACACAGCCCTACTTTATGCTTTCATTCAGGAAAAATGCACTGGGCGCCGGCAATGTGCCAGGCCCTGGGGAGAGAGCAGTGAGGGCCAGTGAGCCAAGGGGAGAGGCTAGCTGGGAATTAGGAAGGTGACCAGGGGATTTGAACATCATACCAGTGGGGAAGGGGAGGGGATAGTGTGCTTGATGGCATGAGCATCTAAGCTGGTGGCTTCCCGGGGGGAGGGAGGAACTATCATTTGGAGGTGTCAGGATCTGCAGTTGCTGGGAAGTGAATTCCTTTATTGCAATGCTTCTCACATTTCTGCAGCCATCACCATCGCCTGGAGGACCTCTTAAAACACAAGCCCCACTGGTTTTCACTTCCAGGGTTTGTGATTCAGGAGGTCTGGGACAGGGCCTGAGAATGTGCATTTTTAGCAATTGCCCAGATGATGCTGATTGCTGGTCCAGGGAACACACTTTGAAAACCATCAGTCTATTGCATTCGATGACTCTATTGTCTTTTTTTTTTTTTTTTTTTTTTTGAGATGGGATGACTCTAAATCTGTTTAAATCTCTTCTAGAGACAATTGTAGTGCGGTGGTGTGATCATAGC
This sequence comes from Theropithecus gelada, assembly GCF_003255815.1. Taxonomy (NCBI): domain Eukaryota; kingdom Metazoa; phylum Chordata; class Mammalia; order Primates; family Cercopithecidae; genus Theropithecus; species Theropithecus gelada. The sequence goes on from NC_037671.1 coordinate 24,372,215, forward strand.
TCACTGCAGTCTTGCACTCCTGGGCTCAAGTGCTACTCTCACCTTGGCCTCAAAAGTAGCTAGGATTACAGGTGCTCACCACCATGCTTGGCTAATTCTTTTTCTAGAAACAGGGTCTCACTATGTTGCCCAGGCTGCTCTTGAACTCCTGAGCTCAAGCCATCTGCCCGCCTCAGCTTCCCAAAGTGCTAGGATTATAGGCGTGAGCCACTGTGCCTGGCCATCCCACCTAACACTTGATAAGTGGTAAGATTTCTTATGCTTTGGTGCTGCCTCTCTAGGGTTTTTGTTGGCCTCTGATGTGGATTGAATTGTATCCTCACCAAAATTTGTATGTGGGAGCCCTAACCCTGATGACCTCAGAATGTGTGGCTGTATTTGGAAATAGGGAATAAAGGCAGGCCCTGATTCAATATGACTGATGTCCTTAACAGAAGAAAAAGAGCCTCCAGGGTTGTGCACGTGCACAGGAAAGGCTGTGTTTTGTGAGGACACCTAGAGGAGGTGGATATGTTGCAAGGACTAGATGAGAATGCGTGTAAGTAAAGTGCTTCATTCTGGGCCTGGCAACTGTTAAGACCACTGTTCCTGTGGCAAGCCAAGGACTGAGGCCGCAGGAGAAACCAAACCAGCCCAGACATTGATCTTGGACTTTCAGCCTCCCAAACTGTGAGAAAATAAATTTCTGTCATCTGAGCCACCCAGTCTGTGGTATTTTTTTATGGCAGCCCTCGCAAACCAATACAGCTCCTCTTCGGAACTTCACCCTTCCATCACCTTCCATAGGCAAAGGCTTGGCCTCTACGAGCACTAGAAACTCATTGCTTTGCATCTAAGAACTCTGGAAACCCAGTGAAAACCCAAGGGGCGGCTTCTCCACTCGCTTCTGCTCACTCTTCTGGCTTTGGTTTCTTTCATTTCTGGCACCTGTGGTTTCCCTTATTTTCTTTCAAACTGAGCTCTCCCTCTATATTTTTAAATGTTATATTTTATCCCCTAGGTGGGTGTCTTTGGAACTGGAAGAAGCCAGCCCACATCAGGTTCATTTGCCATGTTGCTGGAAGTTCCACACTACATTCTTAAATCCATCAAGTACTTTCTTGCATCCAGTTTGATTCACGTTCCTTCTGATGATTTTTAAAAGACAGTATGACCTTCCTCTTGTTACAGATGGAAAACGAAAGCTCGGAGTGTTCAAGTGATTTGCCCAGTGTTGCATAGCTAATAAATAATGAAACTTGTCCTGGAACCTAACACCAGTTCTTCCTCCACTCCACCATGGCACCTATTACAACCCAAGTACAACGGCAATATAAGAAAGAGGCCGGGCATGGTGGCTCATACCTGTAATCCCAGCACTTTGGGAGGCTGAGATGGGTGGATCACTTGAGCCCAGGAGTTCAAGACCAGCCTGGGCAACATGGCAAAATCCCTGCCTCTACCAAAAAAAAAATAAAAATTAGCCAGGCGTGCTGGTACGTGCCTGTAGTCCCAGATACTCAGGAGGCTGAGGTGGGAGGATCACTTGAACGCAAGAGGCAGAGGTTGCAGTGAGCCAAGATCATGCCACTGCACTCCAGCCTAGGCAAAGGAGTGAGACCCTGCCTAAAAAAAGGAAAAATATTTTTAAAAAAAGATCTGAGAAAGAGTAATATTCTAGCTCTATAGGATATAGCTTTATAAAAATGCCATAGAATATGCTTGAAAACTCTCCAAATTTCAGGAAACACTGCTAAAATTCTTCCAAGTAAAGCTGTGAGATGCTGTCAGGAACATCCACATTTCACTGTTTCTCTTCCATGGATCTAAAAGCATCTTATGAGAACCCATGAAAAGTTTCTCTTCCACACCATCCATGCCATCAATCCTAAGAGACAGATTTTCATCTCTGTTTATGCCTGAATGTAGCAGACATTCTCTCTATTTTCTTCTAGTAGATTCTAGTGCCAGCATCCAAAGGATTTTCCTCCTTAGAATATAATCTTGGAGCCTTTAAAGTGCCATGTGTATTATGGAATGAAGACTATGGAAATATAACTTATCCTTTTGGATGTAGATTTCAGGCCCTTAACTTAGAGATAGATTTGAAGGTGAGTTTGCTTCTTCTTCTCACTAGCTTAGATATCAGGAAAGTTCTTTCTGGAGATGAACTGTGCCTCCTTGATCCATCATTCTCTGATGACCTACCTCCAATTTAGAATCAGAGTTTTAGAATCAAGAGTGACTTGCTGCTGTAGAATCTATCATTAAGATCTTTTGTCTTGTCTTCATCCCTGCCCCCCAACCTGGGTCAAGGAAGTTGCATACACTCTTTCCATCTGTGAGTTCTAGAAAGGCGCTCTAATTTCCCTTAGACTCCTGTCCTGAGTCCATACCATTCCCATTCACCCCCAGCTCTTTTTCTCTTAATCCAGGTGTGCTCACTTCTTGCCAACACCCTTCAGTCACTGCCTTTCCTGAAACTCACTTTTCTCTTGGTCTCCAGAGAGCAGTAGCCAATTCACTTTTGACCCTCTGTAGTTGCTTGTCTTTCTCCCTTCACATCAGCTGTCAGAGGGCCTTCAGGGAAATGTGTGGCCCAGCTCTTGCAATGTACTGGACCTTACCATGTGTGTTTTATGTACTAAAGTCACAGACTTTATTCTATTGTTGACTATGGGCCTTTTTTGTTCTGTCCAAACCAATTGTCAAATCGCTAGTAATTGTCAGATTGACTTGAAAAATTTTCCAATTCAAAAGCCTTCTTTAAAGAATAGCTAAGGTCATTACATTTTGCTTAATTTTTTAAAGTACTTTTTAATTTTCATTGAGTAATACACAAACTTATTTTAAGAAGCAACTGGTTACCTGTAATCCCAGCACTTTGGGAGGCTGAGGTGAGCAGACCACTTGAGGCCAGGAGTTCGAGACCAGCCTGGCCAATATGATGAAACCTTATCTCTATTAAAAATACAAAAAATAAAATAAAATAAAATAGCTGGGCATGGTTGCAGATGCCTGTAGTCTCAGCTACTCAGGAGGCGAGGCATGAGAATCGTTTGAACCCAGGAGGCGGAGGTTGAGATGAATCAAGATCGTGCTACTGCATTCCAGCCTGGGCAACAGATGAACACTCTGTCTCAAAACAACAACAACAACAAAACTTGTTAATGGAGGGTCATTTCATGGGCATAGTTTTTACTCTGCAAGATGAAAAAGTTGTAGAGATTGTTTGCACAATAGTGTGAAGATACTTGATAGTATTGAGCTGTACACTTAAGAATGGTTAAGGTCGTACATTTTATGTTATGTGTATTTTATCACAATTTTAAAAACAGACGTGCTTAAAATTTTATATATTTGTGAGAGCTGTCCAACTAATTTCTGAAAGCAGTCTACTTAAAAAACTTTATATATACGTGTGTGTGTGTGTGTGTATGTATATGGTGCCTACATTTCCAACATTTCATTGTGTCCTTCGGATATTGGCATAGAAAGTGCACCTTTGCTTCTAGATGCAGAAATAGTTTTTGTGGACACAAAAGATACAATTACAGTGTGTTTTCCAGACAGAAGAGTTCTTACTGTCACCCATTTGAGCACTGCTTTATAGTTGACCTTTCAGTGACCCTAAGTTACCTGTCCAGACAGACGTCTGTGCTCAGAGCCGCACGGCTCCTGGGTACACAGATGATCACGTTACAGTAGTAACCCCCTGTCCATGTTCTCAGGGATGTTATACCGTAGATAATCATGGAAAAGAAAGTTTATTTCTTTGGAGTATCCTCCAGCTCTGTTTTCTTGTAATTTATTAACTGTGAGAAAACAAGGTTGGGGTCAAAGCCCACGTGGTCTTGTCAGCACAAAAGGCATTTTTCAACAAAACTGTGCTGGAAGCATCATTCTGACAAGAAGTCGTGGGGATATTATCAAAGCAACTTTGAGATGCGGTCTCTTCTAGGGGGCAAAAAGATATACTTTCTCCTGTCGAGCTCTCTCCGAACACTACCTCTGGCTTCACTGTGTTGCTTATAGGCTACCCAGACACACAGATGGCCTCAGCGATGCCAGGAATCTGTTTAATTGTCTAACACGGTTTAAAGCTTCTCGGGAGATTCAGGTGATTATTTCAAACAGCAGGAATTACTTTTAAAATGGTTGGGGGTTTAAAAAAAAAAAAGTCAGAAACATAACAACACTTGGATCATTTTTGAAGTGCATCTATTTTTGTTTTCTGTCTGAGACCAAAATGCTCCTGGCACAGTCTGTCCCTGAAACAATAAATATCTTAAGTCACGGAGTCCAAAAGGAGGCAGGGGGCCCAGTGCACTAGGAACCAAAGCTGGAAACAGAAAGCCCAATTAGAATATTTGCCTAGGACGACTTCAGAAAATGAAGCCTTGGACAAAAGAGAACTTTTTTTCATATGGGAAAAACCTGGGTATTTACGATTTCCCTTTCTTCCCAGTAATGTTTGGCTCTGACAGTAGCTTTGCAGCTTTGAGAAGCTATGAGCCTTCTGCATCTGCACATGAATGTTCTCAGAGTTTTGTCTAAAAACAGCAAAAACATCCGAATAATTGCTCTGAAGGACTTCAGCTTCTCAAATGGATTTCAAAGGTCTATCAGGGTTGGGCGCAGTGGCTCGCGCCTGTAAACCTAGCACTTTGGGAGGCTGAGGCGAGTGGATCACTTGAGGTCAGGAGTTCAAGACCCTCCTGGCCAACATGGTGAAACCCCATCTCTACAGAAAATACAAAAATTAGCTGGGCGTGGCGGTGCGTGCCTGTAATCCCAGGTACTCAGGAGGCTGAGGCAGAATTGCTTGGAGGCAGAGGTTTCGGAGAGCCAAGATCGCACCACTGCATTCCATCCTGGATGACAGAGTGAGACTCCATGAAAAATAAATAAATAAATAAATGGTCTATCAGGTAACTAGGATTTCTTGTGTTTCCATCCTTACTTACGTGCATTGGGGCGGAATCAGCAGATGAGGCCGCTATACCCAAGATGCGTTTTTAAATTTACCTCTTCTCTCAACCTGATTTCTTGTACACCTATTTGGTGAATCCTTGTTTTTGTGTTTCTGCTCATTTTTGTGGCTCAATTAGAAAAGTTCTAGCAGCTAAATGTCTTCAGTTTGCCACATCCATCTGAAGCTACTTTATTAAGCATACAGGGTCTTGGGGTTTGGTTTTGTTTTTTAAAAATCGGTGCTTCTCAGACATCTTCAAGGAGAACTACAAACCACTGCTCAAGGAAATAAGAGAGGACACAAACAAATGGAAACAAATTCCATGCTCATGGACAGGAAGAATCAATATTGTGAAAATGGCCATACTGACCAAAGTAATTTATAGATTTAATGCTATTCCCATCAAGCTACCACTGACTTTCTTCACAGAATTGGAAAAAAACTACTTTAAACTTTATATGGAAGAAAAAAGAGCCCACATAACCAAGACAATCCTGGGCAAGAAGAATAAAGCTGGAGGCATCACACTACCTGACTTCAAACTACACAACAAGGCCACAGTAACCAAGGCAGCATGGTACTGGTACCAAAACAGATATATAGACAAATGGAACAGAATGGAGGCCTCAGAAATAACACCACATAGCTACAACCATCTGATCTTTGACAAACCTGACACACACAAGGAATGAGAAAAGATTCCCTATTTAATAAATGGTGTTGGGAAAACTGGCTAGCCTTTTGCCAAAAATTGAAACTGGACCCTTTCCTTAAACCTTTTACAAAAATCAACTCAAGATGGATCAAAGACTTAAATGTAAGACCTAGGACCATAAAAATCCTAGAAGAAAACCTGGGCAATACCATTCAGGACATAAGCATAGGCAAAGACTTCATGTCTAAAACACCAAAAACAAAAGCCAAAATTGACAAACGGGATCTAATTAAACTAAAGAGCTTCTGCACAGCAAAAGAAACCATCATCAGAGTGAACTGGCAACCTACAGAATGGGAGAAAATTTTTGCAATCTATCCATCTGACAAAGGGCTAATATCCAGCATCTACAAAGAACTTAAACAAATTTACAAGGAAAAAAAAAAAACATCAAAAAATGGGCAAAGGATATGAACAGACACTTCTCAAAAGAAGACATTTATGCAGCCAACAGACACATGAAAAAATGCCCATCATCACTGGTCATTAGAGAAATGCAAATCAAAACCACAATGAGATACCATCTCATGCCAGTTAGAATGGCGATCATTAAAAAGTCAGGAAACAACAGATGCTGGAGAGGTTGTGAAAAAATAGGAATGCTTTTACACTGTTGGTGGGAATGTAAATTAGTTCAACCATTGTGGAAGACAGAGTGGTGATTCCTCAAGGATCTAGAACTGAAAATACCATTTGATACAGCAATCCCATTACAGGGCATATACCCAAAGGATTATAAATCATTCTAAGATAAAGACACATGCACATGTATGTTTATTGTGGCACTATTCACAATAGCAAAGACTTGGAACCAACCCAAATGTCCATCAATGATAGACTGGATTAAGAAAATGTGGCACATATATACCATGGAATACTATGCAGCCATAAAAAAGAATGAGTTCATGTCCTTTGCAGGGACATGGATGAAGCTGGAAACCATCATTCTCAGCAAACTATCACAAGATCAGAAAACCAAACACCACATGTTCTCACTCATAAGTGGGATTTGAACAATGAGAACACATGGACACAGGCAGGGGAACATCACATACCGGGGCCTGCTGGGTGGTGGGGGTCTAGGGGAGGGATAACATTAGGAGAAATACCTAATGTAGGTGATGGGTTGTCTTCCTGGTTCCATCACTGACTCTTGTGTCACTTCTCCTTTGTGGTGGGGATGGATCTTTTGTGTTTTTGCAACACCGTGCCAGGGGAATCAGGAGGGACCCACTCTCAGGTCCGGTGGAGGACAAGTGGCAATGATGAGGTTCAGAATATGCTACCCCAAAATAGGACCCCTTGGCGTTTGAGAAAGCAGCAGAATCAGGAAGGGCTCTCTGACTGTCTCCTGCCCCCCTCCCCTGAAGCAGGCCACAAAAGAATTCTCTGACCTTCGCCTGAAGTGGGTCAGAAGACTCTCATGTAAGAGGTACCCTTCCTATACCCAGAGGAAAGGAGTGTCCTTATCTCCGAAGACACAAAACCACAGAGCAGAAACTGAACAAACAGGGCTTGCTAGGTTCACCCCAGTTGATTTCCATTAGATCGTACCTCCTTTTTGTCCAATCTCACTTCTACACAATTGTCCGTTCTTCATCAAACATAAAAATGCACAGGTTTCTCCGTTTCTTCGAGTTTCCATTTCTGAAGGCTCCTGTGTCATGTAAAATGTATACTATCGATTAAATTTGGTTATGCTTTTATCTTAGTAATCTGTCTTTTGTTTTAGGGATCTTAGCCATGAACCTAGAAAGAAGAAATGTTTTCTCCCCTACAACAGCTTGCTTTGGCAAATAAACAAACACAAGAAAATGGGTGGGATATTTTTATTTTCATTTTATTTATTTATTTATTTATTTTTGAGATAGAGTCTCACTCTGTCACCCAGGCTGCAGTGCAGTGGCATGATCTCAGCTCACTGCAACCTCCGCCTCCCGGGTTCAAGTAATTCTCCTGCATCAGTCTCCCAAGTAGCTGGGATTACAGACGTACACCACCACGCCCAGCTAATTTTTGTATTTTCAGTAGAGATAGGTTTCACCATGTTGACCAGGCTGGTCTTGAACTCCTGGCTTCAAGTGATCCACCTGCCTCAGCCTCGCAAAGTGTTGGGATTACACGTGTTAGCCACTGCGCCCGGCCAATGGTCTTTTTGAAGGAAGGATGAGCAGAAGGGCGGCACTGATAAAAAGAGGAAGCAATTGAGAACAAATGAGGACCTAGCACCCGCCAAGGGAGGTACACACAGTTATGGCAAACCGAATTCCCATACCTAGGTCTCTTGAGAAAGGGAAATTTAAGTTTAGCACTATTAATAGCAAACAGTATATATACTCCCAAGGCCAAACCCATTCTCATTGCTTCCTGAACTTGGCTCACAGCAGGGGCCTGGTGGTGCCCTGGCACTGGGCTGCCAAAAAGGAGCAGAGCAGGCAGGGGCGCTGGGCTCTCTCTACCAAGGGTCCAGGGCCTTTTCCATACTTACACTCAGGCTTCTAGGTTGATTCTCTGGGGATTGATCTCGTGGCATTCACACTGTGCCTCAATACAGCATCCCTCAAGTTCCTGGCCTGGCCGTGGATTTTGCTTGATGTCCACGAGTGCCTTACAAAGAGATTAAATCAATGCCAATGAAATCAGCCCACGAGTTTTCTGAGGAGTGGGAGGGAGGCGACTTGCTTGTGACCACTTCTGTTGAGGTTGCTGTCACACAGAAAGAGAATGTGGGGTAAAACATAGGAGAACCACAGTAGGATGTGTGGATTTTATTTTATTTTATTTTATCATATCTTATTTATTTTATTTTATTTTATTTTATTTTATTTTATTTTGAGAGGGAGACTCACTCTGTCGCCCAGGCTGGAGTACAATGGCGTGATCTCAGCTCACTGCAACCTCTGCCTCCTGTATTCAAGCGATTCTCCTGCCTCAGCCTCCCGAGTAGCTGGGACTACAGGCACCCGCCACAATGTCAGGCTAATTTTTGTATTTTTAGTAGAGACGGGGTTTCATCATGTTGGCCAGGCTGGTCTCATCCCCCTGACCTCAGTTGATCCACCCGCCTCAGCCTCCCAAAGTGCTGGGATTACAGGCGTGAGCCACTGCGCCCAGCCGGATGTATGGATTTTAAATTTCAGTTTTTGCTTTTGTGATTTAGGTGGTTTTTCTGGCGGGGTGGGGTTGCTGCAAAGGGGAAGTCTCCTGCGCTCTGACCTCCTCAGCTGCTCCTGTGTTTGCTTGTGAAACTGCTCAAGGTCCTCCCTTCAATTCCGCTCTCCGGATTCCAGCGTTTTTTCAGTTTCGATGTCCTCGGAGAAAAAAAACTCATTCCGTGTCATATTACATTAGGGGCAAGAACTGCTTTGGGGGTGTGAGGGGGTCTGAGGCGCAGGCCGGTGAGGCGGGAAATGGCGCTCTCCATTCCAAGACAGAGTCTGCGCTGCTTCGAGCCAGGTGGACAGCACCTTCATCATCGCCACCGTGGCAGGCCCAGGCGCTACACTTTCCCCTGTTTCCTGAGGGTTCTCTCCGGGCTCCAGACAGAATGATTAATGGCCCCTTGGGCCAACTCTAAAAGACTGAGGAGACAAATATACCTCATTCATGGGGAAACAAGCCCCAGGTCATATGTTATCTAGGAAAAATGAGGTGGCCAATGAGCTATTGCATTGGATATTACCAGCTTTACTGCAGAACTTTATTTGGTTGAAAAAAAAAAAAAAAGTATGAGTATATTCACATATACACACACATATATACACACGTATCTATATATGGGGACAGGGAAACAGAGGTCTCTAAATGTGTACTTATAGATTCTAGATTTTTTTTTTTTTTTTGAGACGGAGTTTCGCTCTTGTTGCCCAGGCTGGAGGGCAATGGCACGATCTCGGCTCACCACAACCTCCGCCTCCCGGGACGGAATGATTCTCCTGCCTCAGCCTCCCAAGTAGCTGAGATTACAGGCATACGCCACCATGCCCGGCTAATTTTGTATTTTTAGTAGAGACGGGGTTTCTTCATGTTGGTCAGGCTGGTCTCAAACTCCCAACCTCAGGTGATCCGCCCGTCTCAGCCTCCCAAAGTGCTGAGATTACAGGCATCGGCCACCGCACCCAGCCTTACATATAGATTCTTATATATATGTAATATATGTACATATTTATTAAAAACAACAGGAAGCAACCACAAGATGTGAGGATATTATTAAGGGATAGCGTTTCTTAGGTTCTTTTTCTTTTCTTTTCTTTTTAAGATGGAGTCTTGCTCTGTTGCTCAGACTGGAGTGCAATGGCACAATCTTGGTTCACTGCAACCTCCTCCTCCCGGGTTCAAGCAGTTCTCATGCCTCAGCCTCCTGAGTAGCTGGGATCACAGGCACACGCCCCCACACCCGGCTAATTTTTGTATTTTCAGCAGAGATGGGGTTTCACCATGTTAGCCAGGCTGGTCTCAAACTCCTGACCTCAAGTGATCCACCCACCTCGGCCTCCCAAAGTACTGGGATTATAGGTGTGAGCCACCTCGCCTGCCTCTTTTTCGTATTACAAAATGTGGAGAAGACTTACTACAAGTAGGTATAAGCAAAAAATAAAATAAAAATGATCTGTGCTTTTTTATTCACACAAATAAACCACCACGGACAATTTGGTGTGTATCTTTCCAGTTATTTAGGCTTCTCGAAGCGTTTCTTGAAGTGATTAGGATTATATTGTGCATACAGTGTTATAATTGCTTTTTAAAACTTAATATATCATGAGGATCAAATAAGAAAAATGTATTAAAAACGTTTAACACACTCCCTAAAAGTATCCATGAAATTAAAGTTAGCCATTACAGTCATTATTATTAATTTCGTTCTGCATCAAATATCATTATTTTATTTGATAACTTCATTTATTAAAACTTCTAGTGTGTTTCTAGTTACAATGTTATAACGAACATTCTTGTGAATAAATTCTTGCACACAATCATTATTATTTCTTTAATATACAGCCATGTATCACTTAATGACAGGGATACCTTCTGAGACAGGCATCATTAGGCAATTTCATCACTGTGTAAACATCATAGAATGTACTTACACAAACCTCTGGCAGAGCGTACCACACACCTAGGCTGTATGGTACAGTCTATTACTCCAAGGCTACAGGCCTGCACAGCATGTTACCGTACTGAAAATTCCAAGCAATTGTAACACATAGGAAGTATTTGTATAGCTAAACATAGAAAAAGTACAGCAAAAATATGGTATAAAAGATAAAAAATGGTACACCTGCCCAGGGCACTTATCATGAACGGAGCTTGCAGGACAGGAAGTTGCTCTGGGTGGGTTGGTAAGTGATGAGTGACTGTGAAGGCCTAGGATATTACCGTACACTACTGTAGACTTTAGAAACACTGTAACTTAGGCTACACAAAATTGGTAAAAACAAGACATTTCTTTCTCTCTCTCTCTCTCTCTCTTTTTTTTTTTCTTTCTTTACTTTTGAGATGGAATCTCACTCTGTCACCCAGGCTGGAGTGCAATGGCGCCATCTCAGTTCACTGCCACCTCCGCCTCCCAGGTTCAAGCGATTCTCCTACCTCAGCCTCCAGAGTAGCTGGGATTACAGGCGCAAGCCACCACACCCAGCTAATTTTTTTGTAATTTTAGTAGAGATGGAGTTTCACCTTGTTGGCCAGGCTGGTATTGAACTCTTGACCTCAGGTGATCCACCTACCTTGGCCTCCCAAAGTGCTGGGATTATAGGTGTGAGCCACCGCGCCCGGCCTTCTTTCTTTAATAATAGGTTAACCTTAGCTTATTGTAACATTTTTAGTTTATAATCTTTTTAATTTTTTAAACTTTTTGACTCTTTTGTAGTAACACTTAGCTTAAAACACAAACACAGTATAAGAAACATGTTTTCTTTCTGTATAACCTTATTCTAGAAGCATTTTTCTATTTTTAAAATTTTTTATTTTTATTTTTTTTACTTTTTCGTCTTGTTTGTTAAAAACGAAGACATATACACATGAGCCTAGTCCTAGACAGAGTCAGGACCATCAATATCACTGTCTTCCTCCTCCACATCTTGTCCACCTGGAATGTCTTCAGGGGCAATAACACACAGGGAGCTGTCATTTGCTATAATAACAAGGACTTCTTCTAGAACACCTCCTAAAGGACGTGCCTAAGGCTGTTTTACAGTAAATTTTTTTTTTTTTTTTTTGAGACGGAGTCTTGCCCTGTCGCCAGGCTAGGGCACAGTGGCACAATCTCAGCTCACTGCAACCTCTGCCTTCCGGGTTCAAGCGATTCCTCTGCCTTACCCTCCTGAGTAGCTGGGACTGCTGTTATGCGCCACCATGCTCAGCTAATTTTTTGTGTTTTAGTAGAGACAGGATTTCACCATGTTGGCCAGGATGGTCTCGATCCACTGGCCTCGGCCTCCCAAAGTGCTGGGATTACAGACGTGAGCCACTGCACCCGGCCAACTTTTTTTTTTTTATAAGTAGGAGTACTCGCTAAAACAATAATAAAAAGTATAGTAAATACATAAACCGCAACATAATCATTTATTCTCATTGTCAATTATGCACTGTGCATAATTGTATGTGCTATACTTTTACATGACTGGTGGCACAGTAGGCTTGTTTACATCAGCATCACCACAAACATGTGAGTTATGTCTGTGCTGTGATGTTATGATGGCTACAATGTCACTAGGTGGCAGGGATTTTTCAGTTGCATTATAATCTTATGGGACCACGGTAGTACATATGTTCCATTGTTGACTGAAGTGTTACGTGGAGCATGGCTGTAGCTCCTTGGAGGAGAATTGCTGTGTTGAAGGATATTCATTCATTTGTTCAAAAACTTTTTATTGAGCATTTACTATTTGCTGCCAACTATCTTAGGAACCAGAAATAACAACCAGAGTAGTAAGACACACTTGGTACCTGCTCTGGTGAGCTTATATTCCAGGGAGAGAGAAAAGCAAGCAATTGCAGGGAATTCAACATAAAGCAACTTAAAATGGTAAAGAAACATAAAAAGTTGTTCAACCACTCCAGTAGTGAAGGAAATGCAATTAAAATAACAATGAGGTGCCGCTTTACACCCAGTAGACAGACTAAACAAAGAAGCAACAAATACCAAATGCCAGCCACAGTGTGGACGAGAAGGGTGCTCAGGTATCCATCTCCCCGGCTGAAACATGAGGTGTTGTTACAGCCTTTCAGGAAAGTAATTTGGTCATGTCCATAAAAAATAAAATGCACATACACTTTAACTCAGCACTCCAGGGAATTTATCCCATAGAAACGGTATTTAAGGACATATATTCAACAGTGTTTATTGCAGCTTTGTTCACAGTGGCAAAAAACTGGAAACAAAGAGATCAAAAGATGAATTAGGATACAGCCACATCATGGGAATGTTTATGCATTCAGCATTTCTTGTATGATATTATCCCATATATGTGATGAGAAAAGGAAAATAGCTCAAAGCAGTCTAAGCTATGTGAGGTATGCAGGCCCAGAGAAACCTGAGTATGGGATTTCAGTCAAGTCCCCCACCCCATACCTGGGGGCAGTTGTTTAAAGTCATTTTGTTCACGACTAGCTACCTCATCATTATCTTAACGTTTCTGGAATCTGTGGTACAAAGAACGATGCATAGCCCATCAACAGCTTATGTGATTTTAATGTAAAGTTTTGGTGAATGTCTTAGGAACTGCCTCTTCTTTCCCTTTATGGCTTTTTTTTTTTTTTTTTTTTTTAGACTGAGTTTAGCTCTATCGCCCAGGCTAGAGTGCAGTGGCGCGATATCAGCTCACTACAACCTCCACCTCCCAGGTTCAAGTGATTCTTGTGCCTCAGCCTCCTGAGTAGCTGGGATTACAGGCGCCTGCCACCACGCCCAACTAAGTTTTTGTATTTTTAGTAGAGACAGGGTTTCACCATGTTGGCCAGGCTGGTCTCAAACTCCTGACCTCAAGTGATCCGTCTGCCTTAGCCTCCCAAAGTGCTGGGATTTCAGGTGTGAGCCACCGTGCCAGCCATCTTCTTTCCCTTTAAAAACTCACTTTTGGAGGCCAGGCTCAGTGGCTCACACCTGTAATCCCAGCACTTTAGGAGGGCGAGCTGGGTGGATCACCTGAGGTCAGGAGGCCTGACCAACATGGAGAAATCCCATCTCTACTAAGAATATAAAACTAGCCAGGCATGGTGACACTTGCCTGTAATCCCAGCTACTCGGAAGGCTGAGGCAGGAGAATCGCTTGAACCCGGAAGGCAGAGGTTGCAGTGAGCCGAGATTGCTCGATTGCATTCCAGCCTGGGCAATAAAAGGGAAACTCTGTCAAAAAAAACACAAACAAATAAACAAACAAAAACTCTATTTTGGGCTGGGCGCAGTGGTTCACACCTGTAATCCCAGCACTTCGGGAGGCCAAGGTGGGCAGATCACCTGAGGTCAGTAATTCGAGACTAGCCTGGTCAACATGGTGACACCCCCCTTCTCTACTAAAAATACCAAAATTAGCCGGGCTTAGTGGCAGGCACCTGTCGTCCCAGCTACTTGGGAGGCTAAGGCAGGAGAATCGCTTGAACCCGGGAGGCGGTGGTTTCAGTGAGCCGAGATCGTGCCACTACACTCCAGCCTGGGCAACAGAGTGAGACTCCGTCTCAAAAAGAAAAAAGAAAAAAAAAAACCCTCAAATTGAACCGCTGCTCATGGGAGTGTATAGTAAGGGCAACTTGAATCTACAGTCCCAGGTTGCAATCCTAAAAGGTTTGCCCAAATAAACTCTCTACTTATATTAATTTTGCCTCAGCTTCTTCCTTATATGTGCATAAAGAAATCAGGGAAAAATTAGACTCAGGAATATCCTAATGATGGGTGCAGGAAATACTACCCTGAAATATGGCACCTGGGCATTTGCAAAAACAGCAAAAGCTGGAAGATGTCTCTGACCTTTTCCCTCCCTTTTCCCCTGAAGACCGTCATGTGACAGGTATCCTGTCCTGTGCCTGAAGGAGAAGAATGAACACACAGAGAAGAATCTGAACCAACAGGTCTTACTAAGTTTCTCCCAGTGTATTACCGTTAGGTCACATCCCCTTTTTATCCAGCCATGACCGCTCATTCAGCTAATCTAAGTATAAAAAACAATTTTCCCTGGGTCTTTGGGTTTTCATTTCTGAAGGCTCCTAAGTCAATGTACAAATGCATTTCAATAAATGTGTTATGCTTTTCCTTTCTTAATCCGTTTGTTGTTGTTGTTGTTGTTATGGGGTCTCAGCCATAAACCTTGCAATGAGTGAGAAACATATATTACTTTTTCTCTCCTATACTAAATCATCTAATAATATGATACATTATTAAGCAAAAATAAATAAGTAAATAAAGTTAGAGAGTAATAAAAGTGATATGATTCTCTTTTAGTGGAAAAGAAACCAGCAGACTCATAAATATATGCGTAAGTGTGTATGTTTTTATAAGATCAAGGAGAAATATGTGTAGAGACACCTACCACAATATTAATCTAGTTACCATAGGAGATGGGATCCGGTAGATAATTACCTTTTTTCCCCTACACCTTGTATTGTGTTACTGTAAAATATCAAATACAGTTTTAACAATCAGCAGTTTTAATAAAGCATGACAAAGACTACAGGGAAGTTGGAGGGTATTCAGTGAGCTCATAGTAGAAGCCCCCAGCATCCTCTCTCTAATTTCAATCTATATTGGCCAACTGAAGGGCTGGATATAGGCCAGACTCTTGTCCAGGAATAAAGAGGCCATGCATGGGCACAGGTATTACTAGTCATTGTTTTTATGTATTTATTTATTTTGAGACAGAGTTTCACTCTTGTCGCCCAGGCTGGAGTGTAGTGGCGTGATCTCTGCTCACTGCAACCTCCGCCTCCTGGGTTCAAGCGATTCTCCTTCCTTAGCCTCCTGAGTAGCTGGGATTACAGGCGCCTGCCACCATGCTCAGCTAATTTTTTTGTATTTTTAGTAGAGAAAGGGTTTCACCATGTTGGCTAGTCTGGTATTGAACCCCTGACCTCAGGTGACCCACCTTCCTCGGCTTCCCAAAGTGCTAGGATTACAGGTGTGAGCCACGGCACCCGGCCTAGTCATTATTTTTAAACTGCGAGATATTATTCACATCTTGCAGTACTCTGTTGGGCTCAGTCTAGTCAATTAAATAATTATAATTTGGCCAGGCAAGGGGCTCACACCTGTAATCCCAGCAGTTTGGGAGGCTGAGGCGAGCGGATCACAAGGTCAAGAGATTGAGACCATCCTGCCCAACATGGTGAAACCCTGTCTCTATTAAAAATATAAAAATTAGCTAGGCATGGTAGCGGGTGCCTGTAGTCCCAGCTACTCGGGAGGCTGAGGCAGGAGAATCGCTTGAATCTGGGAGGCGTAGGCTGCAGTGAGCTGAGATCACGCCATTGCACTCCAGCCTGGGCGACAGAGAGAGGTGCCATCTCAAAATAATAATAATTATTATAGTAATTATAACTGGAGCACAGAATTTAACATAGGTTATATGAACTCCAGAAAAAGGTCAACTTTGAAACTCTGGAACATTCCGCTCTCTGATCTTCAAGTTTTTCATCTGTATGGTGGATACCTTCCCATAATCCACTCATAGAACAGTCAGTAGGATCACATGAGATAAAATCTAGGAAAATGCCTAGCACAAAATTGGCACAAGGCAAACATTTAAAACATAAACAGCAAAGTGAGGCCAGGTATGAGGGCGCTTTGGGAAGTGAGGGGCAGGATACCAAAGCGAGGCCTTACAAAAGTCAGTGCCAGTGTTAGAACCCTCAGGACTTGGCATCCTCATCAGTTCCTGGGTGTGCTTTGTGCATACTAATACTGCAAAAAGTTTAACCCAGTTCAAGAAAATGGTATTCGTCAGATGGCCAGGAGAATGAGGAACTGGAGAAGTGAAGCGCTCGCTCCAAAGGAATGTCTGGCACAGAGTCCTTGTTTCCAGAACTTTCCAGTGCTGGCGGGTGTGAGATTGTGCAGTCACTGAGCACTTTGCCAAGGAGATTCGGTGCTAACTGCTGAACATGAAGGGGAAAGTCCCTTGGTGGGCCGTGTGTGCTGTTAAAGGCAAGTCGCAGAAGAGAGTACAATAAATACCAGTTCCAAAAACACTTTGCAGGCTTTGAGTCTTGGCCAATTACAGAGGCGGAGTGTTTTGGCCCGCTTCAGAGTGTGGGAGAAAAGAGTGAGGAGACAAAGCTCATCTCCTAGCATTCCTTTTATAACATTCTGTGTGCACCAGGGGTCTCATAGCACAAGGTGAAAATATTTGAAAAGAAACGAAAAGAAAAAAAAAAAAAAAGGACTGGCTTATATTCATGAAGCTGAAGCCTTTGAATATCATCTTTTCCTCCCTGTACCCCACCTTAAACACAGTGAGGGTTCCAGCCTTCTTCGGAGTCCAGCTTTAAGTATGCTGCGCAATTATTTTTGTTGTATGCTTTGACCTTGAGTTAGAGATCTGCTTCCAA
Organism: Theropithecus gelada; assembly: GCF_003255815.1. Lineage (NCBI taxonomy): Eukaryota > Metazoa > Chordata > Mammalia > Primates > Cercopithecidae > Theropithecus > Theropithecus gelada. The sequence continues at coordinate 24,389,422 of NC_037671.1, forward strand.
ACAACTTCCAGTCTCAAGTCTTCCTAGTGACAAAAAGGAGCTACTGCAGTGGATGATGAATGCACTCACAGGTACCCCACTTACGGAAGGGGAACAAGACAGGGGTGCCCTTGGGTCTGCAGGTCGGCCAAGGCGAAGCACAAAGATGTGACTGTGACCAAGCAAATGTAGGCATTTTGTTCTGAGTTTTGTTTTTCCTGGTCAGCCTCTTTTCTTACCCCTCTTTAATCTGCCCCAATGCTTGATGGCATAATTATCTCAAGGTAGGTAATGATGGAAAGCCCAGTAAACAACTGACCTCAAACAAAATCCCCTCCTGTTCTTACATCCTGTGGTCAGCAGAGGTAGCAAGAGATAGTCATTAATTAAACTCTTAATGCTTGCTGTTTCTGTTGGCCACAAACCCACAAAGGCTTTGGTGTAAAAACAGTGGCCACTAATCACAGCTCTCTGTTTCCCTGGGTTTAAGTGAATAAATAGGAAAATTGAAAGTACTGCAGATTAAATAGCTTTAAAAAAATCAGCCACGAAATCACTGTAGATAGAAAATCGGCTCTTTGGGGGAACTCTGGGCCTGGGTTCTGCTGCTGCTGTTGAGGGCGAGAGTTTCACCTCTCCACGCCTCCTTTTTCTCATACATAAAATGAGGAGGATGAGTTCAATTTCTATCATTCCTTTTTTTAAAAAAGGAAAGGCCAGGTGTGGTGGCTCATGCCTGCAATCCCAGCAGTTTAGGAGGCTGAGGCAGGTGGATCTCCTGAGGTCAGGAGTTCGAGAGCAGCCTGGTCAACATGGCGAAATCCTGTCTCTAATAAAAATACAAAAAAATTAGCTGGGCGTGGTGCCATGCACCTGTTGTCCCAGCTACTCAGGAGGCTGAGGCAGGAGAATCACTTGAACCGGGGAGGCAGAGGTTGCAGTGAGCCTAGGTCATGCCACTGCACTCCAGCCTGGGCAATAGAGTGAGACTCCATCTCAAAAAAAGGAAGGAAGGAAGGAAGGAAGGAAGGAAGGAAGGAAGGAAGGAAGGAAGGAAGGAAGGAAGGGAGGGAGGGAGGGAGGGAGGGAGGGAGGGAGGGGGGAGAGAGAGAGAGAGAGAGAAAGAAAGAAAGAAAGGAAAGAAAGAAAAGAAGAAAGCAAGAGAAAGAGAAAGAAAGAAAGAAAAGAAATAAAGAAAAGAAAGAAAGAAGAAAGAAAGAAAGAAAAGAAAGAAAGAGAAATCTATGATTCTATGATTCCTCTGCCTCAGGCAAAAGTTTAGGATGACTAGATTTAGTAATATTTGGGACATACTTATTCTAAAAATTGATTCATCATTTATTTGAAATTCAAATTTAACTGGGTGTTCTGTACTGTATCAGGCAAGCCTACAACAGTTAAAATATAGTTGAGAGGGCCAGGCGTGGTGGCTCATGCCTGTAATCCCAGCACTTTGGGAGGCCGAGGCAGCTGGATACCTGAGGTCAGGAGTTCAAGACCAGCCATGGACAACGTGGCAAAACCCCGTCTCTACTAAAAATACAAAAAGTAGCTGGGCGTGGTAGCCCACGCCTGTAATCCCAGCTATTTGAGATGCTGAGACAGGAGAATCACTTGAATCCGGGAGGTGGAGGTTGCAGTGAGCCGAGATCGTGCCACTGCACTCCAGCCTGGTGACAGAGGGAGACTCCATCTCAAAAAAAAAAAAAAAGAAAGAAAGTTGAGAGGAGATTAGCTACGCTTGGCTCTGTCTCTTAGCCAAGGAGCAAGCAGGGACAAGGAGAATGGGGCTTCTGCACCCCAGGATCTCTCTGTGTCCTCCCGCAGCGGAGCAGCAAAAGACTCCACCATCCCAGCTTCTCTCTCCCGTTGTTAGATACAGCAAACTAAATCCTCTCCAGCTCTTTCTAGGCAGAAAAGCTCACATTTATATCTGATTTGGCCTCATTTTCCATTAGCGTTTTTTTTAACTCCCTTTCACTACAGAGAGACAGTTCTTTTTCTTTCCCTGTGGAATTAAGTTCTAACATATGACCAAGGAGGTAGATCTCTCCTCAACAGAAAGTCTGAACGTTGTATACATTGGAATAAAATTAGCTCTGTGAGGGTGACGTATCCAGCACCTCAGTGAAAATAAGAACACTCTGAATCAAAAACCAGGATTGGCCTGAAAAAGGAAAAGGAAGAAAATCACATCTATAAAGCATTTGATAGCTTATACAATTTTTTAAGTGAAAATTTTGGGGGTTTTCTTTGGTCTGGCTTAAGTTTTACAAACAGTCCATCGAAGGAGGTATTATATGTTTCATTTTACAGGTAAGGAACTTGGCTTAGAAATATTAAGTGATTTACCCCACTCTCACAGCTAATAAATAGTGACTTACACCACCCACCTAACTAGTAAATAGTGGCTTATCCAACTCACTCAGCTAGTAAATAGTGACTTACCCAACTCACCCAGCTGGTCAATGGAAGAACCAGGACTGGAATCCAAGCCCTCAACCAAACTTAGCTTGTTCTTTTCACCCCTGCCACTGCTGTTTAAGTGCTTTTCTTCCAGGAGGAAGTCACATATATACAGGGTCTCTGTGGGCTTTGATGCTTTCAGCAGAATGGGAGCATGCCTGTCTCTACTCAGACAGTTGACTTTGTGCATTCTTATTATTTTAGGGCTCTCCAGAAAGCCACAACCCAGAGGCATATGGAACTTGCTGGTAAAAATCAACCAGCGTGATTAGTGTTATTTCAACAGTTGAGGAGACTGCCCTTCCGATTGTCAAAGCTAGAGTCCAGACATTCAGGGAAGCCACTGCTTGAATCCTCTCTCACCAGCGATTAGGCTGTGCTCAGCCCAGGCAGCTCAGGAAATAGTATGAGAAAAACTTAAACTCAGAATACATAGTGACTGTGGGGAAAACAGCGCATGCTGTTCTTTCCCTCTTCTGTTGCTGATATGGGGACACACTCTACGAGTGTTTGATCAGTGACTAGTAATAACTCGATGGCCACAGGTCAATTCAGCCCTGTGGTCTCTAGCTAGATAGCCTAGGCTGGCTTACAGGGGTTGTTGGTGCCAGAAGCTAGAAAACTGACCAGGACTCACATTATGTATGTTTCACCATAATGCTCTGAAAATGATCAACCAGTGTGAAGAATCTGACTACTGAATAGCATTGTTGTCTTTTACATGGATAGCCTAAAATGGTTTTCATTTGCATTCAAAAGTATGTGATACTGATTTTTATCTTAGTTTAATTAATTTTTTTTTGTTTTATTTTTTGTTTTGTTTTGTTTTGTTTTTTAGACAGGGTCTCACTCTGTCACTCAGGCTGGAGCTCAGTGGCACACTCACGGCTCACTGTAGCCTCCACCTCCTGGGCTCAAGCAATCCTCCCACCTCAGCCTCCCTAGTAGCTGGAACCACAGGTGTGTGCCACCACACCCAGCTAATTTTTGTATTTTTAGTAGAGATGGGGTATCGCCACATTAGTTTAATTTTTACGTATTTATTTAGCACCTATGAAATAAATTACTCTCATTCCCTGTATCCTGTGTGTCTAATATTGGTATGTGTTCATTTATATTGGTTTATATATGTATACACATTTGGATCACTTGTGGGGAAGAAGAATGCAAACTACTGAATCTACATTGGACAAATGAGAAAATATGTACTAGCTGAGATTGTGGGTGATTTTGTTTCTTTCACTCTCACAAATACCAAATCCATTTAAAAAAATGAAAGAAAAAAAAATCTTTATTGCCCAAACATCCATGTCAAAACAAATCTCCCCAACTGCCTCACAATCTCTTGCTGGCTGTTGACAAACAATGTACATTAATATAATCGAGATAATTAAGGGCGGTACCAGGTACTGTTACCCTGCAGTCTTCTGCAGTTCAGAGACTTCCAATTTCCGCTCTGTCCTAACAACCTGAAGCTTGGAGATTAACACCTACAAAGTGTGGTGGCGTGAATAGAGATGAGGGGAGAGAGACAGGCTGCTTCCTTTGATTAAAACATTAGAAGAATAATTATTACAGTAGTGAAATGACCTAAGCTGTCTGTTAAGTTTTTTTTTTTTTTCTCCTCCAGTTCACTACATTATCTCTGAAACTTTTTTTTATTCTTCCATATGGCAAATTACTGTCATTGGAAATCTTATATACTTCAAGTTGAGAACATTTTGTATGGATTGAGTTAGTGGCCCCCAAGACAGGGTAATTTTCATTGTTGCTGAGGAGAGGAGAATATTACTTCTGGAGACCCGGCAGGCGTTTTATTAAACAATTGTACCAGCTGGAAACAAATTATTGCTTTTATTCCAAGCTACCATTTAGGAGTTGGATGCTTTCCTTTCAGTGGGAAGTAAGTGTTCGGACAGCTAGGGTTCATCAACAGCTAGAGCTCATCTGTTAGTGGATTTCTTAGCAGGCCAACCTAGACCTAGTCAGGACCAGCTTTGAGGCCATTGGCTGCTGTTTTTACACCAAGGCTGTGATTACATTTAACTTAGAAACTGATTTCACTGTGTCTCCTTTCCCTGTCTAAGGCTCTAAAATATTTATGAAGTCACAGAGGGAGGGAGACACACATATTGGGCAAGATTCAAATACAATATTAATGCACGCCTACTTCAGCTGTGGTTTCTACAAAACTATTACATATATAGACTAGTGCTATAGCCTCTGGGGCCCACCTCTGGTATGAGGTAAGAGAAGAAGCAGATACTACATTTTTGCGAAGGACAAAGAAATGCTGGTCATTATTCCAAAGGCTTTGTGATCCAATACTTGGTTCTGTTCAAAAGCATGCATCAGCCAAAAGTAGCACAGACAGTGTTATCAGCTAATATCTTCATTCTGTATTTTAGTAGGAAAATAAAGAACATCGGGACAGTGTAATTTGGAAGGGTGGAGATAGCCACATAATTTCCAGGGCAGGGAAAAGAGTGCTCTTTGGTGCATTTTTGGTGGAACTGATCTGTTCTGGCAGTGACTTCTAGCTTCCTTTTTTTTTTTTAAATAGAAAAATACAGCCCAAGACCCTGAAAGTTGAGAATGACTAATGGAAACATTGCCTATTGCTTTCTTATTAGAATTTACTTACTGCTAGCTTCTTGCTGGATACCTGCTTATTAGAAAAATTAAATGCTGGCCAGGCGCGGTGGCTCACGCCTATAATCCCAGCACTTTGGGAGGCTGAGGCAGGCGGATCCACGGATCATGAGGTCAGGAGATGGAGACCATCCTGGCTAATACGGTGAAACCCCGTCTCTACTAAAAATACAAAAAAATTAGCTGGGCGTGGTGGTGGGCACCTGTGGTCCCAGCTACTGGGGAGGCTGAGGCAGGAGAATGGGGTGAACCCAGGAGGCAGAGCTTGTAGTGAGCCGAGATCGCACCACTGCATTCCAGCCTGGGCGACAGACTGGACCGAGGCTCCATCTCAAAAAAAAAAAAAAAAAAAAAAATCTGGGGGCGGAGAGGGTCTTTTGGTCGTTTCATTTCTCCAAAATCTGCTGTGCCTTTGACCTGATTAATTAAATTTAAAAAACCCTCTGTGCAATTGTGTGAGTCAGGAACCCAGATAATTTTCTCAACCAAATCATCCTCCTCTATCCTCTCCTAGGTCCACCCTTGCCTTGTAGCTTCTCAAGGGAGACAGAAGTCAATTCTCGGTAAACCAGCAGCTTTTTCTAAGATGATAAAACCGAGACAAAACTAAAACTTTGGACTAGATTAAGTGGGAAGGGAGAATAGGAGAACCTTGCACTTTAGATTACAGTTTCAGGAAATTAGCCAGATAGAATCCCCTTCCAGAAGCTCAGAAGCTAGCTACCAGTAGAGGTGTTCCCACTGTTTTGAGCATAGTGGAAGGATGGAGCTGAGTTTGGTGGCAGTCCCTTAATTCTTTCTCTGTGAAACACAAGCCAAGTCCCTGGTGAGAAATTGTGACCACCTCTGCTATGGTTTGAATGTGTCACTGAAATTTTATGGGTGGAAAAACTTCAATCCCAAATTTATATATTGGTGATATTCAAAGGTGGAACTTTGGGAAAGTTATGAGTTCAATAAGATCATCATGATGGGGGACCCATGATGAGACTGATAGCTGTATAAGAAGAAGAGAGAACTGAGCTGGCATGCATGCTCTTGCCCTTGCACCATGTGATGCCCTTTACCATCTGCATTATGATTCAGCTGAAGGCTCTCTTCAGATGCCAGTGCCATGCTTTTGGATTTCCCAGCCTCCAGAACGGCAAGAAATAAACTAGAAGGAAACTTATTTTTTCTTTCCTCTTATTCTTCTTCCTCTTCCTCCTTCTCCTCATCTTCTTCTTCTTCCTCGTCTCTTTCCTCTTCTCCTTCCTTTTCTCTTCCTTCTTGTTTTCCTCCTCCTCCTCTTCCTCCTCCTCCTCTTCCTCCTCCTTTGCTTCCTTCTGCTTCCTTCTCCTCCTCCTTCTCTTCTTCTCCTTCTTTTTCCTCTTCTATTTCCTATTCTCCTTCCTCTCCTTTTCCTTCTTCTTTTCCTCTTTCTCTTCCCTCTTCTCCTTTCTCCACTATTATTTCTCCTTCTCCTCCTCCTTCTTCCTCCTCTTCCTCTTCCTCCTCCTCTTCTTTTTCCTCTTCTTCTTCATCATCATTGTCATCATCATCATTGTTGTCATTGTCATCCTCCCCTTCTTCTTCTTTTTCCAAGACAGTGTCTTACTGTGTCACCCAGGCTGGAGTGCAATCATGGCTCACTGTAGCCTTGAACTTCTGGGCTCAGGAAATCCTCCTGCCTCAGCCTCCTGAGTAGCTGAGATCACAGGTGTGTGCCACTGTCCCCAGCTTATTTTTTAAGTTTTTTGTAGGGATGGGGTCTTGCTATGTTGCCCAGGCTGGTTTCAAACTCCTGAGATCAACTGATCTTCCCACCTTAGCCTCCCAAGCTATTGGGATTACAGGTGTGGCCAATACATTTATTTTCTTTATAAATTACCCAGTCTCAGGTATTCAGCTATAGCAATGGCAAACATAATAAAATAACCTCCTGCCCTATTTAATTTGGCTGATTTATTGGTCCCATGAGGACATTCCCTTCCTCTCTGCCTGCAGTCCCTCCTCCTAAGCAAACAACACTTCCTCAGGAAACCAAGAGAGATGCTTCTTGCCTTTTACAGAAACAAAAGAGGAGTTGACATCAGGTCTGTGTGATAGGGCCGGTGAGATCTTGGTATGTAGAGGAACAGAATTGCAGAAGCTCAATACAAGTGAGCATCTGTATGTGTGGCGGTGTTTGAAATTTAATAAAAAATCCATTTCAACAACTGATTACCTGTGTTTGTTTCATGTGGCTGCTGTAACTGATGACCACTAACTGGTGGCTTAAAACAACAGAAACTTATTCTCACAGTTCTGGAGCTAGAAGATTAAAATCAAAGTGTCAACAGAGGTGTGAAGGCTCCAGGGAAGAATCTGTGCTTGGCTCTTCCAGTTTTTGGTGAATGTTGACATTCTCTGGCTTGTAGCTGTATCACCCCAGTCTCTGCCTCTATCTTTCTATCACCTTTTTCTCTTTGTGTCTCTATTAAGGATACCTGTCATTGAATTTAGGGCACATCTGGATAATCCAGAACAATCTCCTCCTCTCAAGGTCCTTAACTTAATTGTACATGCAAAGACCCTTTACCCAAATAGGTAACATTCACAGGTTCTGAAGATTAAAACGTGGACATATCTTTTTTGGGGCCACTATTCAGCTCACTACAGTACCCCCACACTGATGTTTGCTCATATAAGAAAGTACTTGGAAGAGATGTACTATTATAAATTGGTTGGTTGATCAGCATAAATGTATTTCTTTACTTATATGTTTCAATTTGTTCCAGAAAGGTTTTTTAAAAATGTTTTTTAATTTTTAAAATTATTTCGATAATTTTGGAGGAACAGGTGGTTTTCGGTTACATGGATAAGTTCTTTAGTGGTGATTTCTGAGATTTTGGTGCACTCATCACCTGACCCATGTACACCGTACCCAATGTGTAGTCTTTTATTCCTCACCCTTCTCCCACCCTTTCCCTCAAGTCCCCAGAGTCCATTATATCATTCTTATGCCTTTGCATCCTCATCGCTTAGCTTCTACTTAGAAGTGAAAACATGGAATATTTGATTTTCCATTCTTGAGTTGCTGCAAATGCCGTTATTTTGTTCCTTGCTATAGCTGAGTAGTATTCCATGGTGGATACATACCACATTTTCCCTATTTACTCATTGGTTGGTGGGCATTTAGGTTGGTTCCATATTTTTGCAATTGCAAATTGTGCTGCTATAAACGTGCATGTGCAAGTGTCTTTTTTATATAATTACTTATTTTCCTTTGGCTAGATACCCCATAGTGGGATTGCTGGATCAAACGCTAATTCTATTTTCAGTTCTTTAAGAAATCTCCACATTGTTTTCATACTGGTTGTACTAGTTTTCGTTTCCACCAGCAGTATAAAGTGTTCCCTTTTCACCACATTCAGACCAATATCTTTTTTTTTTATTATTATTATCGCCATTCTTGAAGGAGTAAGGTGGTATCTCATTGTGGTTTTAATTTGCATTTCCCTGATAATTAGTGATGTTGAGAATTTTTTTCATGTGTTTCTTGGCCATTTGTATATCTTCTTTTGATAATTGTTTATTAATATCCTTTGCCCACTTTTTGATGAGATTGTTGGTTTTTTTTTTCCTTGCTGATTTGTTTGAGTTCATTGTAGATTCTGGATATTAGTCTTTTGTTGGATGAAAAAGGCTTTAAGATAAATACACAGAACATACATCGCTTATGAAGAGAAATGATTTGTCATCTAGTTTAGTATTATTCTTGCAGATACACTCTATGCTTTTTTGGGAATTGTAAGCCCTTATGGGGCTCTCCAAGCACAAAGAGCATCCATTCACAAAAGGAGGGAAACGATATTTCTGCTATTGTCTTGTCCATATTCTACCAAGAACCTCATCATTTCACTTGTGCCGCATCTCCTGATAAGATTCTCCCACAAGCCCTTTCAAAGACAATGATTCTTTACCGTCTTGCAATTGTAGATACGTGTTTACTGTTTTTTGACTTGTGTTATTTAAAGGCGGTTAAGGGGAGAAAAGTCCTCAATATCCCAGAATACTCACTGGCATGATGGCCACAGATGAAGAGACAGAGGGCCTTAATTGACTATCATACACTACTTTGTCTTACAACAGACAGTGCAGCCAACAAGTTCAAATGGCCATAGTGACGAGGCCTTACAATGAAAGCCATGTCCCCTCTTCCATGTGCTTCTTCTTCTCCCTGTTCCCTGACGGTCACAAGCCATTCCTGCCTTGTACATCTTCTTCTACTCTGCATGGCACTATTAGTAAACTGAGTCAGGATCCCTCGCAGGGCCCAGCCATATGTTAAATGCAAGCTCCCACAAACATGTGAAGTGTGCCAGTCCTGATTCTTGGGTTTAGTGATAAAGGGTAAGTGGAGTCCTCACTTAGACCTGGAGCCTCCAATCCTGGTTTCATCAGAGAAGCCAGCATTGGGAGTTTCAGAATACTTCTGCCATTATTAAGAATTTGATAATTTTGGCCGGGCGCGGTGGCTCAAGCCTGTAATTCCAGCACGGGCCGAGACGGGCTGATCACAAGGTCAGGAGATTGAGACCATCCTGGCTAAACCAGTGAAACCCCGTCTCTACTAAAAATACAAAACAAAAACAAAAACAAAAACAAAACTAGCCTGGCGAGGTAGCGGGCGCCTGTAGTCCCAGCTACTTGGGAGGCTGAGGCAGGAGAATGGCGTAAACCCAGGAGGCGGAGCTTGCAGTGAGCTGAGATTCGGCTACTGCCCTCCAGCCTGGGCGACAGAGCGAGACTCCGTCTCAAAAAAAAAAAAAAAAAAAAAAAAAAGATAATTTTGATTCTTATCCTGGCATTGTTCTTTGAGTATCACTTCCTCCAGAATCCTTTTGGAAGATGGGGTGTTTGCAGTAAGAGTTCAGATGTTCCTGGGTTCCCAGTCACAATGCCTTCCAAACACCATCAAAACCTCTCTCAGGAGATACTCATTTCTTTGATTGGCTCAATGAAATATTTTACTAATTTTATGTGACATCTTGCATCATAAAAAGGAGTGCTTCTTGAGAAACTGTGAATGCTAAACCAAGCCCTGTGCTGCATCTTCGCCAGGGCCTGTGCCAAGTACTTGAGAGATTGCAAGGGGAAAGAGGTCCAATTATCAACTTGGACTGTGACCAATCACATCAGCAATTCCTCCTAGGAAGGCAAAAAAAAAAAAAAAAAAAAAGCAAAGGCAATTATGTTCTGGAATAAGCAAAAAACATTTCCCATTTCCCTCCGTACTTCTTTCAGTTCTTTCGGTTACCTTGGTCAGATTGAACTTGGGTGTGGGTGTGACGGTCCCTATCTCATTCTGATATAACTCTGGTGGGTCAAGGTGTGATCAAAATCTGTGGTCTGACTTAGGTGGGCTGCCTAAGTACGATAACTTTGGTGGCTTAAAACGGTTGTTCTGGAGACTAAAAATCTGAAATCAAGATGTTGGTAAAGCAGAGTTGGCAAAGCTCAAAGAGCTAAAAGCAGAACTACCATTCAACCCAGCAATCCCATTACTGGGTATGCATGGGGACCTTAACCTGCCTAGGATCTTGTCTGACATTCTTTCCTGAAGTGTCATTTTCTCTGTAGCTTGTGTTTATGCTTGGTGAAGGGTTTCCCTGTACTGATCCAAAAAGCACCAGTCCTAAGAGCTTCTTTGACAAGAAGAAGAAAGAGTCTCTAGCATCTCACACTTTTGAAAACTCAGAATACTTAATCCTCCCTTGGAGAGTCATAACAAGAATAAAAAGCTTCCTTAACCTTGCTTAATGTGGGTTCCCCAAACTTATTTATAGGAAGAGTCACATTCTGTGAAATATTGGAAAGGTAGAAGACATATTGGACTTTGAAACAAAAGGCCTATGTCTGGTCTCTACTCTGTGACTTTCCGACCGTTTGCACCAGATAAGTTATTAGGGAGCCTCAGTTTCTTTATATACAAAATGGGTATACAAAACACTGGCCCTACCTGCATCTCATGGTTCTGAGAAACAAAAATGTCTATGAAACCATTTATAAAAATAATAATAGGCTATTCAAAAATATTCTTATGTATGTGTACATCTATAACAGAAGTTGGCCTAACTATAGCCCACAGACTAAATTTGGTTCATTGCCTGATTTTATAAATAAAGTTTCATCGGAACACTGCCATGCTCATTTGTTTACTCATCATCTATGGCTGATGATGAGCTACAATGGCAGAATAGAGTAGCTGGAACAGAGACCATATGGCTCACAAAGTCCAAAATATTTGCTATTTGGTGTTTCACAGAAAAAAAGTGCTGACCCTGATCTATAATAAGAAATGATTTATATTCAAGGACGCATTGTGTCTGTAGGAGGAGAAATGACATAGATACGGTCAGCTCCACCTGAGGGCAAGCCATGAAGTGGGAACAGGGCCTAGGTTCTTGTCTCAGGAAGCGCAGGTGGCTCTGTATCCCCCATCAGGTAGAGCAGGTGGTAAGGTCTCAAAGCCTAGCAGGACGGTGCTGAAATGTCACGCACAGACTTTCTCCAGATAATAACTTGGGTGACGAACATGCCCGGACACTTACAGAAAATCCTGGAAGGGTGCCCAGGCCACCCCGAGTGGAAGGAGGAGCTCAAGAGTACAGCTCTAGGCCTTTGGAAGGGGGGAGTGACAGTTTGTCACAAATATATTATTGCAAGTTGCAGCTCAAAGCATAACATTTCTATGAGTTTCTACAAACCTTGGGGACTAGAGACAGGTGTTCACTCTGAAAAGACTAATACAACATTGAAACGTCGTGATGACACTTGCAAACATTTCATCCTTAGGTCCCCCCTGGTGTGGCGGCTGACGTTTATGACCACTGGGTACCCACTTTCAGGGTGGTTCTGCATTCTGAAAATTCATCTCAACAACTTTCTAGAGCTCGGCACCCTAAACTCAGCGGCCTCATGTTCACAGACGAAGAAGCAAAGAGCAAAGCACAGAAACAAGAGATTTCTTCCTGGAAAGAAGAATGTTCCCCACTTAGTAGATGGATGAATAGTGGGATAAGAGCCCTAACTCCAGGAGACAGATTATGGTGTATCTCGCTAAGGTCTGTGTTTCAGTCGCTCCACTCATGAGCTGCTAACAGCATCTGGCGTCCATAACCCTTAGTAGAGGAATGTTTGCCAGGCTATTTGTGGAGCATATCTCTGAGTGTGCACTTAAGACACCTCATACATTTCTAGCCTCCCTCCCCACCCAGCCTGGGAGTGGAGGCTGTGATTATGTTTATGACCAGGAACGATGAAATGTTCCGGAGAGTCACCATGACATTTCAATGCTCTGTTAATCTTTTGAGAATTGCTCTTACAAGTGAATACTTAGCTCTGGTCCCTAGGGATTTTAGAAACCCATAGAAACAGAATCTAAATCACAGCTTGGGGCTCAGACCGGCTAATTCTCATTCTGCCTGTCCCACCCTGCACATCAGTCAACTTCTCTCAGTAATTTAGAGGCAAAGGGACTTTCCTCCTGCTTGATTTTGAGGTTCCTCTGCAGTCTGGAAGCAGTTTTATTCCCTGGGACTCTCCAGCTTTCACCTGCAGGCAGGTGTCCTTTACTGTCCTATACACAATAGTCCAGCCTCAAACCCTGGTTGTCACTTTACTCCCAGAATTCCCTTCATCTCCCACCTCAACCCCCATCTTCATGAACTGTTCCTGACGTCTCTGAACCCTTTTCTTGAAACTTGCTCCAAATCTAAGCTCCATTCTGCATTTCAGCATTTGATTGCATACTGTTATTCACAGTGCCCTTTAAAAATTCATATTTCACTGTGTTCTCTCCAGCAAGAACATCAGCTCCTTGAAGGCAGAGACCATGTCTTTCATTTGAAGCCTCACACCAATCTAAAGTAGTCGTTAGCGTGTAGTAGTTTGTTAGTAAATGTTGTTGAAATGAGACTTTCGAAGGTAGGTATTTAGGGGGCTTCTCTCTGCCTGTAACATTTAAAAAATTATGTGTTTCGCAGCAATATAGTGGAAGTTCCAGGTTAAGTGTGTTGGCCATATTCATTCTAGGACTCAGACATAACTGGTAGGGGCAGGCCTACCAAAATCTGTTAGCATTTGACCCCCACAGTAGCCTTTGGGGGAAGAAAAAGGAAAGCGATGTGATACTGGGATAAGGCTCATGGACCAGTGAGAAATGGAAGGGATATATTGCTTTTTCAGGGCTAAAATAACAAAGTACCATAACTTTGGTGGCTTAAAACAGTTGTTCTGGAGACTAAAAGTCTGAAATCAAGATGTCGGTAAAGCAGAGTTGGCAAAGCTCTAAGAGCTAAAAGCAGAACTACCATTCAACCCAGCAATCCCATTACTGGGTATGTACCCAGAGAAATATAAAGTATTCTGCCATAAAGACACATGCACGTGAATGTTCACTGCAGTGCTATTCACCACAGCAAAGACATGGAATCAGCCTAAATGCTCATCAATGACAGACTGGATAAAGAAAATGTGGTACATATACACCATGGAATATTATGCAGCCATAACAAAGAACAAGATCACATCTTTTGTGGGAACATGGATGGAGCCGGAGGTTATCATCCTTAGTAAACTAACGCAGGAGCAGAAAGCCAAATACCACATGCTCTTACTTTTAAGTGGGAGCTAAATGTATACATGATAAGAACTTATAAACTCAAAGAAGGGGACAACAGACACTGGGGTCTACTTGAAGGGGGAGGCTGGGGAAAGGGAGAGGATCAGAAAAAATAACTATGGGGTACTGAGCTTAATACCTGGATGATGTAATAATACGTACAACAGCCCCCCGTGACACATGTTTATCTGTGTAACAACCCCTCACATGCACCCCCAAACCTAAAATAAAAATTAAAAACAACAAAAAAAGAAAAGCACATTTCTATTTAAAGGAAAACATGTGATTTCATAATGAAATTCAAAAAGACAAATTATTTCATCTCTTTGATTGAAAGATGACTATAGAATGATCTTCACAAATTAGCATGAGCAGATCAGTTACATACAATTTTGCACTTTTAAACTTGAGTCTCTCATGGTGGGTAACTTTCAATTTTTGGCTATAAATTTCCCAAAAGTAGAATCTTTGTCTCCTTTTTAAAAGTAATAATAAATATGTTTAGCATTGATGCTATCCTCATCAAGCTACCACTGACTTTCTTCACAGAATTGAAAAAAACTACTTTAAATTTCATGTGGAACCTAAAAAGAGCCCGCATGGCCAAGGCAATCCTAAGCAAAAAGAGCAAAGCTGGAGGCATCATGCTACCTGACTTCAAACTATACTACAACAAGGCCACAGTAACCAAAACAGCATGGTACTGGTACCAAAACAGATATATAGACCAATGGAACAGAACAGAGGCCTGAGGAGTAACACCACACATCTACAACCACCTGATCTTTGACAAACCTGACAAAAACAAGAAATGGGGAAAGGATTCCCTATTTAATAAATGGTGTTGGGAAAACTGGCTAGCCATATGTAGAAATCTGAAACTGGATCCCTTCCTTACAACTTATACAAAAATTAACTCAAGATGGATTAAAGACTTAAATGTAAGACCTAAAACCGTAAAAGACCTTAGAAGAAAATCTAGGCAATACCATTCAGGACATAGGCATAGGCAAAGACTTTATGACTAAAGCACCAAAAGCAATGGCAACAAAAGCCAAAATTGACAAATGGGATCTAATTAAACTAAAGAGCTTCTGCACAGCAAAAGAAACTATCACCAGAATGAACAGGCAACCTACAGAATGGGAGACAATTTTTGCAATCTATCCATCTGACAAAGGGCTAATATCCAGAATCTACAAAGAACTTAAACAAATTTACAAGAAAAAAACAAATAGCCCCATCAAAAAGTAGGCAAAGGGTATGAACAGACACTTCTCAAAAGAAGACATTTATGCGGGCAACAGACATGAAAAAAAGCTCATCATCACTGGTCATTAGAGAAATGCAAATCAAAAACACAATGAGATGCCATCTCACACCAGTTAGAATGGTGATCATTAAAAAGTCAGGAAAAAACAGATGCTGGAGAGGATGTGGAGAAATAGGAATGCTTTTACACTGTTGGTCGGAGTGTAAATTAGTTCAACCATTGTGGGAGACAGTGTGTCAATTCCTCAAGGATCTAGAACTAGAAACACCATTTGACCCAGCAATCCCATTACTGGGTATATACCCAAAGGATTATAAATCATGCTACTATAAAGACACATGCACTCGTATGTTCATTGTAGCATTATTCACAATAGCAAAGTCTTGGAACCAACCCAAATGTCCATCAACGATAGACTGGATTAAGAAAGTGTGGCACGGCCGGGCGCGGTGGCTCAAGCCTGTAATCCCAGCACTTTGGGAGGCCGAGATGGGCGGATCACGAGGTCAGGAGATCGAGACCATCCTGGCTAACACGGTGAAACCCCGTCTCTACTAAGAAATACAAAAAATAGCCAGGTGAGGTGGCAGCGCCTGTAGTCCCAGCTACTCGGGATGCTGAGGCCGGAGAATGGCGTGAACCCGGGAGGCAGAGCTTGCAGTGAGCTGAGATCCGGCCACTGCACTCCAGCCTGGGCGACAGCGCGAGACTCCGTCTCAAAAAAAAAAAAAAAAAAAAAAGAAAGTGTGGCACATATACACTTTATGGAATACTATGCAGCCATAAAAAAGGATGAGTTTATGTCCTTTTCAAAGACATGGATAAAACTGGAAACCATCATTCTCAGCAAACTATCACAAGGACAGAAAACCAAACACCACATATTCTCACTTATAAGTGGGAGTTGAACAATGAGAACACATGGACACAGGGAGGGGAACATCATACACTGGGGCCTGTTAAGGGGTGGGAGGCTCCAGGAGGGATAGCGTTAGGAGAAATACCTAATGTAAATGATGAGTTGATGGGTGCAGCAAACCAACATGGCACATGTATACCTATGTAACAAACCTGCATGTTGTGCACACATACCCTAGAACTTAAAGTATAATAAAAAAAAGCTTATGATATAATGAATTGCTAATATGATTCATGACATTCAGTAAATAGTTGAGTTAATGAATTGTTCAAAAATAGTTATTTAACTAATAGTTGTGTCTGGTATATTTTTAAAATAATAATATTTGTTTAAAAAAAAGGGGGGGGGCATGGCTGGGCGCGATGGCTCACGCCTGCAATCCCAGCACTTTGGGAAGCTGAGGCGGACAGATCCCCAGGTCAGAGGTTCGAGATCAGCCTGGCCAATATGGTGAAACCCCGTCTGTACTAAAAATACAAAAAATTAGCCAGGTGTGGTGGTGCACGCCTGTAATTCCAGCTACTCGGGAGGCTGAGGCAGGATAATCGCTTGAACCCGGGAGGCGGAGCTTGCGGTGAGCCGAGATCGCGCCACTGCACTCCAGCCTGGGCGAAAGAGTGAAACTCCGTCTCAAAAAAACAAAAAAGAAAGAAAGATGTTGGCAGAGCTATGTTCTCCCCAAATCCTCTAGAGGAGGATCTTTTTTTTGCCTTTTCTAGCTTCTGGTAGCCCCAGGTATTCCTTGGCTTGTGGCAGGGCGATTCCAATCTCCACTTCCGTCTCTACGTGGCCATCTGCCCTCTGTGTGTCTGCGTCTTCACATGGTATTTTCTCCTATAACGATACCGTTATATTGGATTACCCCTATTGACCTTAATTTGATTGTAGATGCAAAGATCTTATTTCCAAATAAGGTCACATTCACAGATATTGGGAGTTAGGATTTCTATGTATCTTTTTAGGGAGCATAATTTAACCAATAATGAAAAGCATCTTCAATGAGAGAGTTACATGGTATTCTTTAATAACATTCTTAACCAGACTTCAAGGACTGAGCTAAAACTCTTCACAAGTCAGTACAAATGGAAGACCTTTAGAAAAAATAGGTTTGGTATACTTTCATTATACAGTTATAGGCTTATAACACTGTCTTGGGGCTGTGAGGGAAGTACAAGCTAGGTTAGAGGGCATTTTCTCTCCTAAGGACTGGAACCTGGTGGAACCTGACTGCAGGGCGGGTTCTCAGCAGTGAACCAGGCCCCGCTGCCCTTGCCTGGAGCAGGAAGACAGCAGGAAACTAGGCTTTGAGAGGAGAGAAGGAGGCCAAGAGGACTGTCCCTAGGTATCTTGGAGGTAAGTCAGTCCACACCAAAGACTGTGAGGAACATTCCCTTTCCACCTGCTTCAAAACTTCTCTCCCACAAATCCCTATTTCATTTCTGCTGTAGTGTCTTTCTTATTTCCTCACCTTTCTCAGTCCCATGCTGTCTGCACTCCACTTCCTGCCCTTTCTTCCCCATCCCAAGAGCTGATCAAGACATTTTATTTAAGATGAAAATAGAAATGATTTTCTCGGCTGGGAGCAGTGGCTCATGCGTGTAATCCCAGCACTTTGGGAGGCCAAGGCGGGTGGATCACCTGAGGTCAGGAGTTCGAGACCAGCCTGGCCAACATGGTGACACCTCCGTCTCTACTAAAAATACAAAAATTAGCTGTGTGTGGTGGTGCGTGCCTGTAATCCCAGCTACTCAGGAGACTGAGGCAGGAGAATCACTTGAATCCAGGAGGCAGAGGCTGCAGTGAGGTGAGATTGTGCCATTGCACTACACCTGGGTGACAAGAGCGAAACTCCATCTCAAAAAAAGAAACAAATTTTAAAGATAGGTAGATAGATAGATAGATGATAGATAGATAGATAGATAGATAGATAGATAGATAGATAGATAGATAATTTTACTCCTTGTATTTTGATAGCTCTGTTGACTCTGTCTTTCACTGTGTACCTCTCAAGGAGGGTATCCTTGTGTCTAAAAATGAACAACTATCTCTTTTGCTTAGGAACAGAATCACTTCCACGATGCTGTGGTCTCTGCGACTCTGTATTTAGAGGATTTTCTTCTCTGCCCTGCCCAGTGCCATCGAAGGGGTCCATACCCTGGTGGAGCTTCAGGCAGAGAAGTCCAATTCTGGAGTAAGTACAGACAGCCCCTCCCTGCCCTCTCTCTTTCCCTCTCCCGACTACCGGGCAGAGGGTGGAGATTCTCAGATGCTTCTAGGTACCATAAATGCCCTCTGGCTGTAGCAGCTCTGAACCCCTGTCCAGAATTGTATAGATTAGGGCTATGTGCACTTGCCCTCGACTGAGCTGACTTTTAAATATCCCAGCGAGCTCCCTCGTCTCTCTTTTAATTTGGTTATAGGCATCGTCTTATCTGACACAAAATTGAAAATAGAGTATTATCTGCCTCTCAGTTTTGATGGCCTAATTTGGGGTCCTGAGGCCCTACTTTGAGGTCTTGGGGTAAAACCTGGCGTGGAAAGCTGATCCCTGGCATGTGCCAGGAGGTGCTTCTGGAGAAGGCTGCAAAGGCAAGGTTGCATCTGCAGAAACCACAGCCCTGGTGGATTCTGCAGAGCCAGGCCTCTGGGGATCTTGTGACTGGAAACCCGAGCTTCTGCTGGTCTCACAGGCCTTCTCATAAGGGGTGGAGGGAGCAGGGAAGGAATGAGCTCACCCTTCCTCTCCCTGGGCTGTCTTGGCCCTGCCTGTGCCCTCACTCACCTCCTTGTCACCCAGGCCCTTGGCAGGCTGGTGCTGTCAGGGTAGGAGGGTGCTGCGGTCACAAGCCTGCCAGATCCTACTTGTTGCTTTTGCAGAGCGTATAATCAGGGCATCGGGGGAACTAGACAAACAGAAAGAACAAAGAAAGTCCTGAGATTTGGGCTAGTTTCTAGGAATTGAAAAATCTTTGCTAACGTGAGGGTGTCTATGGATGATATGTTCTTGCATATGTTTGTGCTGATGTATTTACTTATAGAGGCTTAACCATTAAATCATTTTACCCCCTGAGGATGCTCTCAGAGGCAGCAAATCTCTTGGCATGAAATATATCATGGCAATAAAAACTACTCATGACAGGCAGGATGCTGCTGGAGTGTGTAAAATAAATTTTAAAAACTGGGTTAAAACAGTAGGAGGCATGACAGTCTAGCAGAAATAAAAATGACAGTTGGAGACTGTCAAATCTAGATCCTTTTTTCCTGAACAATCAATGAACTATTTTTAGCCTTCATTTTTCTAGTGGGTAAAAATGATGATAACCATGCCCTCTCTCCCAGTTCTTGCCCAGAGCTTCCTCATATTCCTCAAGTCTGGAATCAATAGTGTTAAAAAGAAAGAAGAGGTCATTAGTTGAGAATTGATAAATTGATTCAACAAACTGGGCTAAGAAGAAATGATAGGGCCAGGGGAGGGAGAAGGAGGAAATTTTAGGGAAATAGAGTGTAATTTTGTGGTCTTAAAGTTTCTTGTCATACGAAATAGCCTGATATCAGTTAGTCAAGATTAATAATAATATTGACAATTTGAGTGGCCTGTAATGTACCTGGCAGCATGCTGGAGGCTCTTTCTCATTAACTACTCAGTGATCACACCATCTCCCAAAGGAAGGTGTAACACTTCTTGTATTATAGATGATGGAATGGAGACTCAAAAGACCAGATAACTGCCTCAAAGTCCCATGCTAGTGTGTATTGGAGGTTGGCCAATGTACCGTGCAATGGGTTAGTGGAAATATTGGGTATCTTCAATGTTGATGTTCAAGCCTAGGTGTTCTGTGCGCTGTTCAGCTAGTTTCTTTCTTTCTTTCTTTTAGAGACAAGGTCTTGCTCTGCCACCTAGACTGGAGTGCAGTGGTGCAATAACAGCGCATTGCAACCTCAACTTCCTGAGCTCAAGGGATCCTCCTGCCTCAGCCTCTTACGTAGCTATGACTATAGGTATGCACCACCATGCCCAGTTATTTAAAAACAAATTATTATTTTTTTTTTTTTTGAGACGGAGTCTCGCTCTGGCGCCCAGGCTGGAGTGCAGTGGCCGGATCTCAGCTCACTGCAAGCTCCGCCTCCCGGGTTCACGCCATTCTCCTGCCTCAGCCTCCCGAGTAGCTGGGACTACAGGCGCCCGCCACCTCGCCCGGCTAAAACAAATTATTTTTTTAGAGATGGGGATCTTACGGTGTTGCCCGGCTGGTCTTGAACTGTTGGCCTTAAACAGTCCACCTGCCTTGGCCTCCCCAAGCACTGGGATTATAGGTGTGAGCCACTGTGCCCAGCCAGCTCAGCTATTTTCTATCATCTATCCCCTTTTCTTCTCCCAAAAAACCCTCCCATGTGCCTTCTATGCTTTCAAATCCTTAGCTACTTACCTAAGTCCATTGACATAGACTCAGAACAGAGACTTGTTGTATGGGCAAATCTGGAGACCAGGAGACTAGGTAAGTGAGGTAGCTGGGCCCAATCTGTGGACTTGAGGGCCTTCTGGCTCCTGGATCTTCCTTCCCATACAGAGACAGGCCCCAAAGGGGACGGGAGGGAGGCTGCTCCAGAGGGCAGATCCTGGGGAGTGTGTGTGACCAGATGGCACCACCTTGGCTTAGTTCTAGGGCCTTACGTTCTCACCAGGGACAGCCTGTGAGGTATACATATGTTAGTTTTAATCTCTCCTGTGAAGTGGTTAGTTTGTGACCTGATCAGAAACACCCTCTACCCCAACCCTGGATTATTGGTTTGCATTTGCAGTCCTCTGGTCGACAGTCCAGACTGAGCTCCTTCAAGGCATCATCTCCTGGCTATCTCCATCAGCAGTACAGGCTTTGTGCTTTAGCGTAAAAGGTGTTAAAAAAATACTTTTCGTTGTTGAGATGAATGGTGTTCAAGATGTGTGGACTGGCTAGGAATAGTCTACAGGCCCCTCTGCCCTAGCACAAGCAGGCTGTAGGAATGCAGCGATCCTAGTAGCTTACACTCTTTGGAATCTCATTTTGTTTGGCCCTGATTCTGTTACCTGAAACCCACGGGAAAGTAAACTGAATCCTACTGCTAGGATTCGGGGATATATGCTTTAAGTGAGTCTTTTCCAGAAATCTCTTGTTGGGCTGCCTAAAAGGGCAGAGATCTAGGACTTTATCCACCTTCCAGACAACCTGATGTGACTGTGCATGTGGCTGTTTACTAATAAATATTTGCAGAATCAGTCCATGATTTACTTTCATTGTAACATATCCCTAGTGACGAGTGTGTGTGTCCATGTGTATGCGTGCAGATACGTGTGTATGTGTGTGTAAGAGGTGACTACATTTCTTCTCAACTCTGCGCTCAGTGACATCATGAGTTAGCTTGAAATAGACAAATGCTACAAATCAGAGCTTTTTCTTTGTTTTCCCCCTAGGAAACTTGTCATTAAACATTTACCTGTGCACTGCTGCCTCAAGCCTCTGGAGACTAATTGTGAGTGGACAAATTGTTTTAGGACAGTTTGTAGTATCATTAAAATAAATCAACCTGCTTGTCCCTATCTTTAGTCCATAAGGAGGTTCAAAACCGTTTTCAATTTGTCTTATAAGAACCCTAGGGTTTTTCAATATATATGTATTAATATTTGCAAACAAGATGTAAAAATGATAAAAGGAGGCCGGGCATGGTGGCTCACGCTTGTAATCCCAGCACTTGGGGAGGCCGAGGTGAGAGGATCACCTGAGGCCAGGAATTTGAGGCCAGCCTGACCAACATGGTGAAACCCTGTCTCTACCAAAACATACGAAAATTAGCTGGATGTGGTGGTGCACGCCTGTAGTACTAGCTACTAGGGAGGCTGGGGTGGGAGAATCTCTTGAACCCAGGAGGCAGAGGTTGCAGTGAGCCGAGATTGCACCATTGCACTCCAGCCTGGGCAACTGAGTGAGACACTGTCTCAAAAACAAACAAACAACAAAGGTAAAAGCACCACACACCTATTATAGACTACTTAGATACTAGAGAGAAGTGAAAATGCCTAAATATATCACCCTTAGTTCTACCAGCCAAAGATAATAATTTTTAAAATAGTATTTTACAAAGTTAAGTTGTATGACCAAGCTTTATTTTTAAGAAAGAAAGCAAAAATAAGGAAGCACTCTCCTTAACTGTGTTGAAATGAGCTTTTTGCGTTGTGGAAAACCAAGTGGAAAGAATAATTTTCAGTCTTTCGATCACTTAAGTTAGCCATGATTCCAAAAAGAAAACCTGCTTTTCCACAAACTGAAAACAAGTGCCAGTTGCCTCCTTCTTGTCTTGGATTTCAATGTCCCCAAAAGCAGTATTTTCTGTCTTCAGCGTGTTAGCAAGAGTGTCAGGGGTTATGAAATAATAAGCTGAACTGTTCCCCAGATTCTCACAGTTTACTACACATGAGCTTCCTGAGAAAGTCAACTAAAGTGAGTTCAGTCTTTGGAGTCATTTAAATACAAAGGGCTCTTCCAACTGCACAGTGACAAACTCGACAATAACTATTGTCTTCAAGTGTCCACAGAGCTCAGCTGTCAAGGCCTGGTTGATTAAGAAGCACAACTCAGGGCACATTAACTGGAGTGTGTTTGCTTTGGAACTAAGACTATTTTAGAAATAAATTGAGGATCCAGATGTAATGAAAGAAGCAGGGACAAGACTCTCTTTTTTGTGAACAGCACTGGTAACTTGTTCCCCTGCATTTCGACGCTATCACAATGCAGTTTGAGTTGAACGGCCTGCATCTGGTATTGCTTAAGTAATATCAGTGTTTCCCACTGGCTGGCCTTGTAGGGCAAGACAATCCCTCTTCTGAAAGCTCACCCACATAATGTCATGAAAACAGCCCCTGATGACTTATTTAAAGTCATGTCGGCCAGGTGCGGGGGCTCAGGCCTATAATTTCAGCACTTTGGGAGGCTGAGGCGGGCGGATCATGAGGTCAAGAGATCGAGACCATCCTGGCTAACACAGTGAAACCCCGTCTCTAGTAGAAACACAAAAATTAGCCAGGCATGGTGGCATGTGCCTGTAGTCCCAGTTACTTGGAAGGCTGAGGCAGGAGAATCGCTTGAACCCGGGAGGCGAAGGTTGCAGTGAGCCGAGATTGTGCCACTGCACTCCAGCCTGGCGACAGAGGGAGACTCTGTCTCAAATAAATAAATAAATAAATATAATGAGTCACGTCAGCAGAGGAGTTTGTACATTCCAGAACTTCAGGATAAGTGCATCGCAGTGTCTATGCAGAATACTGAAGGCTGTTGGAAGTACAACGAATTTGTACTTGAGGCCTTTACCTTTGTGTTGTCTGTTCTCTGATAGGGGAAGAAAGGCGAGCATCAATTCATAAGCTACGGCAGAGCCCACATCACAGAGGTCACAAAATACTTTGCTAAAAATGCTTCCATTCACCAAGAGAGAAATCTCATGTAAACTATGGACTTTCGGTGACGGTGATGTGTCAGTGTAGGCTCATCAATTGCAATGAATGTACCAGTTTAGAGGGGATGCAGATAATGACAGTCTGTGCATGAGTGGGGGTAGGCACAGAGGGTCTATGAGAAGTCTCTGTACCTTCCTCTCGATTTTGACTTTGAACTTTAAACTGCTCTAAAATATAAAGTCTATTTTTTATTTTTTTTTTTTTTTGAGACGAAGTCTTGCTCTGTCGCTCAGGCTGGAATGCAGTGGCGTGATCTCGGCTCACTGCAACTTCCACCTCCTGGGTTCAAGTGATTCTCCTGCCTCAGCCTCCCAAGTTGCTGGGACTACAGGCGCCTGCCACCACGCCCGGCTACTTATTTGTATTTTTGTAGAGATGAGATTTCACTGTATTAGCCAGGATAGTCTCGAAATCCTGACCTCGTGATCCGCCCATCTCGGCCTCCCAAAGTGTTGGGATTACAGGTGTGAGCCACGGCGACTAGTCATAAAGTCTATTTTAAAAAACACAATAGTCTTTATTTTTCGGAGAAACCATTCCCACTTTGGGCCCATCCCATGCAAGCAGAGCCTGAGTGTGTTTGGGTCTGCTCTGGACATTGAGTCATTAAAGAGTGGAGTTTTCTTTAAAAAGATCAGAAATAAAAAATAAAGAAAGAGACTCAAATGAAAGCCTTTTTTTCTTTTCTTTTCTTTTTCTTTTTTCTTTTTTTTTGATAGAGTCTTGCTCTGTCACCCAGGCTGGAGTACAGTTGCACAATCTTGGCTCACTGCAACCTCGACCTCCTGGGTTCAAGTGATTCTCCTGCCTCAACCTTCCAAATAGCTGGGATTACAGGTGCCTGCCACCACACCTGGCTAGGTTTTTTTTTTTGGGGGTTTTTTTTTTGTATTTTTAGTAGAGACAGGCTTTCGCCATGTTGGCCACGTTAGTCTTGAACTCCTGACCTCAGGTGATCCGCCCACCTTGGCCTTGCAAAATGCTGGGATTACAGGTGTGAGCCACCACGCCCGGCCTGAAAGTCTTTGTTTTCATTAAGCATGGGAACCATTGATTTGTGAAGGTTTCCAGTTAAAAGTGACATGAGAGAAATGAGGCATTTTCGTGATGGTTCCTTTGAGAACATTATTTTCTGAAGATTTAATTCATTCTTTTCAATGTGGTACATACGGGTGGGGATAAAAAGGAGAAAGGAATATAGTTGAAGGCTGTGTGATCTGCCATGTGACTCCTTCTTGCAAACCACAAATCTCCAGTAAAATCTATAAAGAAAAAGCAAACTGGTCAGATGTCTGCCTCAAGTAGATTTATTAAAGGAATTGGAGAAGGGGCTGAATTTTGTGTTCTGAGTGTCTCTGGGTGTAACAGGGACAACCCCTGAGGGTTATAAGAGTGAAGGCAGAAGAGAGCTTGAAAGAGAATATGACTGCCAGAGGGAAAATAATTCTATTCATGCTGACTTTCTTAACTGCAATGGTCAATTTTGGGAATATTGTTATAGCCAGGAGGATCCCTCTGCTAGATACATTATACCTCTGACCTAGAAATGGCTACATCAACACTAAAAATAGATGGGGGTTTCTTAAACGGGTTTAGTAATAGAATTTGGTTATCACAGAACTTCAACCACCAGACCAGTTTAATCCAAAGTGAGGCCCAGAAGTGGAACAGTGACTAGCAGGATCGCTCCAGTCATGTGGGCAAGTACTCACAATATATTCATCCTAGGAGATTATGACAGAAACAGAAAGATCACCTGGGGTCTGATTGTGTTTACTGTGAGAAAATAAATGGAGCCCTACGGGGAGGAAGTCATGGGATCTGCTCAGGACTTTGAACTTGGCCAGAAAATCCTGTTTTTCTCTTGGCGACTGACTTCTCCAAGATGACTTTGAAAGGACACACTACTTTTCAACATATTCATAATCACATGAGGAAGAAGGCAAGACTCTAGTACTTTTGGGTGCTCAAAGACACTTTTGGGAGAAACATTTATATTAACTTTCTCTTCTGGTAGAGAGAAAGATATGGAACAGATCTGAAGATCATCTTTATGTTGGATCCATGGAAACTGGGGGGATAATGGGGTTCTGTGTTCGACCCCCACTGACTTCAGTAAGGATGGATCATGTTCAACAAACTGGAGACCCAGAGCCAGCAAACAAGACATGGGGTGTACTGAGGGGACTTACATGCAGCGCTGTCCAGTGGCGACGGGCTGGACAGGAGAACTTCAGCCTCTTGTAAAAAACATGCAGTTTGCCAGGCACGGTGGCTCAAGCCTGTAATCCCAGCACTTTGGGAGGCGAGACGGGCGGATCACGAGGTCAGGAGATCGAGACCATCCTGGCTAACACGGTGAAACCCCATCTCTACTAAAAAAATACAAAAAACTAGCCAGGCAAGGTGGCGGGCGCCTGTAGTCCCAGCTACTCGGGAGGCTGAGGCAGGAGAATGGTGTAAACCCGGGAGGCGGAGCTTGCAGTGAGCTGAGATCTGGCCACTGTACTCCAGCCTGGGCGACAGAGCGAGACTCCGTCTCAAACAAACCAAAAAAAACATGCAGTTTGTATAGCATTTTCACTTAGCATCCTCCACCTGGTAACCTTCACTTAACCCAAAACAAAGGGCCTCAATCCCATCTATGGCCCATGTTCCACAGGATGGGCCGGGGGTTCAGATGTTCCTCATAGATAGGGAAAAAAATTTCTGGGTTGACCACTCCCAGGTTGATTCCTTAGCTCATAATTCCGAACACACATTCTTCTTAGACCACAGGGTCACTCTCAAGTTATGCTTAAGTTACATTATTGCTGTCAGGCCACTTGAGGGTATGCTACATCCCAGCATGCCCCTGAGTGGCCCTCACATTCTTATCACACCATTCTTCCACAAGTTCCCTGGGGCCAGGTGTGCAGAGGATCACTGCAGCCAGACACTGCAGCAGCAATACGAACTACAACAACAACAAAGAATAATGACTATAGTAGCAATCATACCATATAGAAAGTTTTTCCAAGCACTTGAGAGTTGATTGAACCACATAGTTATAGGGTTGGATGACAGGGATTCTGTAGTGGAAATATCAGTATTTAGGACCTGTGTAGTATGGGTCACATTGTGAGAGTAATTAGTGATAACATTCACGTTTGTTTGTTTGTTTGTTTTTGAGACAGGGTCTCACTTTGTCACCCAGGTTGGAGTGCAGTGGCACAATCTCGCCTCAATGCAGCTTTGACCTCCTAGGCTCAAGCGATCCTCACCTCAGCCCCCCAAGCAGCCGGGACTACAGGCACATGCCACCATGCCCAGCTAATTTTTTGTAATTTCTGTGGAGATGGGGTTTCGCCATGTTGGCAGGCTGGTCATGAACTCCTGAGCTCAGGTGATCCACCCATCTCAGCCTCCCAAAGTGCTAGGATTACAGGCGTGAGCCACCGTGCCCAGCCCAACATTCAATTTTAATTAATGCATAGGTTCTGCCCTGAGCAGCAGTTAAGATGTCCAGGGCCATGTGATTTTGCAAAGAAGGGTATGTGACCCCCTCCTGTATCTGCACTACCATTGTCTACCCTAGCCCATCGTATACAGTGTACCCCCCAGTGGAGTAACCTTAACTGGCTCCCATACTAGGCAGAAAATATGTCATCTCGTCTCATTGATGGTGGGAAACTCGCTGCATGAGGTGCTGTTGTTGCTAAAGGGAAATGGGTGAAGGTCATTACACCAAGTACAGAAGTGGCTCCGGGGACTCAGATGAGCTGCTTGGATGCATCATGGCAGGCCTGCAGTGGAGGAGAGAGGGGCAGCTTTCTGCAGACCCAGCAGACCCCAACAGTCTGTTTTGTTCTGGAGAGAGATCACTATCTGTACCCAGTCGGCAAAGAGGTTTGCTGTGCACCATCTATGGGCAAAAGGTGAGATGTTTAGATGTTTAGTGGGTACAAGAAAGGGCAAGTCATTTAACAAGACACAGGAAGTTGTGTTATTCTGAGACAGCGCCACCCCTGGCCGTGGCCGGGTGCCTGGTTTATGATACCAAATGGATTGCCCCGCTCTGCCACATGTTGTGGGAGGTCAGAGTAAGACACGGGGGTATCATAATGTTCCGTAATGAGAGGATCATCCTCTTGCACAAAGGGAGGACCAGGATTCATTATTTTAGAAGCATGAGGGCTGGGCATGGTTGCTCACGTCTGTAATTCCAGCACTTTGGGAGGCCGAGGCGGGTGGATCACCTGAGGTCAGGAGTTCAAGACCAGCCTGGACAACATGGTGAAACCCTGTCTCTACTAAAAATACAAAAAAATTAGCCGGGCAGTGGTGGTGCGTGCTTATAATCCCAGCTACTTGGGAGGCTCAGGCAGGAGAATCACTAGAACCCGAGAGGCAGAGGTTGCAGTGAGCCGAGATTGCTCCACTGCACTCCAGCCTGGGCAACAAAAGTGAAACTCTGTCTCAAAAAATAAATAAACAAACAAACAAATAAATAAAAGCATGAGGAAGAGTAGGGTGTAAAGTAGGTATGACCTGTATATCCTGTTTCAGGCCCTTCCCCCATGGAGCGGAAAAACCAAACCATCAGGGGACTGGTTTGCCATTTCCAGGGCCATGTAAAGATGTGCTCACTGGTACACAGGTCCTTTGGCAAGGGCAATAGCAGGTTACCTTGAATCCCAGGTTGGGACAAAAGTATACTGTCCCTTAGCCTGTCTCTCTGGATCATGACGGGGGGATCAGGTCCTTGATTCAGAATAGTGTACAACCTGGAGTGATGAGAACATGCACGCTCATTCAGGGTGTGGACAGCTGCTGGTAAGCAGCATGTCCACAGAGCCAGGAAGTGCGCCTCCTGCCAAAGCTGTTACTTCAACAGTCCATTCATCTGTTCAATCAGCCACATTGCCATAGGGCGATCTGTAAGTGGAAATGCTGTAAGTGGAAATGCTGGTGGCTATCCAGGGCCTCCACCCATTTCTGTACTGTATGTCTGATCATTACAAGCCCTGATCGCTGTCGATATTGGTGGGGACACTGTAGGCTGCACACAGCTGCTATAGTCTTTTCAAGGTGGGTAGCATGCTTGCTAGGATATGCCTTCAGTTGCTCTGTGCAGGTCACTGCACAAGTCAAGGCACAGTGGCAGCCATCAGATAGAAGCAAAGGTCCTATGTAGTCACTTGCCACTGTTACACTAGGCTCCAGCCCCCGACCATCTTTCAGGTATCAGGCATCCAGGGCCTGGGGCATTCAGGCCAGGTAGGACGTTGCTGACAGACATGTACTATGTCTTTATATCACAGTGGCAGGCCCCAGTTCTTCACTATGGCTCAAAGAGTGCATTGTCCCTGATATCTTGTTTTCTCAGGTAGCCAGTGGGCTACATCTTGTGTGGGGACTTCCTCAAGGAGACAAATGCAGGCAAGCCCATCCACCTGTGGGTTTCCAGGTGGTGTAGGTGGAGTGTGGGCATCCACGTGGTAGGCCGCTATGTGCATCCCAAGATGCAATGGAGAATGTCCTTCCACATGTCAGCACCCCAGAGGGGATGGCCCGTACTGTCCACATCCTGGGCTTCCCACTGTAGTAGCCACATGGTGAGTCCCTTAAAGATGGCCCAACTAGGGGCCGGGCGTGGTGGCTTACGCCTGTAATCCCAGCACTTTGGGAGGCCGAGGTGGATGGATCACGAGGTCAGGAGATCGAGACCATCCCAGCTAACACGGTGAAACCCCGTCTCTACTAAAAATACAAAAAAAATTAGCTGGGCGAGGTGGCGGGCACCTGTAGTCCCAGCTACTCGGGAGTCTGAGGCAGGAGAACGGCGTGAATCTGGGAGGCACAGCTAGTAGTGAGCTGAGATTGCGTCACTGCACTCCAGCCTGGGTGACAGAGTGAGACTCTGTCTCAAAACAAAAAACAACAAACAAGCAAACAAATAAAAAAGATGACCCAACTGGACTGAGTGCAGTGGCTCATGCCTGTAATCCCAGCACTTTGGGAGGGTGAGGCAGACAGATCACAAGGTCAGGAGTTCAAGACCAGCCTGGCCAATATGGTGAAACCCCATCTCTACTAAAAATCCAAAAATTAGCCAGGCATGGTGGCGGGCACGTGTAGTCCCAGCTACTTGGGAGGCTGAGGCAGGAGAATCGTTTGAACTGGGGAGGTGGAGCTTGCAGTGAGCTGAGATAGTGCCACTGCACTCCAGCCTGGGTGACAGAGCAAGACTCTGTCTCAGAAAAAAAAAAAAAAAAAAGATGGCCCAGCTATGGGTGCACAGGGCTATTGGATCCGGCTCATGGCGGGGGACTGTCCAGGCAGCGGGCAGCTCAGGCCATTGATTACTATGTCCTTTGCCTATACCAAGCCAGATACTCTCAGTGGACAGCTGGATGGCCACAGCTGTCCAAGTGCAAGGATTCCCTCGTGATGAGCTGTTTGTGTACCAGGCCTGGAAGGAGTTGGGCCATTTTCTTCCTGTACGAGGGAGGGAATCTCTATAGGTTCGGCGGCCTCTATCAAAGACTGCCCTTCAGTTGTCACGTAGATGACAGGGCCAAGCACCAAATGGAACTCTGCACTCAAAAGGCTGTTAGTCAATGTGCTCCTCTGTTAAAGGCATGCATGCCATTTGGCCATAGGCTATGTCTGGCCATTCCCAGACTTGGGTTTCTGGAAGGTATCCTTCAGCCAACCTGCTATGGGGCACCGGGTGTGTACTAGCACAGGGACGCCCTTTAACATCCTGCACTCGTTGTCAGCCATAGAGTATGCAGCACAGAGTTATGGATCCAGATGCTATACCTAATTTCAGCCCCCTGCCACAGTTGGGACCAGAATCCTAAAGGCACATGTTTACGTCTCTGCCTTTGCCCCAGGCCCCACCCAAACCCCTCAGGGTAACTGGCTACAAATTCACGAGGGTGTCCCTGCACTAGAACTACCAAGGCTATTCGTTTTACGGCAAATATGTCTTGTTTCTAGGCCTCATCCTCCCCTCGTGGACCAGTCCCCGTGGTCCCTCTTCTTAATTAAGCAGTCTGGGGGCTAAGGATTTGGGCCAAATGGGGAATAAAAGGACACCCATGCCCTGGAAGGCCTGAGAAGGTTTGCAGCTGCTTTGGTAGGGTAGGACGTAGGTAGACCTGCACCTTATCCATAAAAGCAGAGGGAACAACTGTAGTCTTAACCGACCAGAGGACACCCAAGTATTTTTGACTGACAAGCCTGGACCCTGGAGTTTGTCTCTGTGGACTGCTCATCCTCTGTTTGCCAAGTGAGACAGCAAGGTGGTGGCTACAGTTTGCAAGCTGGAAAAAGACTCAGAAGTTAGCATGAAATCACCAATGTAATTGTAAACATGTACCCCCTCCTGGGCAGTTCATCTACCAAGATCCTCAGCCACTAGACAGGGACAGAGAGTGGGGCTAGGCAAATATTCCTGGGGCGGACAGTAAAAGTCCATTGTTCTCCTTTCCAGGTGAATGCAAATTGGTCTTGACTCTCTGGGGCAATGGGAATGCTGAAGAAAGTGTTGGCTACATCGGTAACAAAATGGTATGTGTCCAGCATCTCTCCTACCCTTATCAGAAGAGAGGCGATATTGGGAACAGCTGCACACATTCAGGGACCACCTTATTTAATTCTCAGTAATCTACTGTCATTCTCCATGTACCATCAGGTTTCTGTATGGGCCATACAGGGCTGTTGCATGGACTGTGTGCTGGCCTTGTGATGCCTTGCTGGGCTAACTCCCCTGTGGTCCTCGTGGTTTCATCCTGCGTCTCTCCCCACCAGCAGGCGGTATTGCTCTGGTGCTACTACTCACTGCTTTTGCATTCCCCTCCCCGCCCATCACATGCTTCACCACCCTAACTCTCCTTTGGAATTCCCCAGCAGTTGTTTGGAGGGTCAAGCCTGATAAGATATCCATTCCCAAGATATATTCTGGGATGGGAGCTATGTATATCAACAAAGTTTGGTGGCAGTCTCCCAACTTGTAAAACTAGTTCAACCTGTCTGACTTCCAAGGCCTCTCTCCATCACCATCTATTGCTGTCATAGGCCCTTGGAACCAGTGGGAGTTGCCATATATGAGGCTGTATCCAGCTCCAGTATCCACTAGGGCACGCAATCTGTTCAGTTAAGTGACCAATATATAATTAGTTCTACTTGTGGCCTCTGGTCCCCCAGACACCCTGGTCACCATTGCTCTTATTGGGATTTCAGGACCTTGGCCTTCATCCTAATCTAAAGGGGCTGGCACTTGCCATTGCTCTGTGGAAGGAAGGGGTAGTGGGCTGAAGCTGAGACTCCTCAGTAAAGTGCTGTTCTGGCTTGAGCTTCTGCTGCAGTCCAACCAGAGCAGCAGTAGGCTGTGTATCTGTTTTCACATTAGGTGTCCCTGCCGCTACCAGCTCACCGTGCATTTGTCAGCAGGTCACCCAGATAGGCCCCTTGGCTGTCTCCTTTCCTTTTATTTATTTATTTGTTTGTTTGTTTATTTATTTATTTATTTATTTATTTATTTATTTTTTGAGACAGAGTCTTGCTCTGTTGCCCAGGCTGGAGTGCAGTGGCGTGATCTCCAGCTCATTGCAAGCTCCGCCTCCTGGGTTCACGCCATTCTCCTGCCTCAGCCTCCTGAGTAGCTGGGACTATAGGTGCCCGCCACCACCCCTGGCTATTTTTTTTTTTATTTTTTTTTTAGTAGAGACGGGGTTTCACCGTTTTAGTCTGGATGGTCTTGATCTCCTGACCTCGTGATCCGCCTGCCTCGGCCTCTCAAAGTTCTGGGATTACAGGGGTGAGCCACCGCACCTGGCCTCCTTTCCTTTTATGACCAGGTTGGTTACAGCTGTCCAAGTGTCTATATCAAATTCTAACTTGATCTGCCTCTTTTCGCTCCCCTTTTAGCCAGGTGACCCATTCCCTGTCCTTCCCTAGGGTATCATTCTCACTACCCATGATAGTAGGCAACTACGTGACCCAGCTGGAAATAGTGAAGAACATCTTTAGCTCAATGCTTCTCAACACTGACTTCAAAGTAGAGTTAAATTAGTTTTTCAATGTAGAGTCCCATGCCCCACCGCCACCCCCAAATTTGAACTTGACTGGTATGGAGAAGGGTTGTGTATTGAATTTGGATGAAAGCATAGCCCAGGTGATTCTAATGTACAGCCAGGGCTGAGAACCACTGCTTAGCTGAATCTGCGTCTGGGTTCTGTGAAAGGTTTATCTTATGCTTCTATTGTATTGACTTCTATTGAGCTGACCCTGAATTGACTCTCTTATTTGCCTGGGCTCTGACCTTTGAAAAATTGTCTTCTCTACAGGGACTCCCAACCTACTGCTAATTTAGTCTGCATTCCCCTAGTCTTCCTGAATATGGTTTTTCCTGGAGAAAACTCCTGTCAAGTCAAGAAGTGTTTCAGTAGAAACTTTGCTTCTCGTGACTAGGGCTTAATCTTCTGGTTCTTTCTTTAGTCTCTGGCTTTGAGACACTAAACAAAGAGAACGCATGGCCGTGAAAGCATCTGGGATCACAGCCCCAAGACCATAACAACATGTCTTTGGGGTTCATGCCATTGCCATGACTCCTTGAGCTGGTCCAAGAGGGGGCTGGAAGGCGAGTGTGGCTTGGAAGGCCCTCCAGCTCAGCCAGTGCTCTGATTAGATAACTTTGTACACTTTTGCACACTTTGTACCCTTGTGTACCTTGTACAAACAAGTATACAGACAGGGTGTGCAGAGTTCATGCTTTGCCTTAGTGAAATGCACTGTGACATGGGGCACATTTTTACTCTGGAATGTTTAGTCTCTAACGTGGGACTCCTGGGGGTTGCCTACACTTGTTCATCATTTCATGATTAAGGAAACAAGGACAGTGTGTAGCTTCCAGAATCTAGAAACAAGGTAGAGCTCCCACAAGCTTTCCTGGGAGCTCACTTTCCCTACTTTGTGTCTGTTACCCTGAGGCATGGGCTGTTCACTGTCACAGTCAAAACAACAACAACAACAAAACAAAGCAAGAACTTTCCACTTCTCAACAGCTTTGGTTAAAATCCCCAGGAGTCCTGATCTCTTGCAAGTGAGAGAGTAAAGAAAAAGTTTAGAAGTTGCGAACTCTTCCTTTGAAATTCTCATTTGCCTTTCAATGTACTGTTTTGCCTTAAAGAGGAAATCCACCTATATTGCTCAAAGCCAGGGCTGAGGGGGAAAGATTTTCAGGTCTGCAAAGCTAAGTTGGTGTTTTCAGATGATTTTCTCTTCCTTCTTAAATGTTTTTGTGATGTAGAACGATGGCTGTCTAGAGCTCAGATTCTGTGATTTGATGTATTACCCCTGGATTACAACCTGAAATATAGCTTTAAAAACCTAGATACACGTGGCAGTATATGGAAAACACAAACAAAAACCATACAAAATCAACCAACCCACAAACAAAAAGCCAACTCACAAATAGACTTATAAGTGAAGTTGTCCTCAAAAGTTATTGGATTGAATATTTGCTAAGTTAGCTAGAACTATTATTTAAAGTTGTTTTATTCATTAAATGGCACTTTGTTGATTATGCAAAGGACCCATAGAATTTAACAACAGTTTTCCGGCCCCTTTGTGGTACTGACAGTGGTGCTAATTTTTCAAGAAACTGGAAAAGGGATTTAAAGTGAAATGTGGATCTCGGCTGCCTAGTGAAATTCAATGAAATCAATAGGAAGCTCCTGTATTTGCATTCTTAGGACTGGAAGTAGGAGGTGTCGATGCACATTTCCCAGTAATGCAACTTCAAAACGGGCTTCTTAATGGGAGATAATCAACTGCAATGCAACTTTAATGAACTCTGATGTTGGAATGCAAACCCAATCCAGTATCCCATGGAAAATTAATCCAATCAATAGTCTAATTCAAAGCTTTAAGCTTGTAAACAATTACTACACTGACCAAGTCTGCTTTTTCAGATGTTCACCCATGGAGGTGGCCATCCTTCTCAGGGTTACCGCCTCTCGCGGCATGGCATAGTGTTGGCTAACTGCTTCCGCTGTCATCCTTAACAAGAATGCTATTGAGCTTATTAGAAAACTCATCTGAGTTCATGTAAAAGAATAAGAGGGGGAAAGCCCTTCTCAGCCAACCTCAACTCCAGTTTTATTAGGCATTCATCTCTCCATGGAACAGCTCCCTCAGTCCTTCATTCAAGCCTTGGGCAGCCTTTCTTACTTTCCTCGAACCCTAATGAATCTCCCTTGGTCCCTCTGCCTCGGAAAATGGGGCTATTTGCTCTGCATCTACCGTTTCAAGTGGGACTCCCTTCCACGGTTCCGTGGCCTCTTATGCTTCCTTCAGAGGTCCCTGGAGAAAGGGGCCAGCTTCAGAGCACTCTTCCTTATGGTATAAAGCTACTTCCTGCATTCACTTCCCACCACGCCTTTTTAGGCATGTTCTGCCATCAGTGGGTCTCAGATATCTTTCTGGCTCTTTTCTTGATGAAGTTCCTTGGTGCCCAAGTAAAGCAGGCAGTTGAATACGTAGGTCTGGACCTCAGGAGAGACCTCACAGCTGGAGACGTGGGTTTTGATCATCCCCATGGGAACCATTAATTGACATCATAGCTGAGAGTGAGATTGTCAGCTAAAGAGATGGAAAATAGGAATAAATTTCCACAAGACTCTAAATCCTCTGGAAGGTGTGGACAAGCTCCATGAAGCCTGGTCTGCATGTGGGAGAGAGAGAAGAGAGACAGGGAGAGAGACAAAGAGAGACAGAAAGAGAGAGAGAAAGTATAGCAATTGAGAATCCACACGATGCAGAGAATGCTTAGAAAAAGCACAGGAAAAGAATGTGGTACAGCTTTTCCTTCACTAATTAAGAATACAGGTTATGACGCCTTCTGAAGGGTGTTTTGGAAGCAAACAAGGCCTTCTGTAGCAGTTAATTTATAAAGTTTTATAGACTTCATATTGAACAACTGTATTTAGCATAAATGCATAGAGAGATGAAGACTAGGCAATACCGGCCTTATAACAATAAGGGGTCATTGCAGCTCCGTTGGTGCAGTTTGTGGTTCACAAGCCACATATGATGCGTACTCTAGGATCCAGACTTGAGATGAAGAGAGACCTTCCCAAGCCACACTAGTTAATGGTTAGCCCCTCCCGACTCCCAGTTCCTTAGAGAAAAAGAATTGGAGGTATGTGTCAAAACCCACCATGTAGACTTTATAGTTCATTTTGTGTAAGTAATCACAGTATGCATAGTAAATTGAATCTGGGTTGCCAGACCTAACAAATAAAAATATAAAATGCCCAGTGAAATTTGAATTTCAGATAAACAATGAATAATTATTTTAGATGTAAGTACATCCCATGCAATATCCATCTTGTATTTTATCGACAGTCTCAAACTGAATCTATTCTCATTAGAGGGTTATATTCGAGGTATTTTTATCCTCATAAGGGCCCAAGGTAAAGACCCTCTATTTTCGTTTGAATTAACTAAATGTCCTCAATAGCTACACCACAGATTATTTCTCCAATTTCTGTATACAAAACTCTATACCCCTGTATACCTATGGCTTAAAGGAACACTCTAGATTTTTACCTCCGAAGTCTGCTAGATGCCTCATGTGCTTTTCTTTCTTTTTGTTTTTTTTCTCTTCCCTCCCCCAGTCTCCTACTGCCTTTCAGACAGTCCCTTGCTTCCCAAGGCGAGCCTCCTTTCATCAGATTTCCTGTTTCACACCCACAGCTGGGAGCCAGCCTTGCCACTTCCAAGTTGTAGGTGACTTCAAGGATCATGGCCAAGATAGTGCCCTGAACCCCACTTACCCGGTGAGCAGGACAGATATGATAGATCCTCCCTAACTATTCAAGTCCATATTTCATGCCCACAGCAGTCGAGGTCAGGAGAGAAGCTGCTCTTCCAGAACGCTGTCTCATGAGGGCTGAGTGCTACAAGATTTTTCACAGTGAAGGAGGCTCAGACTCTGCCTGGTGGGTCGTGAAGGGCTAGTGCTTAGTGATCTTGTGGTTAAAGCGGAGGCCTGCACCGCTTGGTGAAACCATTTTACACTATTTTATTTTATAAATACTAGAAAGGAGGGGGTTGCACATTTTTCTCAGGAGCTCTAGACTGAAGCTCCAAGCCTAATTCCAAAGAACCTTTTTGTATTTATTCACCCTGAAATAAGAGATTTTAATTTGAGCTGACAATCTGACATTTCATCAGAATTAAAATCATGTAAAATCAATTCATGTTACCAGGATTGTTTATTACAGAGAAGGAATAAAAAAACAAAACAAAACAAAATAGCCCAACAGTGGCAGATCTCACTAGTGGTTATATAGAGAAGACACCTTTCTTTGCTACTGAGGTAACAAATCCACCTGGTACCTCTGAAACCTCTCTCCTTGGTCATCTCTATGATGTTATCGCCACATTTATTGTGACCTGGAACCCTTTGAGTACTGTTCCTGGTCCTTAGAGGCACTTTTACCCCTGCCCAGGCTGGCAGTGATAGATGTCATGTCTTATTCAACCAGAGGTTATTTCAACCAGAGTTCTGCTAAACTATTCTACCAGTTTGGTACCTGGGTATAGTTTCTGCAGTGGCTCAGGATGGGTTAGATCCAGGCAGGATTAGGGCGAGCTCCAGGAACCACTCCCAGCTAGTTAAAACATTATTTCCATGTGAGCTAATGCCATTCCTACAGCTTTTCATGGAAACAGCTCAGCATTCTCTAGGAACATCTGGAGTGACTCCCCCTGCACCCCACCAAGTGTGAACACTGTGGGAGATTTTACTTCTGGTGACTCTTTGCCCTGTAGATGTGAAGATCGTTGTGACTGCATTTATCCATGTGGACAAATGAGTTCGTACATGTAAAAATCTTTGAGGCTGAGGCCAAACAAGGCCCCTTTCAGAAACGCAGACTTTTCCCACCCTTCATTCCTTGTAGCTCACAGCTATTTTTACAGCAGCGCTAGAGTCTGAAGTTTTGGGAAGAAGCCAAATGTTTTGGGTGTGTCTGTACAAACTCAAAGATCTTTGGAAAAAAGCAGCAAAACAACTTTCTTTCCCCTGGCTTCTAAGCATTTCTGTTAATCTGTATAATCTATGTGAGTCTAACATGAAATTGTTTTACATTTTGGGGGATAGGCCATGTTTTAATATTCTCTGTAATCTTGCTTTTCCATCACTCTTGAGCCTTTTATTCTACTGCCAAATCATTGACCTGTCTAACCTTTGCTGCAGGAATAAACTCTGACCTTCACGGAAATTCTACCACCTCAGTAAAGGAAAACTTTAGCTCCAGCTAAGCCTAGAATCCTGCAATGAAGGGAAGCTGAAATGAGATTTTTATTGGAATAAGGTACACTCTAATGGTTTACTCAAAATCAACATTTAAAATAATTTCTTTTGTTAAAAAAAAGTCTCTAGGGTTATTATATTGAAATATGTATCATTAGATAATGTCTGGAATTAGACTATAAAAAGAGTAAAAAAAAATAGTCTGGGCGAGGTGGCTCACATGTGTAATATCAGCACTTTGCGAGGCCGAGGCAGGCGGATCACCTGAGGTCAGGAGTTTGAGACCAGCCTGGCCAACATGGTGAAACCCCATCTCTACTGAAAATACAAAAAATTAGCCAGGTGTGGTCATGCACACCACCTGGGCGGGACTCCCTGTAGTCCCAGCTACTCGGGAGGCTGAGGCAGGAGAATTGCTTGAACCCAGGAGGCGGAGGCTGCAGTGAGCCGAGATTGAGCCACTGCACTCCAGCTAGGCAACAGAGCAAGACTCTGTCTCAAAATAATAATAATAATAATAATAATAATAATAATAATAATAAACAACTCAATGTTTTCTCATAGTGCACAGATCCTAATTTCAAAATCTCACAATCTTATAATAATGACTATTATTCTTAATATCACTAATATGAAAAAGCTACTTCATGAATTAGTCTTTCTCTTCCCTACCTACCCAATTCACTAAATATGTAGTGATAATGCTTTTACAAACGTTTAATTTCATGAGCTATGGAGGCTTTATTGAGATGGGCATGATTCCAAGTACCATAGAAAAAGGTTTTCTTTTATGGACAGTATCAAGTCCTACTATTATACATATTTGCCAAAGTGTTATTTGATTTGCAGGGAAGGCTTTACATATCAACTTGATGTCAAAGAGTCATTAGCCGATACGAAAGGTGAAACAGAGTCTCCAGTAGTTAAGTTCCGATTCTGGATCAAGTTCTTGGCTACTGTTAACAGGGTTGCTGGAGCTGTCCCATGGAAGAGCAGAGTGAGGCCATCTTTCCAGCCCCATCGTCTGAGATCTCTGGAATGTGGAGTAGCAATCATTAGCAGCTGGCTGATAAAATGAATTCAGCGTCAACAGGTAAAATACTATTAGTGTGAGCCCCTTCACCCACACATTCTCTTACTGGTGTTTCAGGACCTCTCTTCTCTCCATCAAAACAGGAGAAGGTTGGGCACAGGGGCTCATGCCTGTAATCCCAGCACTTTGGGAGACTGAGGCTGGCAGATTGCTTGACCTCAGGAGTTTGAGACCAGTCTGGCCCACATGGCGAAACTCTGTATCTACTACAAACACAAGAAATAGCCTGGCGTGGTGGTTGTATGCCTGTAGTACCAGCTACTCAGGAGGCTGAGGCACGAGAGTCATTTGAACCTGGGAGGCGGAGGTTGCAGTGAGCCGAGATCCTGCCAATGCACTCCAGCCTGGGTGACAAAGTGAGACTCTGCCTAAAAAAAAAAAAAAAAAAAAAAAAAAGTCTGTTGAGAACCTACTATATGCCGTGAGATATTTCAAAAAGAGGAAGACTGGGTCTGCCTTGCCTTGCTGCCCAGTCTTTCCAGAGAGCTAACACTTTGACACAAACTCCGAGACTGGTCAGAACATGTCTACCTGCTGACAAGTAGTTCATGATATTTATGCTCTAGGATAGGGCATCATGATGATCACAGTCCCTTGGGGAGTTTGTTAAAAATGCAGACCACTTGTACGTCAGCCCCTGGAAGTTCTGATTTAGTGAGTGTGGCACAGGGCTCGGGAATCTGCATTTTTCACGAGTGCTTGTGGTTTCCGGATGCTACGGATCAAAGCTGTAGCATTTACATTAGCTTTCATCTGTTAAGAAAATATTAGGCCAGAGAGACTGGTCCCAGCTAATAAGATTTGCTCAGGCGGCTGGGCGCGGTGGCTCAAGCCTGTAATCCCAGCACTTTGGGAGGCCGAGATGGGCGGATCACGAGGTCAGGAGATCGAGACCATCCTGGCTAACACGGTGAAACCCCATCTCTACTAAGAAATACAAAAAATAGCCGGGTGAGGTGGCAGCGCCTGTAGTCCCAGCTACTCGGGAGGCTGAGGCCGGAGAATGGCATGAACCCGGGAGGCGGAGCTTGCAGTGAGCTGAGATCCGGCCACTGCACTCCAGTCTGGGCTACAGAGCGAGACTCCGTCTCAAAAAAAAAAAAAAAAAAAAAAAAGATTTGCTCAGAATCCATACACTGTAAGATAGCCCTGAGGATTAATGGACTTTAAAAAATGCATACATACACCCATCTGTATAGACAAATTAAGATACCTGCATGGATAGTCACCAGTTTGATTTCAGTTTGGAAAATAGTAATACCCTTTGGTAAATGTCCCATATGATAATTACTTTTTTTATTATTTTATTTTATTTTATTTTATTTTTGAGACAGAGTCTCACTCTTTCGCCAAGGCTGGAGTACAGTGGTGCGATCTCAGCTCACTGCAACCTCTGCCTCCCAAGTTCAAGTGATTCTCCTGCCTCAGCCTCCTGAGTAGCTGGGATTACAGGCACACACCACCACATCTGGCTAATTTTTGTGTTTTTAGTAGAGATGGTGTTTCACCATGTTGGTGAGGCTGGTCTCGAACTCCTGACCTCGTAATCCGCCCGCCTTGGCCTCCCAAAGTGCTGGGATTACAGGCGTGAGTCACTGCGCCTGGCCATATGATAATTATTTTAAGAGGAAAAAAACAGCAGGAAGCTGTTCTCAAACCCTTTCACCTGGATTCTAAAAATCACTCAAGTGTATTGTGAAGACCTGTGACAGAAAGTCTCCATGTTACATATCCATAAGGAGGTTGTATGCGTTTAAGGAAGGGGAGAATAAGAAGAGCTCTGAAGAGTTTAAATTCGGTCATTTGCTTCTTCAACAGTGCGTGAAGTGCAATTGTTCTCGCTGAGTGTGGGAGGGTGTTCAGACCCCCGAAAGAGCGGGTAGCGTATTCTTGACACTAACATTTCATTTCCAATGTTTGGCAGTGCTATTTTCAGAGTTTCTACACTGGCGTAGGTTTGAGTTGGCTCCTAGTTAGTGAAGGTGGAATATGTTAATAGATTCAGGTGGTGTGACCTAAAGGCAGGTGACTCTTATATTATAGATAAAACCTCTGACTTTCAAAATGTCTCCACCCTCCCCCCCAGCCTTCCACACTCCCTGTAAATTGGCCATAATTTCTTAAGTTCCTATAAGAGAGAACAGTGCCTTCCTCTAAAACTCCCTGAGCTGCATCGGCACATGGACCGAAATGCATGCTGGGCGCAGGAAACAGACCTCAGACCTTACCTTAATATTCTTATTCAGTGGTGCTGGATAAAGCCAGGAATTTGCATTTTAACAAGTGCCCAGGAAGTTTCTGATGAGGGTGATGCTTGGACTACGTTTTGACACATTCTACATAAAGATATGCATGCCTGAGGTTGGATCCTTTCTTCAGAAGAAGAGGGAACCCTGGGCCCATAAATCATGGTGAAGGCAGAGATATGGAAGCTCAGGGTATAATACCACCTCCTTTGCTGTTTTTCTCAAGATTAGCCTTTGATAATCCTCTATATTAGACAGCTGTTTAAAATACAGAACCAGATGACAAAGAATAGGAAAAGAGCTTCACCTTCTTCAACTCAGTATGGATGAGATCATAGGATGGGACAGCTTTTTATCAGAGGAGCAGGGTTCAAAGGCTTTATGTTTGTAACTCAGGGAATAAACATTAGCTGCGGTTGGTCTGGAGCATGAAGCACCAGCCACCAGCCAAGCCTCCCAGCTCAGCTGGGGGAATCCACTCTTCTGCCTTCTTTCTTCATCGAGAACATGCACTTTTGGAGTTCTGAGATCCCAAGTGCTTTGCCGTGAGAAAGATGGGGACTGGGCTTGTGACCTTTGACAAGGAAAATGCTTGGCAGGAAATTTACTTTCCATCAGGCTTTCCAGGAGCAGCGAGGGCCTCTGAAGGCCTGAGGGAGTGGAAATGGACTGGTCCTGAGTTAGAAGGGACAGGCCTTCCTGGTCAGGATTGAGGCGCCCAGGAAGAGCTGAAGCTGGATGACCTCAAGAGATGAGCCATCCAGGAGAAGATGCTGGAGCCCTTCCATGCAAAGCTGAGAGGTGAGTTCAAGGCAGAGTGGGGGCACAATTGGAGCCCACAGCAGGAGGGCCGTGGGCCCTGATACAGGAAGCTTCTCTGTTCTCTCTGGTATCTACGACGGGTCACGGGCTAATACTCATAAGAGTCGCTAGTTATGTAGTAAGTCCTCAAGTCAAGCAAAATGAGATATCCCCTGACTCCCAACACTTAATCCCAATGATTTCTATGATACATGGACTATATTTGTGCCAATAAGGCTACAGTAACTTAGTTTGCAGGTAAAAACCCCTATTTGTGTACACATAACTTATTTTAGAGCATTCATTTGATTATAAGTTTGAAATCAGGGTTAGGGGCCAACTATGAGAAATGGAAAAAATAAACTTTTATTTTTTCAGACAGAGTCTCACTCTGTCACCCAGGCTGGAGTGTAGTGGTGCGATCATAGCTCATGGCAGCCTTGACCTCCTGGGCTCAAGCAATCCTCCTATGTAGCTAGGACTACAGGTACACACCACCATACCTTGCTAATTTTGAAATTTTTTTTGTAGAGGTGGGAGTCTTGCTGTATTGCCAGGCTGGTCTTGAACTCCTGGCCTCAAGCAATCCTCCTGCCTTGGTCTCCTAAAGTGCTGGGATTATAGGCATGAGCCACCATGCCTGGCTTTCTTTTCTTTCTTGATAAAGGCTATTGTGCCTTGGAGTTAACTTTGTTGGTTTAAGAAATAAACAATATGATAGGTGAAAAGAGCTAACTTGTGCTGTAAATAGTAGGCATTGTCTCAGGTGTTGGGAGAAACGGGAATTAAAAGGTGGTAACTTAGAAGATTTAAGAGATCTTCCTAATCTAAATCATTAGTTTCATAGATGAAGATGTGATATTCTAGTGTGGTCAAGTGATTTGCTCAGGTAGAGCAGCCTGTGGAACCCAAGCCTTCAACTGTGGTCCACTGTTTTACTACTGTTTATATTCCAGGCCATATTGGGCACAGAGTAAATTGTGTCTACACACAAGGACTTCTGCTGCCAAAGCCGCAGACTCAGAAATGGTAGATGAGGAGACACAGGAGAGGTCATCAAGGCCTCCGGTCATGCTTTTACAGAGAAGGCAAAGCGGTTTGGAGAAGGGAGGGAAGCGGAAGAAACTACCATCAGGTAGAGCAACTAAGAACAGAACTAGTGTCAACAGGAAGTTGCAACAAAGTGCTGTAGGAAGGAATCACATTCGGGAATTGCAGGAGGTTTTAGGAAGAAATAGCATCACTTGAAAGGACCCTGAAGAAAGAAAGGGATAAAAAAGTCAGATGGGGAAGCAAGGGAAGGGACAAGAGCTCAGAATGCTGTAGAAACGCTTGAGATGTTTGTGGCCTGGTTCGTTGTCACAGATAAAGCTGAAAGACTGCCTGGGGCCAGGGCATGGGGCTGCTGTATGTCAGGCTCCAGGTGTGTCACAGTGTGTCACTGATGTGATTGGACAGGTGAGTGCTATGATCAAGCCCATGTTTTAGGAGGATTCATCTAGAAGCAACAGATAGGATGGATACACGCAGGGCAAGAATGGAGTTTGATTCTTGCTGTAGTAAAGGGAAGTGTGAATGAGGACCTGAACTGGGGCAGTGGCAGTGATGATCTTTGGGACACACAAGCTGGAAGTGAAGCTGCGTCCAGTCAGGGGACATGATGAGTTTGGTTTTGGACCTAGTGCATTTGAGATGCTGACAGGCCGTCCCCATGGGAATGTCCAGCTGGCAGCGGGGAAAATGAGCCTCATGCTAGGAGCACTGGATTAGAGAACAGATCCTAAGGAGCTCCTGTGTTTAAGGCCAGGGGAAGGAGAGGGATGAGGGAAGGAGACAGAAAAGGACACATCCCATGTGTGAGGGAGCACTGAAATACAGCATCACAGAAGCTAAGGGATCAAAGAATTTCAAGGAGGAGGAGGAGGAGGCAGTGTCACCTACTACAGCAAGACCAGGGCTCATGATCCCTGGGGCTGGGGACATTGTTGGTGTCAGCCATACAGGCAGTGTGTGCAGAACAACTCAGACCCTAGGCATTGAAGCAAAGGAGAAATTTAAGCTTAGGCCAAGGGAGTAGTATAGTTGAGGGAAGGATTTTAAATACACACACACACACACACACACATATATATATTCTTTTTCTTTTCTTTTTTTTTTCGAGTTGGAGACTAACTCTTGTCACCCAGGCTGGAGTACAGTGGTGCAATCTCGGCCCACTGGAATGTCCACTTCCCAGGCTCAAGCAATTTTCCTGTCTCAACCTCCCAAGTAGCTGAGATTACAGGCATGCACCAACACGCCCACTTAGTTTTTTTGTATTTTTTGTAGAGATGGGGTTTCACCATGTTGGCCAGGCTGGTCTCGAACTCCTGACCTCATGTGATCCACCTGCCTCGGCCTCCCAAAGTGCTGGGATTACAGGCGTGAGCCACTGCACCTGGCCTTTTAAATATACGTTCATTCATTTATTCATAGACATTAGTGATGGAAAGACATAGCCTGTCTGTCAGTGAGGGATAAGGAGAGAGTGCAGAAACTGAAGATATGAGCCGGCTGTGTCTGTGGAAGTGGTTCAAGAACGGTCGGAGAAGGTGGAATAAAGAAAAAACCTTGGCTCAGGAGAGGCCCACTTTTCCTTCAGAGACAAGATGGAAGCTGCTGGTAAAGCTACAGAGGAAGTTAGAAGAAATAAGATGTTGGCCAGGTGCGGTAATCCCAGCCTGTAATCCCAGCACTTTGGGAGGCTGAGGTGCGCAGATCGCTTGAGTCCAGGAGTTCGAGACCAGCCTGGGTGACATGGCAAAACCCAGTTATACAAATATTAGCCAGGCACGGTGGTGTGCGTCTATGAGTCCCAGCTACTGGGGAGACTGAGGGTGAGTTTGGAGGCAGAGGCTGCAGTGAGCCGAGAGTGTGCCACTGCACTCAGGCCTGGGTAACAGAGTGAGACCCTGTCTCAATAAAAATAAAATAAAAAAGAAAAAGGTGTTGTTTCGTGGGTGCAGAATTTCAGTTTGAAATGATGAGAAGTGGCCAGGCGCTGTGGCTCATGCCTGTAATCCCAGCACTTTGGGAGGCTGCGGTGGGTAGATCACCTGAGGTCA
This sequence comes from Theropithecus gelada, assembly GCF_003255815.1. Classification (NCBI taxonomy): domain Eukaryota; kingdom Metazoa; phylum Chordata; class Mammalia; order Primates; family Cercopithecidae; genus Theropithecus; species Theropithecus gelada. The sequence goes on from NC_037671.1 coordinate 24,434,402, forward strand.
AGAGTTCGAGACCAGCCTGGCCAATGTGGTGAAACCCCGTCTCTACTAAAAATACAAAAATTAGCCGAGCATGGTGGCGGGCGCCTGTAGTCCCAGCTACTCAGGAGGCTGAGGCAGGAGAATTGCTTGAACCTGGGAGGTGGAGGTTGCAGTAAGCTGAGATCATGCCATTGCACTCCAGCCTGGGTGACTAGAGCAAAACTCTGTCTTAAAAAATAAAAAGAAAAAAATGATGAAAAGTTCTGGAAACGGACAGTGGTGGTGGTTATATACCATGTAAATGTCCTCGAGGACATTGAAAGGTACACTTAAAATGGTTCAAATGGCAAATGTTATGATATGTATATTTTAGCACAATAAAAAGAGAGAGAGAGGATGGCCTTAAGTTTTCAGTTAAGTAGAGGGTGAGGGTGAGGGCTGAGAGGTGGGCCCTTTGTGCATGAAGATTCAGTGAGAAGAGCTTTTGAGCACCCGTATCAGGGAATCCATAGCAAGCCCAGGAGAACTGGGGGCCAGAATGGGCCAGTTGCAGGGTGGAGATAAGTGAGCCTCCTTGCTTGGTAAATCCTAATCCTATCATGACCCTTATTTACTTAAATCTCATCAATGACTTCTCATTTTTCTGAGGATAAAATTCTAGCTTCTTACCAAGACCTCTCAGGCCAGGCATAAGCGGAGCCCTGCCCTGCCCTCCCACCCTGTCCCATACCACTGTTCCCTGAAAGTCCTTGCTTCAGCCACATGGGCCTTTGTGGGCCTTCAAACGTGTCAGGTGCGTTCCCTCCCCAGGGCTTTTGCAAATGATGCTCCCTCTCATCCTTCTGGCTTCAGCGTGAACGCCCCCCCTGAGCAGTGCCTCCTCAGCCCACTGCTGTTGGAATGGACTCCCTCTTTCCATCCTCCTTCATCCCAGCATTGGTCCACGTCCTTCACAGCCCTGGTCACATTGTGCAATGGTGTATGTATCTGTGTCATCTGTTCAGTGGCTGTCCCTCTACTAGTCTGTAAATGTGATGGATGTAAGGACCTCTGGGTCTGTCCTGACTCGATCTCCAGTGCCCAATAAAGCTTTACAAAACTTAGTAAACATTGGTTGAATGAATGAATGAATGAATGGACCAATCATCTTGACTTTTCATAACCATGTCCAGCAGCCCAGGCATGGGAGAAAAGAAAGCTAATGGTGGTGATAACACCAGACCAGGACTGAGAGTGGGGAGGGTAAGGAATTACCGCTGTAAGGAAGAACCCTGCCAATGAATGACCCATTCTGAAGCCCAGGTTGGCAAGGGCAGTAATTGCAGCCAAGAAGAGGGAGGTGGGCTGGATGAGAGAGGTCATCTCAACAAGTGAAGGAATAGACATTCGTCATGCCCAGGTTTGTAATGAAGTGTTTCAGTATGCGTGAATGTGCATGAGAAGTTGTCGGGGGGACTCTCTGGATTCAAATGAAATGGATATATGAACCCACTAAGACCTTGAATAGACTGACTGAGACGAAAGTACCCAATCAAAGAAGAGATGCAAATATGCATGTTTATTTCATATTTATGCTCTGCACAGCAAATTGAGAGTTGTCAGGCCAAGGAGCCCGTTAGATTCCTGCTCCAATTTACTCTGTGCCCAATATGGCCTGGAACATAAACAGTAGTAAAGGCAACTATTGAGCACTTGCTCTGAATCAGCGCTCGCACTTCACACATTAGCTCATTTAATCCTCGCAATAGCCCTCCAGGGTAAGTAATTTTCTGAAGATCAGAAAACCAGCAAAGTGGTGGAGCCCCCATTAAACCCAGACCTCTCTGCCTGCAGACACTGGGCTTTTCCCATTCAGCTAGATTGTTACCAAGCATATGAGCCTTCACATTCATAGTCGCTGCTATTAAGGAGATAACAATCCTAAAGCAATTGCAGAGGGGATTGAAATTGAAGGTAAACTCTTAGGAGGTTTACAGAACACACATCTTCTATGTGTTCATGTGAGACAAATAGTTGACCCAGCACACAACATTTATTACCAAATTACTTGAATTTGAGCCTAAAATCTTTTCTTTTGCTAAGGAGTCTTTAAAAATATCTTGCCTCGAAATGGATCTTAGAGTAATTCCTTGATTACTTGATTGGAAAACCTGCATGAAAGTACCACGCATGGAGTCCCATTTACAGCCATTCTTTCTCCCCTTTTTGAGCACCAAATGCTATCTTTGGCATTCTGCAGATTGAACATAAGGTGTTGCCTTTGGGGCCATAAAATGAGAGTGACAATTTTCTGCTCCACTTAATGCTATACCCAATTTTAGTTTTCTGTTTGCAAAAAAAAAAAAATTATTAGGACCTGTAGTATAGGGAGAAGCCTTTGGGTGGGGTTTTGTTGAAATTTCTGCTTGGTAGCTTGGAAGGAAAAAGGCAGATCAAAGAGAAGTAATGTGAGGAAATGTAAATATGAGGGTTGGTGGTGGTGGTGACCCTGGGGGAAGTGGCTTGGAGAGGATGATGAAATGCCATTCCATCTGACAGCAGATTTCCAAAGAGAAGTATATTTTCACCACTGGCTCACATGTACATAGTTAATGGAATGGATTATTTTTGCAAAAATGAGTTCAGAAAATCTACTTTGATAATTTTCATTCAATCTGCTTTGCTTTCCTGTTGATGTCAATATTTTCCAGCATAGGCAAGTGCTTATAAGACACACAGAGGGTGCAGTCCTAGACAGGAAGCCTTCAAAATCAGTCTCCTTTGTGCAAGGCAGAGACACTTCCATTTGGGATCTGCTAGAATAGTTTTGAATCCTGGCAATAACAATCATGGCCCCAAAAGAAATCAACTTGAACTTCAAGAGATGTCTGTCCCCTTTCCCAACTCTTGCTGAACTGGTTCGTAAATGATCTTATAAGCAATAAAGATATTAATATGGTTAAGGGTTGAATGGAGAATTGCCATTGCATGGCAGGAGTGTTGATGTTATGGCTCCCTGCTTTATTTTTTCTTATGTTCATTTACATCTGTATTGCTCTTGAAGTGACAGCAACATACATTCAACAGATTAGTGTTAAGAATACAAGGCCGGGGCCGGGCGCGGTGGCTCAAGCCTGTAATCCCAGCACTTTGGGAGGCTGAGACGGGCGGATCACGAGGTCAGGAGATCGAGACCATCCTGGCTAACACGGTGAAACCCTGTCTCTACTAAAAAATACAAAAAACTAGCCGGGCGCGGTGGCGGGCGCCTGTAGTCCCAGCTACTCAGGAGGCTGAGGCAGGAGAATGGCGTGAACCCGGGAGGCGGAGCTTGCAGTGAGCTGAGATCCAGCCACTGCACTCCAGCCTGGGCGGCAGAGCGAGACTCCGTCTCAAAAAAAAAAAAAAAAAAAAAGAATACAAGGCCGGGCACGGTGGCTCATAACTGTAATCCCAGCACTTGGGGAGACCGGGGCAGGTGGATTGCTCGAGCTCACGAGTTCAAGACCAGCCTGGGCAACATGGCAAAACCCAGTATCTGTGAAAAAACACACAAAAAAAGAGCCAGGCATGGTGATGCATACCTGTGGTCCCAGTTGCTCAAGAGGCTGAGGTGGGAGTATCACCTGAGCCCAGAAGGCGGAGGCTACAAGGAGCTGAGATTGTGCCACTGCATGAATAGAAAATAATACAGTAGACTGGCTTTGCAAGACTCATGGGTTTAAATAATCCCTCTCGTCTTCATCACACCATAGCTGTGTGGGAAGGAAATTAAGCTATTAATAACACAAGATTAGGACAAGACTTACCCAGACAGGAGTGACTGAAAAATAAGACCTTTTGCTTTTGCTTTTAGTCATAAATAATGAAGATTTCTATGTGTTACTATGAGACTCTCACACCTCCCTCTAAGCATAAAGCTGACCGTGAACAACCTGTGGGAAGCCGCTTGTGGTTTCAGTGGATACCCACATTCTTCTATCCGTGATTTTAAAATACAAAGATGTATTAGTTTGCTAAGGCTGCTGTCATAAAATACCACAAACTGGGTGGCTTCGACAACAGAAATGTATTGTCTCACAGTACTGGAGGCTGGAAGTCTGAGATCAAAGTGTTATGGGATCTGTTCCTTTCAGGGCCGGTGAGGGCGACTGTGTTCCAGGCCTCTGCCCTGGCTTCTGGTGGTTTCTGCCAATTGTGGGTGTTCCTTGGCTGGTAGAGGCATCACCTGGATCCCTGCCTTCATCCTCACAAGATGATCTCCCTGTGTGCCTGAGACTGTATCCAAATTTCCCCTTTGTATAAGGACAGCAGTCAGATTTGCGTAGTGCCTTCCCTAATGACCTCATTCTAACTTGATTTTACCTCCACACCAACTCTGTCTCCAAATAAAGTCACAATTGGGGTGGGGGACACAATTCAAACCACAACAAAAGAGTTGGCCTCTTGATTTAGGAGCTGATGAGCTAGTTTATTGTATAGGCTCTTGATTTCTCCTTTGTATTTTTTTTTTTTTTTCCTGCATAGTTTTGTGTAAGAAAAGTTAGATTAAGAAAAGGGGAATGATGAAGTTGAAGCCACAGTCTCTCACACTGTTGCACTGAGCTTTGGTATCAAGCCAGGGGGTCAAAATGGGGCTTTTAGTTCATGGTGTGTGCGGATGGCTTCTTGTCACAGTCGTAGACACAGAGTGGTGGCTGCATGAAGTCTAGAATGCCAGACCTAATTACAAATGACAGTGATGAAGTCAGGATTGTAATCCAATTTAAAATGAGGACCCACAACAGACAATATATCCTAGTGATGCTCACTGCTGTGCGATTCAATCATTTGACAGCTCCATCCAGTGTGCGGCCATGGTTGGTATTGCTTTAGGCTGTAAGGGTGTGAAGGTGGAGACCTCAGGGGGCCCCCACTCCATGGGGCAAAGCTGGGGCATCCCTGCCCGGAGGCGCAGGGCCCAGCACAGTGCTGACGTACTGTCTGTGCTTGCTATAGATTGTGGCACATTGAGCACATGGGGACAGAGCTGACTGGCTTCCTGTTAACCAACATTCTTGCTCACGGGTCAGAAGGTGATGTGGCTCTTATAGAAACTCACCCCAGACATCCCCACACCATTATTCCTTCTCACCCATTCTCAAGACCTCACCCATGTGAGACATGTCTACTTTGCTTCATCCTCCCATCTCAGTAACTTATTTTAAGATAAATCATTTTAGCAGCTTTCTCCTAGGGAAATTATTCTGAAATTTCGAGCAACAGCATTTTTCCAGAACATTCTAAGACTCAGCAGTAACTTTTTAAGGGGGAAGACGTTTAAAAAAGAAATTTCATTTTACTAACTGCCACACTGCATAGCTTTTCTAGGGTTGTGGTTAGGATTACGGGAGAGAGGCACCAGAGTGGATTACAACACAGGGCTGACCTTTTACCACCCGGCTGAAGCTCGAAAAACAAAACCAAATCCCATCTTACTAACCATACCTGCGTCTTTTCTGGGAAATACCCCAGAATACAAGAATACAAGTTTGTTTGTTTTTTAAAATGGTTTTCCTTCCTTGGGAGAACAATCCTGAAACTTAAGTCAATAAAGTTCTCATGCTACATAAGCATTTTGCCTTCTCGGGTCAGACTTGAGGCCTTTTTCCCCGCTTCTTCTCAAACATACATCAAGTGCCTTAGATCATGGTGCATCCTAGGCAGGTTACACAATTTTAATCTCTTAAATATGAAAATAAAAGACATAATCAGAGCAAAAACAGGGCATTTTATTTTTAAACCGAAGGAAGCCAAAACAGCAACAGAGAAGAGAGGAAATTAATTAGGACCATCTCTGGGGCCAAGGTGCATTTCCCCTAGTTCTTTTTTTACTTTTCCCACTGTTTTTCTTCCTCCCCATTCCACAGCACTCAGCATCTTCTATCTTGTCTCCCTTGGTGTAGCTCTAGCGTTCTAATTCTATCCCATCTTCTTCCACTGAAATAATGAAATTTTAAAGACAAAATTAAGTGAATGTCTTTGTAGCAATGTACTTCCCCCTCTGGAGAATAAAAGGGGGCTTTGGAGATACGGCAATGCTTAACTCAGTGAACGAATTGCTTGCTGATGGGGTCGGGTCACGTGGGGCCAAGGTGGCAGAGGTGACTTTGCCTACTGATACTGGCCATGTTAAGAATAATAGCTAATATATACTCAACATCTATTACCTGGCTTATATGTTAGCTTGTTTCTATTTTATAACAGCCCTGAAATGTAAAATGGTTTTATTTTACAAGAGAGGAACTTGAGGGTAAAACGGAATTAAGTTCGTTGGCAACCTTGTTAGAGTTGGAAAGGGAACCCAGGTCTTTTTGACTGAGACATTCATCATCACCCTATAGCTAGTAATGATGGGAGGAGAACCAAGAGAACAGGGAGGCAGATATCACTTAGTGCACTTGAAACAGGGTTACTTAAGATTCAGAATGTGAACGTGTCAGGGAAAGTCATTATGTTCTAGTGTTTTCCATTCTCCTTTAGCCATGGGTGAGGGTGAATTTAGACATGATTACAGACGAGGCCTGGGGAAAGGTGAAAACCTCAGATCTATCCATGCAATGGAATACCCTTCAGCCTTCAAAAAGAAGATCTTGCCGTATGTAATAATGAGTGAATCTGGAGGGTATTATGCTCAGTGAAATAAACTAGTTACAGAAAGATAAACACTGTGGCCAGGCGCATTGGCTCACACCTGAAATCCTAGCATTCTGGGAGGCCAAGGCGGGTGGATCCCAAGGTCAGGAGTTTGAGACCAGCCTGACCAACATGGTAAAGCCCCGTCTCTAACAAAAATACAAAAAATTAACTGGTTGTGGTGGCGGGCGCCTGTAATCCCAGCTACTAAGGAGGTTGAGGCAGGAGAATTGCTTGAACCCAGGAGGCGGAGGTTGCAGTGAGCCGAGATCACACCACTGCACTCCAGCCTGGGCAACAGAGCGAGACTCCATTTTAAAAAACAAACAACAAAAAAGAAAAGATAAAAGGAAGATAAACACTGCGTATTCCACCTCTATGAGGTACCTAAAATAGACATACTCATAGAAGCAGAGAGTAGAATGGTGGTTGGGGGGAAGATCGAGATAGGGAGTTGTGAACCAATGTGTATAAAGTTTCAGTTGTGCAAAATTAGTAAGTTCTGGAGGTCTACAGTACAACATAGCACCTATAGTTAACAATCCTGTCTTGTACACTTGAAAGTCTGTTAAGAGAGTAGATCTCATCTGAAGTATTCTTACCACAATAATAACACAAAACAAACCCTCAAATGTGCATGAATGTTCCCCAGCAATGAGATGGGATTTAGGAGGCAGGCAGTGGTGGAGAAAGTCAATGATTAGTTGGAGTCGGAGTGAGAGATTAGTGGGCAGAGTGTCAGAGAAGGACACAGGACATGGAGGGGATTGGAGAGAGAGAGTAGCCACAGGGATCTAGGGTTCCGTGCAGGGAGACGACAGAAAACAAGGGCAGTGATGAAGTAACTTGTCTTCTTGTGACTCTCAGCCTCTCCTTCTTGCTGGTTGCTTCCCGCTGACAGCATGTCTTGTACCTCCGCCTGTCATGCCTGATTCCAAGAAAGATAAAGGAAGGTGCCAGCTATGTTTGTCCCCTTCTATCAGGCAAACACTATCAGTGACACCCCTAGCATACTTGTGCTTAGGTCTTATTGGCCAGAACTATGACTCATGGCCACCCAAGGCTAAAAAGGAGGCTAGGAAAACAAGTCAATCAACTGGGATTATACCTACAAGGAAGGAGAGCCTGGTGAGCCAGAAGCTATGTCTGCTGCTGCTGTTGTCCTTATTCACATCTTTGTGTCAACAACTCACTAGATTGCTTTTTACCTGAGACCATCAATGCTATAAGAAAGGAATTTATGGGCTGGGCGAGGTGGCTCACCCCATAATCCCAGCACTTTGGGAGGCCAAGGCAGGTAGATCACGAGGTCAGGAGCTCAACACTATCTTGGCTAACACGGTGAAACCCCATCTCTACTAAAGATACAAAAAAGTAGCGGGGCGTGGTGCCGCGCACCTGTAGTCCCAGCTGCTCGGAAGGCTGAGGCAGGAGAATGGCTTCAACCTGGGAGGTGGAGGTTGCAGTGAGCCCAGATCGTGCCACTGCACTCCAGCCTGGGCAACAGAGTGAGACTCCAACTCAAAACAAAACAAAACAAAACAAACAACAACAACAAAAAAAAACAAAGAAAGAAATTTATACAGGATGAAGACAGACCCAGTGTGAGCAATGGGAAGGATACTTTTGATGTATGGTGTACTTTAAGTAAACAGGTTTACGAAGAGTTCCAAGTACAGATTGTTGTGTAGACAGAAAATAGCCAAGCCATTGGTAGGCCCAAGTTGGATGTAGGAGCAGGTGAAGAAAGCAGGATGTAATGGCAGTAATGACGAACCAGTTTATTGTGTAATTTTCCCGGGATCAACAACTTCTTTCCTGCACTAGTTGCTAAAAATCTCCAATGCCTTTTTTTTGCCATGCAAACTGAACTTCACAGATGCTTACTGTAAAAAAGTACACCCAATGACCTTTTGCAAGAGGATAAGAAAGATGCTAACAGCTCGCAGCACTGCTGAGGCCACAGGTGAAGGATCTAGGGTGCAGGTCCCTGATTCTTCTTGGAATCAGCCTGGCCATACCCTGAGCTGTTTGGCCTCAGAGGGGTGGGCCATGGTGACACCCTAGAAGCTGCCTGAACTGGGCTATAGGCTATTAGTGCCAATCTTGAATTCTTTACCAAGAGCAAGGCCAATCATGAATTAGTTCAGCAGAAGAGCCAAAAGGAGGAAGATCACGAATTATTCCATTTAAATTTTTCTATCTCACTTTTTCCTGGTTAATTTTCCTTTAATTTTATTTCGGAAGTTCCTTTGGCTGTGAAAGCTTGGGTTTTCCCTGCTGTGAGGTCAGGGCCCTAGGCTTTGGAGGGATCATTTACATTCCTAGTCTCTTGATGGACAGAGCTGTTGTCTGCTCATAAAGGCAGACAATGACTCTTTGTGGATGCCGCAGTGGGCGACAGCTCTTTCTGTGACTTGCCAAAGGTCATTGATGGAGCTAGGAAGGAGCCACCATCGTTGGGAATTCAGTGGACCTTGTAGTCACAGGAGGCCCAGAGAAGGGTTTTTTTCCCTTCAGTCTAACTTCTGTCACTTCCAGTCAAATATTTGGCATCGAATCACTGGAAGATGATTTTTCAAACTTGCCTTATTTAAAGAGATTCAATTGATTTGTCATGTTAATGCTGTAACTCAAATTCCCAACATGCAAATAAGATTTATGAAAACACTATCTTCTAAAATTACAACTCCTGAAGATGGGTATATTTTTCTTCTGTGGTGTCAAATCACTCCAAATGAGCTCTGATTGCATGAACCATACATTACCCACTGAAAGGCAATCTCTTCAAGGCTAGGTTTCTGCACTTGATAGTTAGATATTTACACTCTCACCCTTTCTTACTACACCTAAAATAATTTCTTTAAAAATCAAGTAAAATATTTGTATTTATAGAAAGTCAGATAATGGAAATTGTTCTACTTATTTTAGAATTTTGATATTCTAGTGAGACATATGTTAAAACCATTTAGTTTTTTTAAAGGCCAAAATATATTTATCAGGTGCCTATAATAGAGTACTATATTAGGCATTATACAAAACAAAACAAAACAAAAACAAAAAATCCCATGATTTTCTTGGAAGTAGTTTTCAATTTAGGGAATAAATTAATATATTTTTTTCAAGTCCATAAAATTCATTTCAAAGTGATTTGAAAATTAATTGGCCGGTACGGTGGCTCATGCCTGTAACCCCAGTACTTTGGGAGGCCGAGGTGGGCAGATCACGTAAGGTCAGGAGTTCAAGACCAGCCTGGCCCACATGGTGAAACTCCATCTCTACTAAAAATACAAAAATTAGCCAGGCGTGGTGGTGGGTGGGCCACCAGCCACGTGGTGGTGGGCACCTGTAATCCCAGCTACTCAGGAGGCTGAGGCAGGAGAATCGCTTGAACCCAGGAGGCAGAGTTTGTAGTGAGCCGAGATCATGCCATTGCACTCCAGCCCGGGCAACGGGAGCGAAACTTTGTCTCAAGAAAAAAAAAAAAAAAAAGAGAGAGAGAGAAAATAAAATAAAATTAATTGTATCATTGACTGTTTTTAGGTTCATCTTTCCCTCCTCTGTCGTCTCACAGATATTAGTAAGAACTGCTGTTACACTGTGTGCCACACTGAATTTCAACTATCCCTCTATCTGCTTTGTCTTCTCTCCCAGGCAGTAAGCTGCTAAATTATTTTGGATGAATAAATAAACATCTAGGAATGGGAAAGAGAGCAAAATTGAACAAATAGTAATGAGTTAGAGTAATCCTTTAAAAGGTGGAAATTATTGGAATAGATATGCAGTTTAAATAAGTTGCAGACTAAGATAGCAGCATAAAACATACAGGAATATTTGCATCTTATTTCCCCAAACTTAGTTAGGTTGCTTTTATTGGTGGAGGGTAACAAGAGTGGACATAAATGTTTCATTTTTGGATCATCAGAATTTTTTTTTCCATTCAACTCTGAGAGATCCCACTCTCATTCACACCAGTATCATCTCTAGTGGGTCCTATTGTAATAGCCTCATGGTGGGATATTGCTGACTGCTATGGTCTAAAAGTTTTCGACCTCCAAAATTCATATGTTGAAACCCTAGCCCCCAAGGTGATGGTATTAGGAGATGAGTGTTTTATGAGGTGATTAGATCATGAAAGTAGAGACATCGTGAATAAGATTAGTGCCCTTATAAAAGGGACCCCTGAGAGCCCTCTCACCCCTTTCACCAAGTGAGGACACGGCAAGAAGCTGCTGTCTATGGGCCGGAAAGCGGGCCCTCAGCAGACACTGAATCTGCCTTAATGTTGGACTTCCCAGCCTCCAGAAGTGTGAGAGGCACATTTCTGTTTGTAAGCTACCCAGTCTATGGTATCCTGCTATAGTGGCCCTAGCCGACTAAAACACTCACCCCTCCACTCAATCACTTTCCAGATTATAGGCCTTATTAATGCCACCCTTCACTGAAGACTACCCAATGCTTTATCATCATTGTAAAAGAAAAGAAAACCAAGCATCTCAGTATAACCCCCCTGCCAGGCTCCCGGACACTAACTGCCCATCTGTCACCAAGTCAACCATGTAAGCTTCTTGCAGCCCTTGAGCTTGCCCTATTGTCTCATCCCTCCATGTGGACTATCCTTTCCTCTTTGTAACTCCATCCCCAGCCTTCCAAACTCAGCTCAAAGGGTAAGTCCCTGAAGAATCTTCCCTTCCTTTTCTCTCTTCCTTTCTGGATGACTTTATCTGCTTCTATTATAACCTCTCCTACTCCACTGGTGTTATTTTGCTTACATGATTGTCCCCAGTGCACTGGCTGGAACTGGGTCCAGTTCATCTCTGTGTTTCTGAGGATCCAGATGGTGTGTGTTACACTGTCCATGCTTACTTCATATCTATGGGGATGAGTGAGTAAAGGAATAAATATAGACTTCGATGGAGAGAGAGGATTGCAGGACATTTTTGAATGGTGGGGATGAGAGGTGTGGAATGGTCTTGAATTCCAAAGTGTATGTGAACCTAAGTTCCAAATACTGTCATTATTTTTAGTGAAGCTCCCTTTCTGGTTCTGGAGCAGTGGTTCACTAAGGGGTGTATAGGTCAGTTTTCACACTGCTGATAAAGACCTACCTGACACTGGGTAATTTATAAAGAAAAAGAGGTTTAATGGACTCCCCACATGGCTGGGGAGGCCTCACAATCACAGCAGAAGGCAAAAGGTATGTCTTACATGGCTGCAGGCAAGAGAGAGAATGAGAACCAAGCAAAAGGGGTTTCCCCTTATAAAATCATTACATCTCATGAGACTTATTCACTACCAAGAGAACAGTGTAGGGGAACCTGCCCCCATGATTCAATTATCACCCACCAGGTCCCTCCCACAACACATGGGAATTATGGGAGCTACAATTCAAGATGAGATTTGGGTGAGAAAACAGCCAAACCATATCAGTGAACTCCCCAGACCAACAGTGTCAGCATCATCTGGGAATTTATCAGAAATGCAGATTCTCAGGTCCCACTGTAAACCCACTGAGGCAGAAACACTAGGGGTGGAGGAGAAATCTGTGTTTGAACAAGCCCTCCAGGTGATTCCAAGGCAGCTCCAATCTGAGAACCATGGCCTTCAGAAGTAAGAAAGTCAGGCGGGGCATGATGGCTCACACCTGTAATCCCAGCATTTTGGGAGGCTGAGGCAGGTGGATCACCTGAGGTCAGGAGTTCGAGACCAACCTGACCACCATGGTGAAACCCCATCTCTACTAAAAATACAAAATTAGCTGAGTGTGGTGGCGATTGACTGCAATCCCAGCTACTCAGGAGGCTGATGAAGGAGAATTGCTTGAACACAGGAGGTGGACGTTGCAGTGAACTGAGATCGTGCCATTGCACTCCAGCCTGGGCAACAAGAGCGAAACCCTGTCTCAAGAAGAAGAAAAAAAAAAAAGAAATAAGAAAGTCAGGATTTCATAATATGCTGGTGTCCTGGCTTGAATTCAGTGCAGATTAATGAGTTTCCACTGGTTCACCTGCATGAGGAAAACTGCTAGTGACTACCTTTCATGTACTAAGTTCCTAAGACCCCCCCCATTCAGGTCTACTCTCCTGGGTTTCCCACACCCCTCTGCTTCAAATGGCAGAACAGAGAGTTCTAGAGGATAAGATCTAGAGCTTTGATTAATGTGAAAAGAGATAGCTGGAATGAAAAAAAAAATGCCTGTTTATGTTGGAACAAGTCTACTAGCCTCTGGGTTTGTCCTGCTTTGTGGAGGAGAAGGAAGGAGACAGCAGCAGGTAACTGACAGATCACAGCCTTGGTGGTAGAGATGCCTGTGTTAGAATCCTACCTCTAGTGCTTAGAAGCCGGCAGACTCCTTACCTTTCCTGGGCCCTACTTCGCCAAATGTGGAAAGGGAATAATACTAACCACCCATGGGGGTATCGTGAGGATCAAATGGACACTCCCTTATGTGGGAGCTCAACAAACGCTGACCCCTTCCCTTCCCCCACCACTTGGTAAAAGGCCTGGACTGGGTCAGATTCCCAAGGGGATTTAAGGGCAGAGCTGAATCAGTCTTTTTTGTGACACCCTGAGGCTGGATTCAGCAAATTTTGGTGATAGAAGGACCCTGAGAGGGTTGCAAGACAAAATACAGGGCATCCAGTTAAGTTTAAATTTCAGATAAACAATGAATAATGTTGTAGTATAAGTGTGTCCTGTGCAATATTTGGGACATACTTATGCAAAAATATTATTCCTTGTTTATCTGAATTTCAAAGTCAACCAGGTGTCCTGTGTTTTTATTTGCTAAATCTGGTAACCTTGGGGTAAAAGCAAGTTCCATGGCACGACTTTTCTTCCCCCTCCCTAATATTTTAATAAAGACCATTTCTGACGGGGTGCGGTGGCTCATGCCTGTAATACCAACACTTTGGGAAGCCAAGGCAGGTGGATCACCTGAGGTCAGGAGTTCAAGATCAGCCTGCCTAACATGGTGAAACCCCGTTTCTACTAAAATTACAAAAAATTAGCTGGGCATGGTGGTGCGCCCCTGTAATCCCAGCTACTCGGGAGGCTGAGGCAGGAGAATCGGTTGAACCTGGGAGGTGGAGGTTGCGGTGAGCCAAGATCGCACCTGCATTGAGCCAAGATCGCACCTGAGACAGAGAGAAACTCCATCTCAAAAAAAAAAAAAATTCTGAGCAGAACATGCTGGTCACACCTCATGGGAAAACCTAGCACCAAAGGACACTGGGTGATGTGGAGTTGGAGGAGAGTCCCATCAAATTGTCTTGGAAATGTGAGAGGAGAAAAGGAAGGCGGACTGAGAGCTGATGATGATGGTTCCTGTCTCAGACTCTCGCCCCCACCAGCAGAAGGACAGGAAGCCACCTCTTTCCCTAGCTGCCCACCCCAGGCACCTCTGGAGCTACCGTTACGGTCATCTCCCTCCCATTCCTGTGGACTTGCAGCACAACTCAAAGTCAAATAACGTATTTAAAGCAATGAGCATTCTTTTTAGGATTTCATGGCGCTATTTTTATTTCCCAAAGTGGTATCATTCTGGTACAGAGACTTCACTAAATCTAGCAATTGAGTTGGAACTTAAAATATTTGCTTATTTTCACTCCTTTGAAAATGATGAGCAGTTGAATTATTTAAACTAGAAAGAGATGAGGGAGTTAGAAGGGAGGGCTGCCTGCCCCAGGCACAGCCAGGGGAGAGTGCTAAATGTGGTTATCAAGAGATCAAAGAAGCAAGGAGAGACTCCTTTGATCTGATGCTTGTCAGAATTGCAATTAGATCTTTGAGACGCTGCACTTGGCCTCCCCTCCCTTCTTCAGTATTTCTTCTTTCTTTATGGACACCTGGGAGTGCTAGACCAAGGCAAGGCCCCAGAAAAAGCTAGTGTAGCTATGGGAGATCCAAGTGTGCCCTAGGACATAGGAGGCATAGTCTTTCTTGGAGAAAATCTCTTTCATAAACGCCTTTGCTTTTTTTCTTTTTTTTTTTTTTTTTTTTAGATGAAGTCTCTCTTTTGTCGCCCAGCCTGGTGTGCAAGGGTGCAATCTCAGCTCACTGCAACCTCTGCCTCCTGGGTGCAAGCGATTCTCCTGCCTTAGCCTCCGAGTAGCTGGGATTACAGGTGCGTGCCACGACGCCTGGCTAATGTTTTGTAGTTTTGTAGAGGGGGATTTTGCCATGTTGGCCAGGCTGATCTTGAACTCCTGACCCCAGGTGATCTGCCCCCTTCAGCCTCCCAAAGTGCTGGGATTACAGGCGTCCTCCACCACGCCCGGCTAACTTTTGTATTTTTAATAGAGACGGGGTTTCACCATGTTGGCCAGGCTGGTCTTGAACTCCTGGCCTCGGTGATCCACCCACTTTGGCCTCCTAAAGTGCTGGGATTACAGGCAGGAGACACTGTGCCCCACCACAGTTGCTTATTTTTAAGGTGAGGGAGAAAGGTGAATGGAGCCCCTCACCCCCTTACCGGTTCTACCTGCAAATGCCTGTTCCAGTGTGGGAGCTGATATGAATCGCACTGTGCTTCCAATGCTTTCCCTTTGATACAAACAGGAAAGGTACCCAATTGGCTGGGACTAACTTTGGGGTTGTCTGGATTTTCCAAAGGTTTGAGAGTGGGAAACCCAAGAGAGGTCTGTCAAATCTAAGCAAAGTCGGCTTCACATCCAAGCCAAATTCTACCCCTTCTGATTTCTGTGACTTTTTTTGCTAAACAATGTAAGACAACACAATCAAACCTAGAGGTCTTCTCTGCCTTCCTGTTACCCTGAAAAGAGGCTCATGGGGGCCTTTAAGATGTTATTTATGGCAATCCTCTAAGCAGCCTCAGTCTTATTCTGATGATTGTTTTTACACGATTTATACCTAGTCCAAAGAATTCAAGAATAATGGGTATATTTCTGCAGCTGAGCCAGACATTTCTTCTCTATCAGTCTGTGCATTACACAGAATGTCTTGTGGTTTTAATATTTGTTTCCCTAACGGACAAGATTTGATATATGTGTTTCCTAATCCCGAGTTATTGAAATATTGATTCTCATCCTGACCTGGCCTCCTGGGAACAAAGCCAGCATATCTGCTTCTCTGGGCTCTGAATTTAGGCTATTGCCCTGCTGGCCTAGCCTGTGAACACAAGGATGAGATTAGATTTGCTTGGGGGTGGGAACTGTAAATCCCAGTGAAATAGCTGTCTGGCCTCATTTCTATTTGACAGAATAGGACAGCCTTTCCCCACATTTTTGGCCAGTGTTATCATGTGTTTACCTTAATATCCTTCTTGCTTTTTTCTTCCTATTTGAATTTAATGTATACAGGCTGTCCAGTGAAAATAAGAAAAGAAATCCTAGCTAAAGATTCATTTGAACTTCTGAATAGCATTGTCTGAAGGATGCAAAATATTTTACAAGGAATTCCAGAAAGATGAATAACTCAGACCATGCTGAAAATGTTACCTGACATGAAAAAATATTAGAGGCCTTTCCTTTACTTTTGTGACCTTTGAATGGAAATGAAAGATAGTTTGGACCCATGCTATCACAACCTGATGCTGGACATAGTATCTGATAGGCTGTAATTCCATCGCCATTTGAAGATGAGGGGTGGGGAATACGTGTGACTGTTTATCATACGTCCATTCAGCCTCTTCAGACCATGACAATATTCAGGAAAAAGAACACAGGTGAACCCCGAGGAGATGAATACACCTTTTTATAACATGCTTAATATTCCTTAGAATATTTAGAAGATTGCGTTTCTTCATCCCATTTCTTCCATCCTATTTTCCTAGTTTGGGCTACCACAATAGTCCCCTGGATCAGGATGACAACCTCCTAACTGGCCTTTGCCCCATATTTATCCTCCATCCTGTGACCAGACTGAGGTCTTGAAAGCACCTATCTGTGTACAATCCCCTAGCGTTCCCTATCAACCTCAGTCCCAAGTTTCTTATCTAACATATGTGGTCATCCACGATCTGACCCCCGGCCCTTTGCAGACTTGATTTCCTTCCAATCCCATCTTGAACTTCACCTTCTAGAAACACTGAAATGCTGTTTTCCATGTTTGCCTTTGCTCATGAAGTTCATTTTTCTTGGAGGTCCATTTCTTTCTCTTTTCCTTGACTCTCCTTGTCTGTGACTGGATATCTCCTCCAGGAGTCCTTCCACAATGGCCTCCTTTCCTGACATTAATGGCCTTTCTTTTGCACTTTCTTAGCAGTATCTGTGTTGGGTTCCATCACTGCCTTAACCACAATTACTGATCCCTCAGCCCATCTATCTCCTTGATGACATTGTAAATTCATTGAGAGGACACACATGACTTTTCCACATTTGTAACCACAGTGACTGTGACTCACTCAGTGCATAATGCAGAGTATTTTGAACTAAATTCAGGAGAAGATTCTGCAAGTAGAAACAGGAATAATAAAGTCAAAAAGAAATGGGCATTGTTAACATTCTGATTTTGGTAACAACCCTTTAAGGAAAAATTATCATCTCCATTGTATCAATGAGGAAACTCAGAATCACAGTGATTAAGAGTTTGGCCAGGAGTCACAGAAAGCAAATGGAAGAACCCCAACTTGACTGTGAGCACCTCCAGGAAAGGATCAATAAGGATCAATCAATATTTGTTGAATTGAACCAGTTACTAGAATATCTGCAAGCTTTGCTCTGAGTGGGTTTATCATCAAATCACATGTAGAAAGAGGCTCTCTAAAACCCATCTAAATTGTCCTCTTCTTTGTGTAGGGTTATCTTAACAGTACAAGTTGGACATAGTAAAAATTAGTTAATAGTCTCTTGGATTTAAAAAAGTTATTTATTAGTCCACTCAGCACTCAGCAAGTATTTATTGAATACTTATTATATACCAGGCACTGTGCACAGAAGAATGTGATTTAAAGCAAGAAAGCTAGGGCCGGGAGCGGTGGCTCACTCCTGTAATCCCAGGACTTTGGTAGGCCGAGGCGGGCATATCACGAGGTCAGGAGATCGAGACCATCCTCACTGACACGGTAAAACCCCATCTCCACTAAAAATACAAATGGCAAATAATCTGCCTAGAAAAATTCCTCTAATAATGTAGAATGTACTAACCATTGACTCACCAGTGAATGAGATATTTTATCACCTGGACTCATGTAAATCATGCACACGGGTGGTACAAATAGCTAAAGCCAGAAGCATTTATGAACTACCAAAGAGTTCCTGGATCTTCTGGGTTTGTTAGTTGCAACAGAAAGGACTGTAAGCATAAAAGGAAATTATTGAAACTATATTAGTTGACTCATAGAACCACTAGGACAGCTGGAGGAGCAGGCTTGGGAATTGGGCAGAAACAAAGGGATACAATGCCTCCGATCCTTGGCTAACATTCATCTGGAGAATAGGCAGTGAGGACACTGCTGTGCCATTGGTTCCCACCAGTCAATGTGTTCTGCCGGCTGCTGGTGCTGGACTCAGAT
Source organism: Theropithecus gelada (assembly GCF_003255815.1). NCBI lineage: Eukaryota > Metazoa > Chordata > Mammalia > Primates > Cercopithecidae > Theropithecus > Theropithecus gelada. The sequence goes on from NC_037671.1 coordinate 24,452,508, forward strand.
ATTGCTAGTACCACTGCCACCACCAAGAATTACTCTCTGTTCTCACATCTGAATGTCACCAGCCCCTGCTCCTTATGGGTACATGTAATTGGTGAGTGCTGTGCATACAGGCGGCTGTGCCCTGGCTGTATGGGATGCTGGGAATACGGGTACCCCACTCTGTAGCCACGATAGAGGATGAGGGCCCTGCCTCTCCAGAAGACTTATATGTAGGGGAATTCGGCATCTGGGCAGCCAGAAGCATGGCCAATGTTCATTATAGTCACAACAGATTTTTTTTTTTTTAGTCTTAAGATTGAGCTATCTTGGCTGGGTGCAGTGGCTCACACCTGTAATCCTAGCACTTTGAGAGGCCGAGGTGGGCGGATCACAAGGTCAGGAGACTGAGACCATCCTGGCCAACATGGTGAAACCCCGTCTCTACTAAAAACACAAAAATTAACCAGGCATGGTGACGCATGCCTGTAGACCCAGCTACTCAGGAGGCTGAGGCAGGAGAATCACTTGAACCGGGGAGGCGGAGGTTGCAGTGAGCTGAGATTGCACCACTGCACTCCAGCCTGGGTGACAGAGTGAGACTCTGTCACGAAAAAAAAAAAAAAAAAAATTGAGATATCTTACCAGTGGCCACATCATACAATATGAGAACAAAATAATATTTACCTTTTTCTAACAATACTAATTGAATATCTGAACTGCCTTTGGTTGTTAGGTTCACTTCGTTTTACAGAAAGAGTTTCTATAGAACACGTTTTATAGAAATTGTGATCAAAGTTTAACCACATGCCTTTCTTTCTGGAAGTAATAAAAAATGAAAAAAAAAATGGAACTATAATGCATTATGACAATATATGTTTTCCTCCCTCCCTCCCTCCCTTCCTTCCTTCCTTCCTTCCATAATGCTTACCAAGTGCCTACCATATGCCAGGCCCTGTGTTTGGTATTAGAAAATCAAAGATAAATAAGACATGCTCTTTACCATCATGCTGTCCTCAATATCATAAGGGAAGACAGACATGGAAGAAATAATTGCCCTGAAATGTTAGCAGTGTTGGGATAGAAACAGGGTTCCATTGGAAAACAAAAACTAGAGTGTTTCTTTTCACCCTGTGGAAACGAAAGGTTAGATAAAGCTTCGTGGAGGAGATGACATTTGAATTGAGCCTTCAAAGCCATAAGGTGTCACCAGGCTGAAAGCAGAAGGACGTTTCCAGGGCAGGCAACTCATAATGACAGAGGCATTTGAACCAGAGAAACTTCGTCTTGAATAGGGGCTGAGTAAAATAAGGCTGAGACCTACTGGGCTGCAGTCCCAGGAGCTTAGGCATTCTAAGTCACAGGATGAGATCGGAGGTCGGCACAAGATACAAGTCACGAAGACCTTGCTGATAAAACAGCGTGAGGTAAAGAGGCAGCCTAAAACCTACCAAAACCGAGACGGCCATGAAAGTGACCTCTGGTCGTCCTCACTGCTCATTATTTGTTAATTGTAATACATTAGCATGCTAAAAGACACTCCCACCAGTGCCCTGACAGTTTACAAATGCTGTAACAACATCGAGAAGTTACCCTATATGGTCTAACGCAGGGAGGACCCCTCGGGTTCAGGAATTGCCCACCACTTTCCCGGAAAAGTCATGAATAATCCACCCCTCGTTTAGCATAGAATCAAGAAATAACTATAAGTATGATTAGTCGAGCAGACCACACCGCTGCTCTGCCTATGGAATAGGCATTCTTCTGTTTCTTTACTTTTCTAATAACATTGTTTTCACTTTACCCCGTGGACTCACCCGGAATTCTTTCTTGCGTGACGTCCCCGCCTCTCTTGGGGTCTGGGTAGGGACCCCTTTCTGGTAAAAATAATGACAGAATAGGGGCCTAAAAAAGAGGTGATCAGTGAAAGGGTCTCTAAGGGCTTGTAGTGGATGGGTCATAGAGTCTAGGGAGGACGGTAGAGGAGGGGGCTGGTGAACCCTGAGAAACAAAACCTAACTGAGAGAAGAGAAGACATTGCACTTCAAACTCTAAGAGGTATGGAGCTTATCTGGACAGCAAAGAGAGCTGTAGAAGGCAGTAACATGATCAGATTTAGGTTTTCAAAAGATCACGGTGGCAGTGAGGAAAAAGATTTGGAAGGGGATCAAAAGCCAGTGGACCACCTAGGTGACAATGCAGTCCAGGCAGAAGATGAGAAAATCCTAAAATACTGCAGGAGCAATGGGAATGGAGAAGAGGAGATAAAATAATTTTTTAGGGTCAGGCATGGTGGTTCATGCCCGTAATCCCAACACTTCGGAAGGCCCAAGGAGGGCAGATCACCTGAGGTCAGGAGTTCAAGGCCAGCCTGGCCAATGTGGCAAAACCCCGTCTCTCCCAAAAATACAAAAATTAGCTGGGCAAGGTGGCAGGCACCTGTAGTCCCAGCTACTCAGGAGACTGAGGCAGGAGAATCACTTGAACCTGGGAGGCAGAGGTTGCAGTGAGCCAAGATCACGCCACTCTACTCCAGCCTGATGACAGAGGGAAACTCTAACTCAATGATAATAATAATAATAATTTTTTAGGAGCTGGAATTCTGTAGGGCTCTGTATGGCTGAGAAGAAAGGCTGGTGGTGCCATTCCCCAGAGAAGCCTGGAGGAGTAACAGGATCTTGTCTGGGAAGAGGAGGCTGGTTGGGTAGAGACAAACTAACACACTAGGTTTTGACCGTGTTGATTTTGAAGGGCCTGTGGATCACCAGTAGATGTGTAGCATTGGTAAAGGAGCAGAGTTCAGGAGAAAGGTCCAGGCTTAGGGTCAAAAATAGAGATTCAGGTCTATAGTTATCTCACCAAGAAACCTCTAGGCTCTCCCAGAAGTGGAGACTAGAAGAAACCTAATAACATATGTCTCTAAGGGTGAAACTGGAAATTCAGGCTTAGTCTCTAAATTCCAAAGCAGGAGCTAAATCTCAGACAATTGAAATCTCCTAAATCTCAGACAATTTAAAATTAAAAAAAGAAAAAAGAAAAAAAAGCATTGCATTTAGGAGGAGTTACAAGTTTGGACAATAGAAAAGACACTAGGTTTGCAGTCCTGTCTGTGTCCTTCCATATGAATTCAACCCACCACTTGCTTTGTGATGGGAGATTAATCTGGACTTGATTAGTTTTTCTTTGCAAAATAAGAACTAAATGAATTCTGTGGTCTCTTGTGGGGTCCCACCCTGGCTGCAAATAAAGCCACATCCTTTCGTTTTTCAAATTAAACCTGACTTGAACTTCTAGAGATTGTCAGTGTATCAAATCCCTTCCTCTAAATTGCCCAAATTACTCAGTTCTGGTAATAAACACCTTTTGGAGAGAAAATCAATCTGCTAGGTGGATATCTATGACCAGTCTGCTAGGTAGGAGCTGCTTTCACTCTTGTAACAGCCTCACTGCAGACCCACATGGTGACAGTTCGGTGCAGCCTCCTCTCCTGTGATGATGCCACTGCCGGCTTGGATCTTTGCACTGAGTGGTTCTTCAGGGGAGGATGTGATTGGCTCTGAAGGCCCACAGCCCTTGGGTTGCATTTCTTTGCCAGGCCATTTCCCCCAACAACTTGTCAATGCCTGGGCCTAGAGGAATTTGCAGGCCCAGTCACACCCTGCACCCAAACCACCTCTGTGCCACTTGGCTGTTGTAGAGTTGGATTACACTTCTTCATACCCTCCTTGACATCATGGTGAGTTCCCCTTTCAGGACACTTCGGGTCTTTTCCTGCCAACAGAACCTAGTCAGTCCACTCCAATCCATCAGTGGAGTAGTTTGTGGACTTACTCATTTACTTTACATTAAAATGATTCTTCCCAGAGCAAGGGACACCTCCAGGAAGACTTGCTATCTGTAGGATAGAGAAGTGGTTGGCACATTTTAAATGGTGACCTTCTTTCATTTTAAAACAAAAGTTAAACAATTCTGATTATTAACAGTAAGAGAAAGTGTCAGAGGCCTTTGAACCACAGCAACTCCATCTTGAATAGGAGCTGGGTGAAATGAGGCTGAGACCTACATACTGGGCTGCATTCGAGATGGGTAAGGCATTCTAAGTCACAGGATAAAATATGAGGTTGGCACAAGATACAGGTCATAAAGACCTTGCTGATAAAATAGATTGCGGTAAAGAAGCTGGCCAAATCCCACCAAAATCAGGAGGGCAACGAGAGTGACTTCTGGCCGTCCTCACTGCGACACTCCCACCAGCGCCATGACAGTTTACAAATGCCATGGCATCGACAGGAAGTCACCCTATGTGGTCTAAAAAGGGGACGTGTGAATAATCCACTCCTTATTTAGTGTTTCATCAAGAAATAGCCATAAAAATGGGCAATCAGCAGCCCTTGGGGCTGTTCTGTCTATGGAGTAGCCATCCTTTTATTCCTTTACTTTCTTAATGAACTTGCTTTCACTTTACTCTATGGACTTGCCCTGAATTCTTTCTTGCACGAGATCCAAGAACCCTCTCTTGGGGTCTGGATCCAGACTCCTTTCCTATAACAAAAGGAGGAGACAAAAGGAAGGATGAGGAAATCTCACTCTGAGAAGCAAAACTTGTGTCAGTCAGCATCCCATTAAGCAGAGGGAGTGACTGGTTGGAAATCATCTGCCAGAGTCCAAGTTTTCCGCTGAGTCTGTGGGAAACTGGTGCAGTATGTGGGTAGGGGGAGTCCATCTTCATGACAGAAAGGATGGATGCTGGTCACCACCACCCACCCAGCAACCACCTGGCCACATATGGTGGCCACATGCTGTGAAGGCCTTTCCTGCTTTCTCTCCTCTTGGATATAAAAGTGAGGGCAAACCACGGGCTGCCCAGAGGCCTGGGGGTGAGAGTGTCCATCCTGAGGCATCACAAAAGTGTGGGTGGAGGCTGAGTGATTTTCAAAAAAGAGAAAGGGCAGCTTTGCAAGGCAGTGTGGGGAGAGCAGACTGGGCTGATGCATGAGGCTGCAAAACAACTCAGAAAAACATGTCCATGGCTTGCACAATCGTCCTCTGAATATGTGTCATCAAACACGAGACCATGTTCACCTGGCAATAATGCAGCTGAAATCAGTCATTTAAGGAGTTTCTCACTGTTACTGAGCCCAACATGGTCTTTAACTGTTGTCTACCCCATAAAAAAAAATAAAATAACATAGGAGCCTGAAGTGCAGGAAAATTTTATTTTCTTCTTAATCAGATGAAATGTTGTGAGTACAGAGCCACAGAACAGGCCTGAATTGGATGTTTTTTGATGCCTTAAATTTAAACAGCTGGGGTTTTTTTTTCTCTCTCTTTTTCTTTTCTTTTTTACAGTAACTGCACTATCCCATTTAACTTTTGAAATGAAGGATTTGAGTTTTCTTGTTTTTGGGAACCTACATTTCATCTTAAAGCTGGAACGCAGCATCTTTAACTTTTCTCTAAAGATGAGTTCTCTGAGGATCAGGATCCTGTTTTTGCTTCTTGTTCATCTTGTATGTCCGGCAAATCACAGAGACGGAACCCAGCCTACTGACTTCAGCCACACAAACTGGTTTAAGGAGCACAGAATATATACCTGGTAGTTCCAGGACCCTGCATCCCATCGGATGCAAACCTAAGAAAGTGACTTGCTGATCCCTGGTTTTGTAATTAGAGAACAAGCCAAGAGAAAAGGTACACTTTTATAACTAGTGGTTGCTATAATTAAAGTTATTAGTTAAGGAAGAGCTGTTACTCGGGGCAAAACAATCAGAAGGAAATTTTAGCAATTAAGTCAAATTCACTGCGGTGGTGAGTTTTTTTCCGTTCTTTCTGGAAAACAAAACAACCTCGGGCAAGTGTTCTCAAAAAGCATCCTGACTCTGCAGTGGCTGGAGAGCAAACAGTGAACAGTGAACTGTGCTGTTGACTCTATCAGTAGGTTAATTAAGAAAGCTGTTAGTGATGATAAAAAAGCCAGCACATTTTCAGTTCATATTGACAAAATCCATGACATCAGTAGAACTGATGTTTGTTCAATACGAAGAAGACATGCTAGAGGCATTTAGGGGAAAAGGAGGACAAAGGAAGCTTATAGTTCAGTACGAGATGTCCCATATCAATGTTAGCAGAGTTGTTCATTTGAAATTCCAAGTGTTGTTTCCTCTGCTCTAAATTATATAAGCAAGGCCAGGCACGGTGTCTCACTCACGCCTTTAATCCCAGCACTTTGGGAGGCCAAGGCAGGCGGATCACGAGGTCAGGAGATCGAGACCATCCTGGCTAACACGGTGAAACCTTGTCTCTACTAAGAATATGAAAAAAAAAAAAAAAAAATTAGCCAGGCATGGTGGTGGGCACCTGTAGTCCCAGCTACTCGGGAGGCTGCGGCAGGAGAATGGCGTGAACCCTGGAGGCAGAGGTTGTGGTGAGCCGAGATCGTGCCACTGCACTCCAGCCTGGGCAACAGAGCGAGACTCTGTCTCAAAAACAATAAAATAAAATTATGTAGGCAGAGGTGTTTAGGGCCTCAGATTCCATCAGAAAACAAACGAACAAACCTAGTTCTCTCATAATGGGGTAATCACAAAGGAGCACGGATTTAGGAGTTGAGAGACTGGATTCTGGTTCTAGATCTGCATCTAACATGCTGTGTGGTTGGGGACAGCGGATTTGATTCTGTGGGTTTCCATTTCTAGACTCTATGTATCTTTTAAGTACAGTCCAGTCTCAGAAACACAACAAACCTACCTTTCCTATGTAGCATCTTCCTTTGGGGGAAAATACTTCCAAAACTTCAATATGGGATGATAGGAACCTATTGCCCATGGGGCATTACCAGTCCACCTGATCCACCTAATGGGCTCAGCGAGAGGGAGTGCCCCTGTTCCAGCTGCTGCTGGGGTCTGGGCAAAGACTGATGAGGAGTCTGAGAGGAGACAGTGTTGGGGGTCATCCTACATGAGCGAATCCTGAAGGCAGACCTTGTCCAGGACAAGGCTTCTAGTTCCCAGAGCAGCTTTATTTCATCCGCTTGGGGTTTAGTGTTCTGTTTCTCTCTTGTTCCCCACTCCCCTAGTTTGTCCCCTTGGAGCAACCAAGCACACAGTACTTGTGCAATTGCTTAGGGGAAATGGAGAGGAGTGAAGAGTGTTCCTTCTAGACTCTGGGGTGGAACTCCACTTCCTTCTCTTTTTCCTTTTTCTTTTTTTTTTTTGAGATGGAGTCTTGCTCTATCACCCAGGCTGGAGTGCAGTGGCGCGATCTCGGCTCACTGCAAGCTCCGCCTCCCGGGTTCACGCCATTCTCCTGCCTCAGCCTGCTGAGTAGCTGGGACTACAGGCACCAGCCACCAGGCCCGACTAATTTTTGTATTTTTAGTAGAGGCGGGGTTTCACCATATTGGCCAGGCTGGTCTCGAACTCCTGACCTCAAGTGATCTGCCCACCTTGGCCTCCCAAAGTGTTGGGATTACAGGCGTGAGCCACTGCCCCTGGCCCTCTTTTTCTTTCTTAGGAGGCTACCACTGGTGCACTCCTACTTGGGATCAGCCCAGGGCAGGAGCCACTAGAGAAAAGAGGAAGTGAGGCAGAAGGCACCTCTCACAGGTTGCCTAGGAGGGAAGGGAGATGTAATCAATGCACTCATAATATTTTAACACAATTACTTCTCACCTCATAGATGAGGAAAAATATTGACTCTCAAAGTTGAGAGATTAGATTAAGAAATAAAATACATTTAGATAATCCTACTTCCTCTGATGTATAGGAGTAAGGGTATTGTATGCCTGGACGAAGTAGTGACACGGCATACTGAAAAAGCCCAAAGAAAAGAGAGAGACCCTGTAAGTTACATGAAGGGGCCCCAGGACATCCTTGGGAAAGTCTTTTTTTTTTTTTTGAGATGGAATCTCGCTCTATCACCCAGGCTGGAGTGCTGTGGAGGGATCTTGGCTCACTGAAACCTCCACCTCCCAGGTTCAAGTGATTCTTCTGCCTCAGCCTCCCAAGTAGCTGGGACTACAGGCACGTGCCACCACGCCTGGCTAATTTTTTGTATTTTTAGTAGAGATGGGGTTTCACCGTGTTAGCCAGGATGGTCTCAATCTCCTGACCTCATGATCTGCCCACTTTGGTCTCCCAGAGTGCTGGGATTACAGGCGTGAGCCACCGCACCTGGCTGGGAAAGTCTTAATAGCAAGAGAAAATAAGTGGATGGTTATGAACTGGGATGACCAGAGTTGCAGAAATTGGGCTCAGAGAGTGTAGAGAGAAATGGAAGCTTACCTTGGGGGAACTAAATACACCAGGAAGTCCATAAAAGCACAATTCCAGACCTCACCTCTAAGCCAGAGGCACAGAAAGGGACTCTTGCCTTTACACAGTGCCAATCCGAGCAGCATGAGACTCTACTGGTTATTTACCTCTAGTCCATCCAGTCACACCTTAGATTTGCTCCACATGCTGTCAAGCTTAGTCAAATTGACCAAAAGCAGGGAAAAGGATGGCAGAAAAGAAGTGCTACCAGAAACAAAGAGAAGGGAAAGCTAGTGAAAATTTGACATCTTATTTTTGACAAGAAGTCATACTACTTTCGGGGACATGTATAATCTTTCCATTTCCATGAGTTCTTTCTCCAAAGCCTCTAGATACTCTGATTACTGTCATTAGACTCCTCAAAATCCTGTATTCTCTTCATGTCTATGGAATAAAGTGCAGACATCTCAGTCTGGCCCTTGCAAAGGTTCCTACTTACCTACATCCACATATGTGTTAGACAAACTCAGAAACAGAGCAAGCCTTTGCCTGTGTGTAGAAGGCACGTGATGACTGTTGGCCTCCATAGTGGATATTACTGGTTGCTTATCCAGCACTCATCTAGTTTACTTGTTCCTTTCACCTATAAGAATGCTTGTTCAACTACATGCTGAACAAAGGAATTGTTCCTTTAACCTTTAATTGTTCTACATGCACTTATCCTACATGCAGAAATGCATCTTGTTGGGGAAGGGAGGACTCAATTGGTGTAAGAATAATCTAGAACCACTCATCAGTGATTGGTTCAGGCAAGTCCTACAATTCAGCTCTGGCTGATGAAATGTGAGATGTGCTTCTGCAAAAATTTCCTTGCTCTGGAAAGTCACAGGGAGAGGCCAAATCTGTCATTGGATGTTCCATGTTCAGCTGTGAATCCTGGAAGTAAGCCAACCCCAAGGATGGATGAGCAGAGAGATGGGAAAAGCTTGTGTCCTTCATGGCATTTCCAGCTGCTGAAGCAACTAACTCACAAACCCAGCCTACCTCTGTAGATCCTATTAGAGAATGTCATCAAGTTCCTTGTTTTAAAACAGTTATGTCAGCATTTCAACAACTTTCAGCCAAAAGCATTTCACACAATTCCACGCCACCCTTACTTTCTGTTTTAGCCTATTTCCAGCCTGGATCTTCACATTTCCAGGTCCCCAGCCAACACACCTATGCTTCTCTATAAATGCCTTGATATCTCCCTCCCTCTGACTGGCTATTAAAACCGTGACTATGAAAAACCTCACTAGGGCTGGGCGTGGTGGCTCATGCATGTAATCCCAGCACTTTGGGAGGCTGAAGCAGGGGGATTGCTTGAGTTCAGGAGTTTGAGGCCAGACTGAGCAACATTGCGAAACCCTGTCTCTACAAAACAAAAAAACTAGCCAGGTGTGGTGGTGCACACCTATGATCCTAGCTACCAGGGAGGCTGAGGTGGGAGGATCACCAGAGCCTGGGAGGTCAAGGCTGCAGTAAGCCATAATCATGCCATTGCACTTCAGCCTGGGCAACAGAGTGAGACCCTGTCTCAAAAAAAAAAAAAAGCCTCACTAAAACACCACTACCCCTGATATGGTTTGGGTGTTGTCCTCTCTGGATCTCCTGTTGAATTGTAATCCTCAATGTTGGAGGTGGGGCCTGGTGGGAAGTGCTTGGGTCATGAGGGTGGATCCCTCATGGCTTGGTGCTGTCCTTGCAATAGTGTGTAAGTTCTTGAATGATCTGGTTGTTTGAAAGTGTGTGGTGCCTTCCCCACCTTTTTTTTTTTTTGAGACAGAGTTTTGCTCTTGTCATCCAGGCTGGAGTGCAATGGCATGATCTCAGCTCACTGCAACCTCCACCTCCCAGGTTCAAGCGATTCTCCTGCCTCAGCCTCCCGCCACCAAAATTAGCATGTGCCACCACGCCCAGCTAATTTTGTATTTTTAATAGAGATGGGGTTTCACCATGTTGGTCAGGCTGGTCTCGAACTCCCCATCTCAGGTGATCCGCCCACCTCGGTCTCCCAAAGTGCTGGGATTACAGGCATGAGCCACGGTGCCCAGCCCCTTCCCCACTTCTTGCTCCTGCTCTGGCCTTGCGACGTGCCTGCTCCCCCTTTACCTTCCACCATCAGCAAAACTCCCCAGGCCTCCCCAGAAGCCGAGAGGATGCTGGCGCCATGCTTCCCGTACAGCCTGCAGAACCACAAGCCAATTAGATCTCTTTTCTTCATAAATTACCCAGCTTCAGGCATTTATTTATAGCAACACAAGAATGGCCTAACACAACCACTAAGAATTTTTTCCTGATAACCTAATCTCAGCATTCAGCTGCCAGAAAGTTCTCCCATTTTTGAATTCCACAAGCCCTTGACTTGTGTATCTCTTAGGCATTTTAAATGTTCTAGTTTGCATCGGTTATTTGTGCGAATGCCATCTCTCTTTTCTAACTGGAAAACATGGGTCATATCATATATATCTTTGTAGTCACTCCCTCTTAGAAGAGAGCCCTGTGTTTAACGCAAAGCACTAGAAATTTGTTGAAGGAAAGCAGATATTACCCGACGGATTTACCCCCCGCAGCCTCTGAGAACTCATTGGTGTAATCATGAAAGTAAGAATACTAATTATGTAGTTGATTCTTAAAATGTCACCTCCACATGAGAAATGTACGAAAGTGAAATTTTAACAATATGGTCCCTCTGGTAGGTTTGATTGAATAAAATGTAATGATAACGATTGAATTACATTGTAAACAATAATATCGGTTGCCTGGTAAAACTCTTTGCATTTAAAATATAAGAGCAAATAATTTAGAGATCCTGGCTGTGGCATTCACTGGAATAAAAGTCAGATGCCCAAATTCAAAAACAAATTCACAGCAAAATGGGAACAAAAGATAGTGCAGAAATTATGCTCTCAACTCATTTGATAAAATATTGACTGATAGGATTTATAATACTGTGATAAACCTAATGAATTTGGGAATTGCCATTTTGGTATGAGATGAAGTTTATATTTTACACTGTGAAGTGGCATTAGAATTATGACTCTTTACTCTCCAAAATCACAGGTCATGACACTTGCAATTCTCTTTTATGGAGTCTTTTAAACAATGACTTTATTCACTAATCTCTCACCGATGTTTCACTGTAAGGATACAGCCAAAGTTGGAGAGACACTAACTTCATCACATTTTATTTTGACTTAAAAGATGTTTATTTTGTTTTGTTTTGTTTTTTTGTTTGAGACTGAGTCTCGCTCTGTCACCCAGGCTGGAGTGCAGTGGCGCAATCTCGGCTCACTGCAACCTCTGCCTCCTGGGCTCAAGCGATTCTCCTGCCTCAGCCTCCCGAGTAGCTGGGATTACAAGCATGCGCCACCACACCCAGCTAATTTTTGTATTTTTAGTAGAGACGAGGCTTCACCATTTTGCCCAGGCTGGCCTCGAGCTCCTGACCTCAGGTGATTCACTTGCTTTGGCCTCCCAAAGTGCTGGGATTACAGGCGTGAGCCACCACGCCCGGCCTTGACTTAAAAGATTTTACACATGCAGAAAATCACAGAGGATAATATTATGGATACTCCATATACCCAGAATGCTGATTCAACATGATAATATTTTGCCACAGTTGTGTTCAATTTTTCTAACAAGATAAAACATTACAGATAAAATCAGTACGTCTCCCTCATCCAGCTCCCTTTTCTTCCCTCCCAGAAGCAAGCACTATGCTGAAGTTGACAGATTTCCTGTTCACGTTTCCCTACTTTTGCTACATAAGATGAATCCGTCAAGAACACGTAGCATTGTTTTGAGTGGCATCACTCATTGTTTTGAGTATGGTAATACAGTCTGAACTAGTCTACCTGGATTCCCATTCCAGGCCTGTCACTTATTAGATGACCTGGGGCAAATTATCTAACCTCTCCACACTTCAGTGCTCTTGTTTGTAAAATGCTGATAATTATATTTTACTTCACAGAGTTTTTGTGATGATTAAATGAGATAAAATGGAGATGCTGCTTAACACCATGCCTGGTACATAGAAAGAACTATGTGTTTGCTCTGACGATGATGTTGACGATAATGATGATAACTTCAATTTACACAGATGTCATCATAGCATAATATTCTTTTACAAGTTGCTCTTACGAGATTTATCAGTAGAGCTTCTGTAGATCTAATTCTTTTATTTAATTATCCTCGGTGCACTATTATTTGAATAAGCCAGGCTTTATACACTCCATTCTGCTATTGATTCCCTATGTTGTTTCTGAATTTTAGCTATTAAAAAAAAAAGACACATGCACACATATGTTTACTGCAGCACTATTTACAATAGCAAAGACTTGGAACCAACCCAAATGCCCACCAATGAAACACTGGATAAAGAAAATGTGGCACATATATACCATGGAATACTATGCAGCCATAAAAAAGAATGAGTTCATATCCTTTGCAAGGACATGAATGAAGCTGGAAACCATCATCCTCAGTAAACTAACACAGGAACAGAAAACTACACACTGCATGTTCTCACTCATAAGTAGGAGTTGAACAATGGGAACACATGGACACAGGGAGGCAAACATCACACACCAGGGCCCATTGGGGAGTGAGGGGCAAGGGGAAGGTGAGCATTAGGACAAATACCGAATGCATGTGGGGCTTAAAACCTAGATGACGGGTTGATAGGTGCAGCAAACCACCACGGTACATGTATACCTATGTAACAAACCTGCATGTTCTGCACATGTATCCCAGAACTTACATAAAAAAAGAAAAAAAAAAGTGGGAAATTTTTCATCAGGCAAGAAAAAAAAAAAACCTTCAATGGCTATCTTTGTGCACATTTTTATTGTTTTTACCCACACAATTGAAAAATAATTTAGCTGGGTATAGAATTCTTGACTCCAAGTTATTTTCTTTCATAACTTTAAAGTGAACCTGATTCCTGTTTTTTGTAGGTTTATATGCTTCTTTCTTGAAGATTTCAGGATTTTCTTTGAAGTTTTGCCACAGCGTATCTGGTAAGAGGTTATACTGAAAAAAAAAAAAGGTATTTCCCTGTTTATCATTCTATACACGCTTTCAGACTGAGAACTAATGTTTTCCTTCAAAATTGAGGAAAAAAATGTCAATTATTTTCTGAAATATTGACTCTCATTTACTTTTTTTATTCAGTTAATTTAGAAATTCTATGAAAAGGATTTTGTTACTTCTGGATACATTATTTATCCCAATATTTATTTCATATTTTGTCTCTCTATCCCTTCCTGTGATATTCAGAACACATTTTTATTCAAGCTCAAAATCCACTACTTTGTGATTTGGTTATGTTCATTATGATTTTCTCAAGTTTTATTTTTAATTTAGGCAAAATTTATGTAGAATAAAATGTGCAGGCCGGGTGCGGTGACTCACGCCTGTAATTCCAGCACTTTGGGAGGCCGGGGCGGGTGGATTGCCTGAGCTCAGAAGTTTGAGAGAAGCCTGGGCAACACAGTGAAACAACATCTCTACTAAAAATACAAAAAATTAGCCAGGTGTGGTGCCGTGTGCCTGTAATCCCAGCTACTTGGGAGGCTGAGACCAGAGAATCGCTTCAGCCTGGGAGGTGGAGGTTGCAGTGAGTCGAGATCACGCTACTGCACTCCAGCCACGGTGACAAGGCGAAACTCTTGTCTCAGAAAAAAAAAAAAGTACAACTATTAAGTGTAAATCCAATGACTTTTGATAGGCATAAACAATACCCGAATCAAAAGTTACATTTTCGGCTGGGTGCAGTGGCTCATGCCTGTAATCCCAGAAATTTGGGAGGCTGAGGTGGGCAGATCACTTGAGGTCAGGAGTTCGAGATCAGCCTGACCAACTTGGCGAAACCCGTTTCTACCGAAAGTACGAAACTTAACCCGGCATGGTGGTGGGCACTTGTAATCCCAGCTATTCAGGAGGCTGAGGCGGGAGAATCACCTGAACCCAGGAGACGGAGGTTGCAGTGAGCTGCGCTAAGATCGGGCCACTGCACTCCAGCCTGGGTGACAGAGTCTTAGGGTCTGGTCCTGACTCTAGAACATGGGGCTTACTCATAAGGCAGGGCTTTTCCAGGGTCTCAATCTAATATCTTATGTTTGTAGCAAGGGTTCTCCACTCTGGATGGGCCATAATCCCAATGCCTCCAAACTCTGCATGATCTCTAGTATCTCTGTCCAGCTTTCAGTCTCCCAGCAGCAGGCTTCACACAATTAGGCCCTGTACATGCGCTTCCCAGTTCTTGGCCCAGGATCTGAGCGCCGTCTCCATGAAGATTTCTTGGGGCTCAGCTCTGCAAGGCTCCCCGCCTTTCTGGTGCCATGCCTCCACCAATTCTAGCTGCTTCCAAAATGCTTTTCCAGTAATAAGTGATAATATTGGGCAGCTCCATCTTGTTTCTGATTTTAATAGGAATTTCTTTCGTATTTCATTATTTGTTGGTTTCTGATGAATACTTCATCTTGTTTAGAAATTTCCTTCTAGTCTTTTACTTAGAGATTTTACCACAAACACTTACCTAATTATATTAATTGCTCCTTTGTCATATATTGGTATAATCCTATATTTTTCTTCTTAATTTGTTAATGGGATAGATTATGTTGATAAACTTCCTAATGAACAGTTATTCTTCAATTCCTATAATCCTTATTTTATACACCATTAGGTATGCTTTAAAATTTTTCAGGTCCTTAACATTTAAATTACTGAAACAGAATAATAATAAACTTTAAAGTATAAGGGCCTTTTTTTAAGAAAAGAAGGAAAAATATTTACACTAAGCCTACAAAGACAAGTTGATTAATCATAGTGAAAATAAGTTAATTCTGCCTTTGTCTACTTGTATCTCTGAGACCATTGCAATATTAACCCATTTATGCCAGAGGTTGCACATTTGTTTTGTGAAAAATCAGACCTTGGGGATGACCTTGAGCAGCAGGATATAAATAACTCTCACAAGCTTATGTTCCAATAATGGAACACTAGGTTAAAGACTAAGTTGATACTATGAAGAGTGAAAAGAACTTGGAATCCTAGCTATGCCGCTTATGAATGAGTGATCTTGTTTAAGTCACTTACCTTCTCTGAGGTTCAGTTACCATCTCTCTGTAAAATGGGCGTGAACATCACCCATAATCTGCAAGGTAAATGCGAGCATCAAATGTGGTGATGAGTGTTTTGTAAATGGTAGGTTACTGGCCAATGTTAGTGGCTATTCTTTATTACAAGCGGTCCCCAAGGACTACACAGCTGACATGGGATGTTACCTGTTTAGGAATGGGCTGTGGGAAGATTCTCCTTTGATTCTTGTTGTCACTCCTACCACTGGGTTCACTTGTCCTGGCTGCTGGGGAGCGATCCCTGAGGGTCAGATTTTTGTTTGGAGAGCCATGAAAGGAAAGAAGTAATCCACGCTCATTTCCAAGAAGAGAGGGGAAAAAAGGAAAAGGGAAGCAAAAAATTATCTGCTTCGGAGTGGGAAAGGAGGACAGAAATGTAAAGGAAAGTCACAGCTAGAGGCAGAGACTGCAGCAAAGGCAGTTTATACCTTGCTAGGTGTACTCTTGCTAGGAAGATTTTACAGTTTTTCGTAAAGAAACAATGGGAAATTTTATTAATACTCCAATTCAACTGCCTTCAAACTTGCATACATTTTCACAGGCAGGCCTGGAAGTGAATGCATTTTGGATTAGAAAAAATTGGCAAAAGATTTTGTAACAAAACTCACCACTCTGTTTCTACCCAGATCCTTTAAATACATCTCACCAGCTAAGGCTTGAAATGCCTAGACCTATGACAGTAATACTTATTAAGGGTTCTATGTGGGAAGGGAGCTGAAGAATGGTCATGAAGCCCCAGGAGACACAGCTGAGGAAAGCAGCTATCTCGTTTCGGAAAGCCATGCAAATGCTTCAGAATGGTCTTTGATGAACAGTCACCAAAGCATCCAGTTGATAGACTCAGGGCTGCTCGGATATTAGGCAATATGGATAATGGAGAGTTCCAGGCAATTTCAGAGTTGAAAGTGTCTTAAAGAAAATCCAAGGAAGCTTATTCCTGGCTAGGTAGCCCAAGATTTATAGGTACCCAGACATAGTAATTCAACAAATGCGCATATTTTCCCCTCAACCTGAGGCTCTGAGCAATACAACTACTAAGTATAATGTTAGGAAGTAAGCACATTCACTTGAACTAATTGAACTTATGTTTCAGATAATGGGTCAGCGAAGTTCCCAGAAAAGTTCAGCTTTTCTTCTCATTCCTCTTTCCTCTGAATTTAAATCCTTAGTTTTCCTAGGCGTTTCAGTATTCTGGGAGATCTGATTTGCCTAAACTGGAGGCAAAGAAAGACCCTCTGCATTTATAACAAGAGCAGAGCATGTTTAATGGTTCAGTTCGAAAACACTCAAGACAGCTAAAGGGGAGGTTGGGGTGATAGGCAGCTATGTGTTGGCAGCGTGATACACTTAGGACATGTTCTACTTTTTATTTGTAATGTTATATGTTTCATTGGTAGCCTGGTTTGTTGTTTTTCAGGAGAATCACTGCAAAGATAAAAATATGCTTTAATGTTGCTATTCTTTTCGCATTTACAATCCAGGGAAGAGGCCTGTCTGCTTTTCCATTTGTCTCCCTTGGGAGACACAAAATTGATTTATGAAGTTGGATTAGCTTGGGTTGATGCAAACAGGTCAGATACTATTCAAAAATAGTGATGGATAAAGGATTAAAAAAAGAAAACAAGATGCCAGGAGAAAAAAAATAAGGGAAAAGTGAAAATAATGATTAATGTTAATGATGCTGTTGTAACTGAGACTTTTAAAGGCTGCAAAACATTGAGAAATCAAACTAATGACCTGGAAAATAAATTCAGATGAAGAAATATCAGGTTAGAGGATAATCTTGATGGGGTGGAAGTAAGAGAAACAGTGACCTTCCTTTTTCCCCCAACATACAACGTTGCCAAAACTGCTTTGGATGAATAATTTTTAATCCCTTCCACAAGCCATATCTTCATTTCCCCACAACTTGAGGCAGGAACAGCAATTCTTATTTTGTGTGTGGGATGAGAAATTCTTGGAGGGAAATGGCAAATATAATATCTTAATTTCCTCTAGTTCTGATGGCTTTTTGCTTCTGTGGAGAAGCTGACCAAGCCGCCCACTTTGATTGTTTTCTAAAATGTAGGGTTTCAAACAAAGTTATTAAGAGTCTAAAGACTAGCCGGGCACAGTGGCTCAGGCCTGTAATCCCAGCACTCTGGGAGGCCAAGGTGGGTGGATCACCTGAGGTAAGGTCCTGGTGAAACCCTGTCTCTACTAAAAATACAAAAATTAGCCAGGTGTGGTGGCACACAGCTGTGATCCCAGCTACTCGGAGGCTGAGGCAGGAGAATCGCCTGAACCTGGGAGACAGAAGTTGCAGTGAGCTAAGATCATACCGTTGCACTCCAACCTCAGCGACAGAGTGAGACTTCATCTAACAAAAAAAAAAAAGAAAGAAAAGAAAAATAGTCTAAAGATTATGAGACACATACTTATCTGGTTGACTGCAATTATCATATTTAAAACATAAAGTCCCTTGGACTGTTAATAAGTCTTTTCTAGACTGTGCTGAATCAAAGTAATTTTTGAATAGTAAAGAGGAAAGTGTTTGAGAAAGGAAGTGAGACTAAAAAAAATTTTCTTTTCTTCCTGATCCTGCCTGGAAATTTCCAGGATCTGTTCTGTAGTCACAGTCAGTAGTCTGCCCTAATAATAGATAACAGCAATTGAGCATTTACCCTATGCCAGACACTGTTCTAAGTATAAATTCAGTTAGTCTTCAATACAGTTGAAGGAGGTAGATATTATTATTGCCTCCATTTCAAAGAGGAGAAAGGCGTGCTGCAGAAGGGTTAAGTCATTGCCTGAGGTCACACAGCTATTACAAGAGAGGCAGGATTCATATCCGAGCTATTCTGGCTCCAGAATCCACACTTTCAACCACAATACTGTGGTTCTGTGTTATATAAAGACACTGAGATTTAAAAAAGAATCTATTTCTGGCCATTTTTGAAAAAATATATTTATTGAACCCAAGAATAGTTATTTTAGCAATAGGAAATCTCTTTTTTGTTACCCATTCATTTCATAAAATGAGTTTAAACACAAAACAGGCCAGAGTCTTTGCACTGCCAAAAAAAACAGTACAATAAGGTGTGGAGAGAGAGGGAGAAGCCAATGTTTAGGAAGGACTTTGTCCTACCTCCCTGGCTTGAATAGGACTGACTCTGATATATTCCTTTTTAAAAAATATAAAGAGTTCAAGACCAGCCTGACCAACATGGAGAAACCCCATCTCTATTAAAAATACAAAATTAGCTGGGCGTGGTGGCACATGCCTGTAATCCCAGCTGCTTGGGAGGCTGAAGCAGGAGAATCGCTTGAGCTTGGAGGTTGCAGTGAGCTGAGATCGCACCATTGCACTCCAGCCTGGGCAACAAGAGTGAAACTCCATCTCAAAAAAAAAAAAATTATATACATAAATATATATATATATATATACACACACACACACACACACACACAAAATGAAAATAACTGACTTTAAAAATCAATGTAAATGCATTTCCTTTGACATAATGGCTGGTTTAAATTACTCAGCAATAGTGATTAATGCAACAAATGTTTTAACTAGGAGTATGGAAGAAAGGATATCTTCTGAACCACGTAAGTCAGAAGGTGTGAGAAGCTCCTGAGTTACCAGAGACAGAGACATTCTTAGAAGAGAAGAATGGCTGGCTAATCCACCCATCAGAGCCACTGGACGTGTGGTATCTCTTGACATGATGGGCATCTCAGCACCACAGGGATAGAAACAGAATGTGTCTCTGCCACCCAAAGAATAATTTAAGCAGCCTCTCAAAATGGTCAAAGTGGCTATAAATCAGCTAATGTTCCTTGAAGAGTGGTGGGTTCAGTGTTCAGCAAAATAGGTCAAAATAGAAAAGATTAGCCCACAAAATATAGCAGAGTATCGTACAGAATCAGGAACTCAGAAAAGAGACAAAAGGACAGCCACTTCCTGTCCCAGCTACTTTTACACCTAATGCTGTTTTCTTCCTGCTTCTCAAGGTACAGTGTTGGCCACAAAAGTGGAAGAAACGGTGACTCACACCTGTAATCCCAACACTTTAGGAGGCTGAGGTGGGTGGATCACCTGAGGTCAGGAGTTCAAGACCAGCCTGACCAACATGGTAAAATCCCATCTCCGCTAAAAATACAAAATTAGCTGGGTGTGGTGGCAGGAACCTGTAATCCCAGCTACTTGGGAGGCTAAGGCAGGAAAATCGCTTGAATCCGGGAGGCAGAGGTTGCAGTGAGCAGAGATTGCACAGTTGCACTCCTGCCTGGGCGACAAGAGTGAAACTCCATCTCCAAAAAAAAAAAGAGATGGAAAAAAGAGTCCTTGTGATTTGACAGCTCTGTCAGTGAGGGGAGAGTCACCTCAAGTAATAGGCATAAGGATTCAGAAGAAATAAAAATTAAAAACCATGGCATTCCATAAGAACTCAGCAGCAATAGCTGTATATCTCATACGTCATCGCTTAGAGTCAAAAGAAGACATCAGTTTAGACCTATACTTTCCACATTGATATTAAGGAAAAGTAATTTTTTATAGTTTTTAAATAATTTTCTGGCTGTGTGAAAGAAAATTCCTCAAAATTTTGCATGAGAAGATGTGGGTAAAATAACTTCAGAAGTTATCTCTTTTGCAAGGAGACAGTGCCCTTGCAATTTTATTAATTATTTATTATAATATGAGTTAAAACCACGTTTGATGAAAATGCAGCCATAGCAGTGATTATTCCAGTGGATAAAGAGTCCAGATTTTGTGCTTGGAGACACAGGCAACGTAGGTGTAAAAATCTCCTGGCAGATATTTCTATCTGTGAAATGCGGACAACACTTTTAGGGATTTGCAATAGTGGAGGTTAATGAGATGGAGGCGTTCAACATTCATTCTGCACCTACACAATGCCAGCCTTGACAGCCTGTGAGTAGACATTTCAGACCCGTAGGTGCTGCCATGTGCAAGGCATTACTCTCAGTTGTGATTTTAAATTATGGATTTATGTTGAGCAGTTTTTACTGCAGGCTGCACGTGAAGCCTCCTAGAGGCATTTTACCTCATGCTTTATGGTGTGGCAAAAATGACCATCAACATTATGCAAATCCAAAGAACGATGGAGGTTTGGTTAGGTTTCATGTGAGACACGAGATTTCAGGATGATCCACATTTCTAATTTGGTCAATAAAATGCCAATTTACAACTGGGATGAAGAATTTAAATTCTACTAAAGATTGGTGTCCTTGTAAGGTATATTCTGTTTATATTTTCCAAAGTCACACACCTTATCACTTTATCATGAAATTAATCAGGGATCATCAGAGAAACAGACCAATGGGACATACGCACAGAGAGAGAGAGAGAAAGAAGAGGAAAAATTTATTATGATGAGTTGGCTCACATGATTACGGAGGGTAAAAAGTCCCATGACTTGCAGTTTGTAAACTGGAGACCAAGGGAAGCAGTGGTGTAATTCCAGTCCAGGTCTGAAGACCCGGGAACCAGCGGAACCTAATGTGTGAGCCCTAAGGGCAAGAGAAGGCCAATCTCCCAGCTCAGGCAGGCAGCAAGTAAGAAGGGAATGAATATAACCTTCCTCCACTTGTTGTTCCTTTTTTTCTTTTCTTTTCTTTTCTTTTTCTTTTCTTTTCTTTTTTTTTTTTTTTTTTTTTTTTTTTTTTTTTTTTTTTTTTTTTTTTGAGACAGTCTTGCTGTGTTGCCCAGGCTGGAGTACAGTGGCGAGATCTCGGCTCACTAAAATTTCCGCCTTCTGGGTTCAAGCAATTCTCCTGCCTCAGCCTCCCCAGTGGCTGGGATTACAGGCATGTGCCACCATACCTGGCTAATTTTTGTATTTTTAGTATCGAAAGGGTTTCACCATGTTGTTCAGGCTGGTCTCAAACTCCTGACCCCAAGTGATCCGCCCACCTTGGCCTCCCAAAGTGCTAAGATTACAAGCATGAGCCACCGCACCCAGCCAACCTCCACTTGCTGTTCTCTTCAAGCCTTCAGTGGGCTGGATGATGCCAACCCACACTGGGGAGGGCCATCTACTTTCCTGAGTCCGCTGATTCAAATGCTGACCTCCTCAGTAAATATCCTCACAGAGACACCCAGAAATAATGTTTAATGTGGGCACTCTATGGTCAAGTCAACACATAAAATTAACCATCACAACACCCCTTCATTAAAAGTTAGAACAGAAATCTTTATAAATATCTCATAAAGAGCCAAGTACCTTGACCAATTCCACAGGTAGTGAGAGGTGGAAGCCAAGTTACAGACCCAAAGAACTCTGATCTCAAAGCCACTGCTCTTGGCACAATATCACAATTTAAAGGTTAGCTAATTTAATGTTTTGCCTTTTTTACTTAATATTGTCCCAAAGCACACTAAATGCTGAACTTTCTTCAGGGGAAGTATACTGTTTTATCAAATACCCCAGCCAACAGTATTTTTAAACATTAAAAAATACATATCTTGGCCGGGCGCAGTGGCTCACGCCTCCCAAAGTAATTCCAGCACTTTGGGAGGCCGAGGCGGGCGGATCATGAGGTCAAGAGATCGAAGCCATCCTGGCCACCATGGTGAAACCCCATTTCTACTGAAAATACAAGAATTAGCTGGGCATGGTGGTGTGCGCCTGTAATCCCAGCTATTCGGGAGGCTGAGGTGGGAGAACTGCTTGAACCCGGAAGGTGGAGGTTGCAGTGAGCCAAGATTGCATCATTGCACTCCAGCCTGATGATAGAGTGAGACTTCATCTCCAAAAAAACAAAAAACAAAAAACAAACAAACAAAAACATATCTTGTGGAATGCCAGTGTTGGGGGTGAAGGTCGGGGATGCTGGGATGTTTGCCCTATGGCTTCTGGACTCTGTTGGAAGCACATATGTTGGATGCTCTGCATCCGGCTCTCCTCGAGCCTGGTTGGGGTTTTACATAGTTAATGGGAGGGGGCAATGACCACTCCTTTCTTTAGTTCTAGAGAGTCAGAGAATGGTTACATTTTAGTTGGAAGGGAGACAGAATTCCCGGGAGGAATACTTAAGTAACAAGATAAGAGAAAGAGATGGAAATTTATTTCCCGGAGATGGCTGAGGAAAGAAAGAGTAATATCGAATCCAGCCAGCATGTTTCAAACGTGTCTTTGCACTAAGATGGGTATATGCGGGTGTATATTGGCTGTTTCTAAGCTTTAGATCTGTAGGGAATGAAAAAACGTAAAATGACCTCTCTTCCCCCACAAAAGAGTGATTCAACATAATATGATTCAAAGCAGGGTTGAATAATACTAGCACCCAGGTTGTTCTGTGACATGCATTTTATAATTACAGGATTGGAAATCTTCAGTTTTCCCCTAAATGTCCACCCAACCTCCTCTGAGACCTTCCTTTACTGGTGCTCCGTTCTTTCCCAGAAAGCAGATTGGCTGTTTTATTTTTCAAATGCTGTGTTTTCTGTACTCCCTAATTTCTTTCTAGGAATCCATTTCACCCCCCGCCAACAAAGATACAAATGTTCCTTGTCATGCACACACCTCACATGTAGATTTACTCCACAGTTACTGAAACATCAGATTCACTGAACAGTTTTTAAATTAATTTCAAATTCAGTCTCAACCTCTCTGGCAAAGCGAGACCTGCAACTTGGATCACGTGTCTCAAGTAGCCCCCCACCTCCCCGCCCAGCAATAAGATCTATTTTCACTGCAGAAGCACATGCATTGCCCCATGCTGACAGTCACTTGTTTTAGCATTGGCTAATCACCAATATGTTCTGTTAAGTGAGATTCATAGATGCTGATTGCATTTATTGCATAAATTACTTCATTATTAAAATCAGGTCATTTGAGCCCCCAAACCATTAACATGAAGACTATTAACATAATTTCATAAGCTGATAAATCAAGCACAGGAAAAGAATTAAAGGGTTCTTAGTGATAAGTGTTTCTTCAGAGATTAAGGAACACAATTTTCTTATGCATATATTAACATTTTATGAGTGGATTCATGCAAGAGCAGTTTTTTCTCTGCATACATGACTCACTTCATCTTCTCCACACTTGGCCTCTGAAGCTGGTTTTCAAAATTAAGGGTTTTTTTTTTCCCCTTTCAAATAACTGTAATGCAATTTTTGATTGAACTCATTAGCTTTCTGTGATATGTACTACCTATGAAATTCCTATCTTTTCACATTTCTTAGGCTGCAAAAGCTTTAGGGTGAGGAGAGCAGGGAAGGTAAAGTTGGAAGAAAGAATACCTTAGATTTGTTTTAGACAGTGCAATTTTCATTCTAGGTGAATTTCAAATGTATTCCTAGTCTTAAGAGGTTCTGGTGAAGTTCTAATTATCTCTCTAATTACAACACATACTGAGGTTAAGTGTTCTTATCAAATGGTGCATTAAAAATGGGTTTTATTCCCAGGCTAGATGTAATAGGCTGTGATACTGGCCTGAACACGCAGAAATTGGTTCCCTCGTTCATTTCACTTACCAGATTGTGAAAGATTCTGGAGGTCGGAGCCATCATTATCCAGTGCAATGATGTTGCCTAGAAACGAAGATAAGTTCCAATGTAAATTAGACTATAACAACTTTATCCTTTGTGCAATTTGTGTAATGTTTTAGCAAATAGCAAATGATGAATCATAATTGAAGTATGCAGAATGCCATTAGCAGGCATCGTGTTTGATTTTATAGGTGAATTTGGGTGACTGGTGGAGCCGATGGTTCTTTCTAGGAACAAGTGTAGTGACCAAATCAAACTTCGACATTTTCTAGTGACTACGAAGAGTCCCCTGAATAAAGTTCAAACTACCCTGGACTTTCTCATGTGTGCCTGTTTACAACCCTTTGACAGCTTCTTATTGCTCTTAGAATTCAAAACAAAACAAAACGAAATTTCTCAACACAGCTTCCAACCCCCACAATGGTCTAGCCTGACCTTCATGGTCCAGCTTCATCTCACAGCTTTCTTTACTATGTTGCTTGCTTTCAGTTCTTTGTTAATGCCAGTTTCCTTCCCATCACAGGGCTTTCACACAGGCTTCCTTCTCAGATTCTTCAAGTTCTGGGCTACATGTGCAGAATGTGCAGGTTTGTTACATAGGTATATACGTGCCATGGTGGTTTGCTGCACGCATCAGCCTGTCATCTACATCAGGAATTTCTCCTACTGCTATCCCTCCCCTAGCCCCTCACCCACCGACAGGCCCCGGTGTGTGATGTTCCTCTCCCTGTGTCCATGTGTTCTCATTGTTCAACTCCCACTTATGAATGAGAACATGTGGTGTTTGGTTTTCTGTTCCTATGTTAGTTTGCTAAGAATGAGGGCTTCCAGCTTCATCCACATTCCTGCAAAGGACATGAACTCATTCTTTTTTATGGCTGCATAGTATTCCATGGTGTATATGTGCTACATTTTCTTTATCCAGTCTATCATTCCTTCTCGGATTCTAATGCTCTTCTCTGCACTTTGAACCCATTAGCTTCTATTTATTTTCCAGATCTCAGCTCAAGAGCCATTTCCTTAAGGAAGCTTTCTCTGATCTCTTTGATTGAGTCAAATCTATCTTTCTTGGCTGTGATAAGATATCTATATCTATATACCTGTATATAGTTGCAATTGCAAATTTTTAGTGTGGTTATTTTAAAAATTATTAACCAGTTCACAAGTTGAAAAAATCAAAACGAAATAGAAAGATATGCTAAGCCATCTAGCTCTGATTCCTTTTCTTTTACTCCATTACTTCTCCATTTGGAAGTAAACATTATTAGTTTCTTATTTACCTTTATTTCTTATTTTGCAAGGACAAATGCAAATATTTATATTCTTGTTTTCCTCTTTTTAACACAAAAGATAACATACATAATGCATATTCCATATCAGGCTTTTTTCCTTTTACAATATACTCTGGAGTCTGTTCTATGTCAAGACATAGAGAACCTCTTCCTTCCTTTTTACGGTGGCATGGTATTCTGCTGTGTAACTGTTCTATTCCATGGAACCCATTCCTTAAAGTGACTGTGTTTTCAATCTTTTGCTATTACAAATACTGCTGTGATAATGGCCTCATGTGAGCATTATTTCATACAAGTGCAGATTATATATAGAGTAAATAATGTGCAGGATTGGTTTGCTGGGTGAAAGGATAAAAACACCAGTAATTTTGGTAGGTATTGCTGTTACATGTCAATTTTCTTCCCAGAAACCTCTGTGGCCAGTAGTATCTTTGCCTGAGTTCTTGTCCTGCATCCAAGAAGAATGAGGTATGCAGACAAGTGAAGGATGAACAAAATGAAGAGAGCATTATTTAGTGTTTGAACAGCTCAGAGGAGACCCACAGTGGGTAGCTCAGGCAGCTCCTCTCTGTAGGAAGGTCGTCTTGTGGAGTGTTCAGCTCTCAGCAGAGAGGAGGCCCTGGAGAGGGTGGCTTCTCTCCACAGGCAGGTCGTTCAGGCATCTCGGCAGGTCTCCGAAGCTCTCAGCAGAGATGGTAGCTCCTCTCTGCAGCTTGTCATCCTTTCACATCTTTAGCCTCTGGAGCCCTCTGGCACTGCTTCGGCTGAGCCCAGCAGCATTTATGGACCTCAGAGGGGAGGAAGTATGTGCTGATTGGTCCATGGGCGGGCCTGGAGGAGGTACCAAAAGTCCCCACTCTTTTGGCAGGACTGGCAGCCCAGCCCCCAGCCTTACCAGGGACTTGCTCCCTTCCGCCCAGGAATCAATCTGCCTCACGCTGCCATTCATGGTTCTGGAGCTTGGCCCCAACCCCCTCCCAGATTGGAGCAGATGCTGGGAAGGGAGAGAAGCCAAGTAGCCGGAGCGGACACCCACAAGCCTGCAAGGAATGGGCGGGGGGGGGGGGGGGGGGGGGGGGGGGGCGGGGGGGTGCCCTTCCTGGGCCCCTGAGTGTGCAGGCTGCAGAGATACCCTGGTCCTGTACCTGGGAGAGCGGCAGCAGCTACACCGGAGGAGCTCCTGCCCTAACTGGGAAGGGGCGGAGCTCCTTCTTGTCCCCGGCTCCTGCCTGCTCCGTGGAGGAAGAGACCCAGGTCTGCAGCCATGGGTCGGGCAGCTGCAGCTGCATCCAGGAGGACAGATCCTGCCTGCTCCCTGACCCCCTCCAAGAACACGGGGAGGCTCAGATCCACAGCCTTAGAGCAGGAGGCCCAGGTCTGCAGCCGGGTTGGGTGGGCTGCAGTGGCACCCAGGGCATTCCTGCCCCAACTCAGAAGAGGTGAGGCTCCCACCGGCTCCACGGAGTGTGCAGCCCCAGCCGTGCCTTTCTGCTGCAGCTGGCATGATGGTAGTGGCTGCTGCCATCATTGCATATTACCCGTCCTGTGGGCTATATCATTTTACATTTCATCAACGAAATAATGTCTGTTTCTCCACAGCCTCACCAGTAATGTCTCACTTTTAGTTGGGAGTTAAAAGATGATAATGTTGTTTCAATGTGCATCTTTCTGATTTTGAGTAAGGTTGAATATCTTTTCATGTGTTTAAGGACCATTTTTTTCCCTAAATGAACTGTCTGTTCATGTTCCTTGTCCATTTTCCATGGGATGCCTAATCTTCTTCCAGTTATCTATGTGCATTTTATTAGGGAGATTAGCCATATTTATCTGTGCTATATGTTGCAAGTATTTCCCTAAATTTGTTATTTGTCTTCTGACTTTCCACACAGTGTTCTTGGATACTTCATATCTTTTTCCCTGCTAAGACACTAGTATCAGAGGGGGCAGGTCCCACGTCTCTTTTGCTGCCATTATGCCCCCAAAGCCATTACGGTTCTCCATCTATAAAAAAAGAAAAAGTGACACTTGTTACAGTTGGTGTCTAAAGCCCTCTTCAGCTCTGAAAATCTATGATGCTGCTTCCCATTCTTATGTTTGGTTTACTCAGGTTTTCTGCCTTCCCCTCCCTCTGTTGCTGAGCTTGGGCATGGGGGTGGTGCTTACACATGGGGCTATGTGGTGGCTACATGAGAAGTGCCCGGAAGGGCTCTCTCCCCTGAGTACCCCACCTCATTGTCATTTGGCGTGTCACTATTAGGGATGCATTCCCTCTTCTCGACCCGCATTGCCTTTATTTAGGTCTTCTCTGCCTCTTGTCTGGATTTGGGCCAGACTCCAAGTTTGTCTTCCTGGGCCCTGTATATTCAACTCCCAGATGACATTTCTTATAGACTAGCCCCACTCAAGATATTTTTCCCATCTCAGTTTCTCGTATTGCCTATTGCCTTTATTACTAAAGTGCTAGTGCCGTCCATAATAAGTCTCAAACTATACCTTCAAGGAGTGTCCCATTACTCTCCTGGATAGCTTCTGCCCCATCACACAGACTACTCACCATCATCCACCTCTATCCTCAGCTGGTTCTTCTGTCATGCCCATCTTCTGTCCAGGTGTATTAGATCATTTTCACATTGCTGATAAAGACATACCTGAGACTGGGAAGAAAAAGAGGTTTAATGGACTTACAGTTCCACATGGCTGGGGAGGCCTCACAATCATGGCAGAAGGCAAGGAGGAGCAGGTCACATCTTACATGGATGGTGGCAGGCAAAGAGAGAGCTTGTGCCGGAAAACTCCTCCTTACATAACCATCAGGTCTTGTTAAACTTATTCTCTATCATGAGAACAGCACAGGAAAGACCTGCTTCCATAATTCAATCACCTCCCACTGGGGATCCTCCCACAACACATGAGAAATGTGGGAGTTACCATTCAAGATGAGATTTGGGTGGGGGCACAGCCAGACTATATCACCAGGCCCAATTCTACCTGAAAAATATTGTCCATTGCTCCCATCTTCCTCCCAAACTGGGATAAGACTCTGCTTTCCAAGGGCCCTTAATCGTTTGAATAAGAGATCATATTGTGTATTTTTTCTTGGAAGATGCATGGCTCCCTATCTACAAGAGTAGAGTTTCTTTGAGGGAAAAAATGTATTCTTTGTAATCTTTATAAGGTTCTGCAAGAAATCCTCCCTGAGGCATTTATTGACTAGAATGAAAGTGACACTCACTCCTGGGAAATTAAATTTTAATTTAATTTGTACAGTACTCCTGGGATGAGTAGCAAGTTAAGTCTTAAGCAGATAGGAGTTAATTAGTTGAGTGATTCATTTTTTTCTTATGTGAGTGTACACTCCTGTGTAGGTGTGAAAACATTAGTTGTACACCACTGTGTAGGGGTGTGTGTGTAAACAAATGTGCATGCACCATCACATTCTGGTGGAAGGGGAACAATGTCAAAAAAAAAAAAAAAGGGAAAATGTGTAGTGGTTAGCTACAAAGGCACTGAAGGAGTGTTTTTACTTTATGGTTTCACCAAAGATTAATTCTGCTCATTCTTGAAATAGCCTACCCCATTATTCTATCAAATTATATATTTTCTGTCTGTTTACTTTTCGTTAAAATTTATCCATGAAAACTTTTTTAGTTAACCCATAACCCTCAGCTACTTTATATCACCCTGATAGGTTAACACAGCTCTGCACAGATGTGTTAAGACATGAATGAAGTAGTTCAATATGATTTGTCTCCTGTTCAGATTGTCCCTCCTGGGATAGTACTTCCTAATTTAATGTTGAAGTTTTTCTATAAAAATTGTTCATAAATATTTGAAAGTGAAAGAATTCTCCCAGATATTTGATCTGGGACAGATCCCAGTGATCTCCCACAACACTCTCATTTAGCTCTGCCCATGACTACCTGGAATGAAGGTTACATTTTTCAAGCTTCCCTTGCAGCTAGAAATGTCCAGTGACTAAATTCTGGTCAACGAAATGTAAACAGAAGTGTCACATATAAGTTCCAGAAATTGTCTTTAAAGCAAGAGGGCACCGTGTTTTGGACTCTTTCCTGTTGAGAGGGATACTGACATAACAGATGAAGCTCCAGCAGCAATCTTAGCCCATGAGGTAGAAATCTGGCAAGGTAGAATGGGCCTGAGTTGATGATGACTTTCTGAACATGCCTTCTAGACTTCCTACCTCAAGTTTTCTTTTGCAGGAAAGAGAAATAAGACTTCTATCTTACTTAGGCCTTTGTTGTTTATGGTTTCTTTATTCACAGTTTAACTAAATCCTAATTGAATATAGCTATAGAGAGGGCAGGGCTTGGAGAACTGCAGACAGCCCTCAAATGAGACCCTAAATGATGCTTTGTCTAGAATTTTTAAAAATCCTTAAAAAGGGGAGGAAGAAGATCAAAACTGTATGCTACAAGGCATGTTCCCTGCTCCTTGGTGAGAGCAGGAATGTCAATGCCTTATGTGCTGGAAACGTCACAGTCAGCACTGACGGGCCCCTCAGGCCAGTGTCTGTAAGACACTGGATGGACAGGAAGTACCAGAGGACAACAGCATGAGCAAGGAAGCCACAAAGTGATAAAGAGGCTGGAATGTAATGAATGCTGGCATTTTAGGCTGTCACTAGCTGGGCTTAAAACATGCGAGACATGGGATGTGGTGGCATGGTGTCTTCATTTCTCAACCATGGAATTAATTTTCATTTATGATAATAAGCATATTAAAATAACTTAGTAGTAATTCCATCCCTTCTTACTTAAGCTATTCCCAGTCTGGCATCATTCCACAAAGCAAACTACTCGAGGAAGTTCTTGCCAGGAATGCAGCAACAAGGGCATTACACAAAGGTGGAGAAACCAAGGTCCAGAAAAGAAAGTGATTTGCCCTAAACCGCCCAGCTAGTTAGTTACTATCAGAGCTGGGTGTGAACTCCGGTTTCTTGAGGCTCCTGGGCCGGCCTGTCTTTCCCCAGAATCCCCTTTTATCTGCCCGTAGAATCCACTATCAATCAGGAAAATTGGTTGTGCTCTGGAAAACTGGGCTGAACTGAAATGAAACATTCATCTTTACCATAAGTTCAAGGGTAATCAAACTCAGAGCTTTCATCTCAAGAGAAAAAATTAGCTTTCAAGATGTTTGCAAAAACAATTCAAGTTGTGTCTTTCTGACAGTAAAAAACAAGGTCTTGCATGAGATAATTTGTGATAAAGCATTTGTGTGCAGAGAAGTGCGGTGCCCACGCAAGAAAATACTCTAGTGTCTTTTTCATGGGGTTCGAAATCGATGGGTGGGCCAATCACAATGTCAGTTACAAAATGGATAATAAAATGAAAAAATAAGTTTGATTACTATTTTCTTTGGTACTAGATGAGTTTCCCAAAGCACAGAGCTCTGCAAACAATAGTATTGCTATTATTTATTATTTATTTATTTATTTTTGAGATTATTCTCACCCTGTCAGCCAGGCTGGAGTGCAATGGCGTGATCTCGACTCACTGCACCTTCCACCCCCCAGGTTCAAGCGATTCTCCTGCCTCAGCCTCCCAAGTAGTTGGGATTACAGGCGCATGCCACCACTCCTGGCTAATTTTTTGTATGTTTGGTAGAGACGGGGTTTCACCATGTTGACCAGACTGGTCTCAAACTCCTGACCTCAGATGATCCACCTGCCTCAACCTCCCAAAGTGCTGGGATTACAGGTGTGAGCCACCACGCCCGGACAGTATTGCTTTTTTCTTTTTTTTTTTGAAACAGAGTCTCCCCCTGTCACCCATGCTGGAGTGCAGTGGCACCATCTTGGCTCACTGCCACCTCCACCTCCTGGGTTCAGGTGATTCTCCTGCCTCAGCCTCCCAAGTAGCTGGGACTACAGGCACCCACCACCACAGTCAGCAAATTTTTGTATTTTCAGTAGAGATGAGGGTTTCACCATATTGGCCAGGCTGGTCTCAAACTCCTGACTTTGTGATCCGCCCACCTCAGCCTCCCAAAGTGCTGGGATTACAGGCGTGAGCCACCACGCCCAGCCCACTATTGCTATTTTTAAAAAGCCCTCAATACGTTATTTCTTTCTGTTAAATCTTTCAGTATATTGCTTACTCGTTACAAATTTCTAACACCTATATTTGTATAAAAGTGCTGAATGTAAGCTGGAGATAATGATAAATCCTTACATAATGGGAGATGTGCCTTTTCACAGGCTGTCTTCCCCCACTGCTTTGTGCAAATCACCTATCTTGGAATCTCAAGGTTTTTAACATTGAAAGAAACCTCTTACTTCAATATATAAATAATCCAATCCCCTCATTTACAAATGAGAAAAAATGAGGTCCCAAGAAAGATTGTGCCCAAGGTCACAAAGCTAACAAGTATCTCTTCATTTCCCTTCATGTCTTAATGGTTGTCTCTTCAGGTCCCTTCATGTCTTTGCAGAACAGATCAAAAAGATTTTTCTTCCCCTCTGTTTTCTCACCCACCAAGCAGTCCAGAGGAGGTCCCAAACTTGGAGAGATAAATACCGTACAATCAAGTAGTACCATATACAATGTATCAAAGAACTTCTTTTTTTTCACTCTGAAGGAACAAAGTGTATCATAAACATTCCTTCTGAACGGTTTTGTTGTCCACTTTTTTTTTTTTTTTTTTTTCAATTTAATTTTTGTTTATTTCAACAGTTTTTGGGGGGATACAGGATTTTTGGTTACATGGATGAGTCCTTTAGTGGTGAGTTCTGAAATTTTAGTGCACCCCTCACCTGAGAAGTGTACACTGTATACAATACATAATGTTTTAATCCTTACCCCCTCCTAACCACCCCCTAGCAAGTCCCCAAAGTCCATTGTATAACTCTATATGCTCTTGCATCCTCATAGAGTAGCTTAGCTTCCACTTATCAGAGGAAAAATACTGTATTTGGTTTTTTTTCATTTCTGAATTACTTAGAATAATGGCCTCCAGCTTCATCTAAGTTTCTGCAAAAGACATTGTTTTGTTCCTTTTATAGCTGAGTAGTATTCCATGTTGCATATATACCACATTTTTTCATCCACTCGTTGGTCAATGGGCACTAAGTTTGGTTCCATATATTTATGATTACAGATTGTGCTGCTGTAAACCTACCTGTGCATGAGTCTTTTTCTTTTTTTTTTTTTTTTAAATTTATTATTATTATACTTTAAGTTGTAGGGTACATGTGCATAACGTGCAGGTTTGTTACATATGTATACTTGTGCCATGTTGGTGTGCTGCACCCATCAACTCGTCATTTACATCAGGTATAACTCCCAATGCAATCCTTCCCCCCTCCCCCCTCCCCATGATAGGCCCCGGTGTGTGATGTTCCCCTTCCTGAGTCCAAGTGATCGTCCACTTTTTATGCATGGGCTGACTGGCTGTTCTTTGCACCGAGATGTGTATGTGAAAATGTCACGTTAACAGTTTATTGGTAGCATTTGGGAGTAGAAGTGGGCCTTGCTAACACAACCAAGCTTCTGTGCACCCTGGGGTGGATGCAGCTGCTGTTCCCAGGTGTCAGTGAAGCCCAAAGCAATTGGAGACATTGGTCTAAGGCTGGAAGAAGGTTTCTCAGAGGAGCCAGCCAACATCCTAATTTGAGGTCTGCTGAGTATCTGTGCTGGCTGTTGGTCTGAGCAAACTGCTGCATGCCTGCAGGCCCCTGATAAACTCAGTATTAGTTCCAACATCTCTTACAGATACCACACAGGACAACCCCAAAAGGACAGCAAATACTTACCAAAAAAAAAAAAAGCCATGGTTCTAAGAAAAAGAGACTGAAATTATAGCTACCATGCCACCTCTAACTGGGTAATATTCCCCCCATTCACCTGTATTTTCATTTTATTTTTCTTTTCTTTTTTTTTTTTTTTTTTTCCTGAAACGGAGTCTCGCTTGGCCGCCCAGGCTGGAGTGCAGTGGCGCAATCTCGGCTCACTGCAATCTCCGCCTCCGGGGTTCACGCCATTCTTCTGCCTCAGCCTCCTGAGTAGCTGGGACTACAGGCACCCGCCACCACGCCTGGCTAATTTTTTGTATTTTTAGTAGAGAAAGGGTTTCACTGTGTTAGCCAGGGTGGTCTCGATCTCCTGACCTCGTGATCTGCCTGCCTCGACCTCCCAAAGTGCTGGGATTACAGGCGTGAGCCACCGCGTCTGGCCCCTGCTTTTTTTTTTTTTTTTTGCGATGGAGATTACTCTTGTTGCCCAGGCTGGAATGCAATGGCGCGATCTCGGCTCAGGGCAACCTTTGCTTTCCAGGTTCAAGAGATTCTCCTGCCTCAGCCTCCCAAGTAGCTGGGATTACAGGCATGCATCACCACACCTGGCTAATTTTGTATTTTTAGTAGAGACGGGGTTTCACCATGTTGGTCAGGCTGGTCTCAAATTCCTGACCTCAGGTGATTGATTCACCCACCTCGACCTCTCAAAATGCTGGATTAGAGGCGTGAGCCACTGCACCCAGTCCCACCTGTATTTTCAAAATAATATTTGGCCAAATTTTTATTCCTTGAATGGAGTTATCAGGAAAAAGTAAAACAATTAATGAAATAGCATGCTTTGTGGGGAGGGAGAAAGATAATCACTTATTAATATAATGAGGAGGTGATAAAATCCACATCTTCTATGCATAATTTATCTGACCTACTACCGACAGCATAACTAGTATATAAAATATCAAAGCTTTTTTTGATGCTTTCCTGGGAATTCACTGTTTTACCTTCGTTGAAACTGATTAGAATATAGTACCTTTTACTGTCCTTTTAGAACATGTAGAATGAGAAGTGGGCTTGCTTTCCTAGTTTCAATTCAGAAAACTACAAGAAGTGTTTATGTAGCACCAGCTCAGTATGCATGACTCTGCGCTTAGAGATGTTGGGATTAAAGCTTGGACTTCCATGGTTCTTGGAGTACATTTTAGGCATCATGTAATTCATAAAAGTGCCCTGGGGAGCACCTACTCAGAACCTGGCAAAGTAGGCTATTTTTACATTACTATTTTGAGATTGCCACTTGGTAACTGTCACCTTTACTTCCTTCATAGAAAATTAAAAAAACAAAAAACTGAACTCTTGTCACTAGTGTTTAATGAAAACTAATAGAAACTGATTTTCATGCAGAACAAAGAATCTAATTGGTTCCACAGTTACATAGTGCTCCTTAGAAACAAACCGTAGGGACTTCTAGCTAAACATGGCAAATTAAAAATATCTGTATCAGCCGGGCGTGGTGGCTCACACCTGTAATCCCAGCACTTTGGGAGGCCGAGGCGGGCAGATCACGAGGTCAGGAGATGGAGACCATCCTGGCTAATACGGTGAAACCCCGTCTCTCCTAAAAATACAAAAAAAAAAAAAAAATTAGCCAGGCGAGGTGGTGGGTGCCTGTAGTCCCAGCTACTCGGGAGGCTGAGGCAGGAGAGTGGCATGAACCTAGGAGGCCAAGCTTGCAGTGAGCCGAGATTGCGCCACTGCACTGCAGCCTGGGCTACAGAGCGAGACTCTGTCTGGGGGGGAAAAAAATCTGTCTCTATATCTATATGTATATTTCCAATCCCTCTCAAAGTCCCCCTAAGATGACAGTCAGTGGTATAGTTTGGATACTTGTCCTCCCAAATCTCATGTTAAAATGCAATCCCCAATTCTGAAGGTGGGGCCTGGTGTTTGGGTCATGGGGATGGATCCCTCATGGCTGGGTGCAGTCCTTACAATACTGAGTGAGTTCTTGTGAGATCTGGTGGTTTATAAGTATGTGGCACCTCCCCCCTACTCTCTCTGTTGCTCCTGCTCTTGCTGTGCGATATACAGCTCCCCTTTGCTTTCCATCATGATTGTAAGTTTCCTGAGGCCTTCCCAGAAGCTGAGTAGATGACAGCACCATACTTCCTGTAAAACCTGCAGAACTGTGAACCAATCGAATCTCCTTTCTTTATACATTACTAGTCTCAGGTATATCTTTATAGCAATGAGAGAACAGTCTAACACAATTAGAGAATGTGAAAATACACTCAACCGGGACTCTAGGAATAAAAGAGGAAATACCAATATTTCAAAAGCTAACTTGCAGCAGGACGGGCAATAACTGACTTGCTAGACAGGAGAAGTAAAGCCAAACATCAGCCTGAACGGAGCCATAGTACCCTGGAGAGTGTCAGCAATAGAGGCACCAGCTGCCTCCGAACCAGTGTGGGCAAGATTGAAAATAGGAGGAGTAGGCGGGGCGCAGTGGCTTAAAATGCCTATAATCCCAGCACTTTGGGAGGCCAAAGCAGGCAGATCACTTGAAGTTAGGAGTTCGAGACCAGGCTGGCCAGGATGGTGAAACCCCGTCTCTACTAAAAATACAAAAATTAACCGGGTGTGGTGGCAGGCACCCGTAATCCCAGCTACTTGGGAGGCTGAGGCAGGAGAATCACTTGAACCTAGGAGGTGAAGTTTGCCATAAGCTGAGATAGCACCACTGCACTTCAGCCTGGGCGACAGAGTGAGACTCTGCCTCAAAAGAAGAAAAGAGGAAGGGAGGAGAAGGGAGGGGAAGGGAGGGGAGGTTAAGAGTCTGTTGACCCTTATATTCTCTATGGTATCCTGCATTGCCAGCTACTATCCCTTCTGCAGTTACCCCAGGACTGGGGAGGTTTATTCTCAAAAGAGGTTGATTGAGAATGTTCTGGACTGGGGAACACTGGGCACAGCTGAGGGCACTGGTGTCACCTGGAAACTAGAGAGACTAAAGGGGCAACTCCAAACCAAATAGTGGCATCACCGGCACCAAATTCCTCTTGCCCCACCGGGAGGTGGAGGTTGCAGTGAGCTGAAATTGCACTGCTGCACTCCAGCCTGGGCAACGAGAGCAAAACTCTGTCCCCCCCCAAAAAAAAAAAAAAAAAAGGTCAAGTCATGGAATATGGGTGGCTTCTTCAGGCTGGAAGAAGGAAGGAAATGGATTCTCCCCTAGAGGCTCCAGAAAGGAATGCAGCCCAGTAAACATCCTAATTTTAGCCCAGCAAGTCTATATCAGACTTCTGATCTCCACGACAGTTGGATAATAAGCTTGTGTTTTAAGCCACCGGGTTTGTGGTGATTTGCTACTGCTGCAAAGGAAAACTAATACAGACACTGGGAGGGACTCTACAAAATACTTGATCACCCTACCACAAATCTCAGCACTTGCAAATCCCACTTTTTATTCTGGACTACCACAGCTTTTTGGGACAGGCATTCAAAATGGACAACCAAAGAGCAACAGATATTTGAGGGAAATCTCTAACACAAAAGGTAAAATCCAAAATCAGTAGCCATATCAGAGAGAACAAACCATACAGGGAGCAGGGGAAAAAATGTAAACAACAACAACCCACAAAAACCTTTCAGGGAGGCCGTGTGCGGTGGCTCATGCCTGTAATGCCAGCACTTTGGAGGCTGAGGCGGGTGGCTCACTTGAGGTCAGGAGTTCGAGACCAGCCTGGCCAACATGGTGAAACCCAGTCTCTACTAAAAATACAAAAATTAGCCGGGCGTGGTGGTGCACACCTGTAATCCCAGCTACTTGGTAGGCTGAGGCAGGAGAATCGCTTGAACCTGGGAGGTGGACGTTGCAGTGAGCAGAGATGGCACCACTGCACTCCAGCCTGGGCAACAGAGTGAGACCCTGCCTCAAAAAAAAACAAAAAAAACAAGAAGCATAAATAAACAAACAAAAACCCCCAAACAAACGAAAAAAAACCCCGTAGAGAGATAAAAGGTATTGCATCTGTTAAGCAAGAACAGATTGCTCTTAAAAAGAAATATTTAGAAGACTTAAAGAGCTCTTGGCCAGGTGTGGTGGCTCACACCTACAAGCCCAGCACTTTGGGAAGCTGAGGCGGACAGATTGCTCGAGTCCAGGAGTTCGAGACCAGCCTGGGCAACATAGCAAGACTCTCGCCTCTACAAAAAGTACCAAAAATGTCAAAAGTGAGGTGGCGCCTGCCTGTAGTCCTAGCCACTCAGGAGGCTGAGGCGGGAGGATCACCTGAGCCCAGGAAGATCGAGGTTGCAGTGAGTCATGATGGCACCACTACAGTCCAGCCTCGGTAATAGAGTGAGACCCTGTCTCAAACAAAGAGAGCTCTTATAATTTAAAAATGTAACAGAATAATTAAATATTAAATAGAAAGGTAGAGGAAAACGTTTTAAAAATTCCCCCAAAGTAAAACAAAACAAAATAAATAGTTTTATAATATGAAAAAAGAGACAATAAAATTAGGGTATTCGTAAAGCATATTTAATAGAAATCCCATTTTGAGACCAGCTTGTCTAACATAGTGAAGCCCTGTCTCTACCAAAAATACAAAGTCAGGCCCAGTGGCTCACACCTGTAATCCCAGTATTTTGGGAGGCTGAAGTGGGCAGATCACTTGAGGTCAGGAGTTTTGAGACCAGCCTGGCCAACATGGTGAAACCCCATCTCTACTAATAATACAAAAATTAGCCAGGCGTGGTGGCAGATGCCTGTAATCCCAGCTGCTCAGGAAGCTGAAGCAGGAGAATCACTTGAGCCCAGGAGATGGAGGTTGCAGTGAGCTGAGATCGCACCACTGCACTCCAGCCTGGTTGACAGAGTGAGACTCTATCTAAAGAAAACAGAAAAAAGGAGTCCCAGAATAAAGTAGAAAAATTATCAGATTGAGTCAGTGTCCCTACAATATGAATGAATACAAAACCCCTATTGAGACACACCAGCCAGCGTCTTTTTTCAGAAGTCCAATAATAAAGAGATGAAGGATCAGCCCTCAGAGGTCTCAAAAAGAATATTGGAAGGCAGAAGAGCAATGCCTTAAGAACTTTGAAGAAAGTAATTTCCACCGTGGAACCCCCACGCAGGCTGTCAAACAAGTCTGCAAGTGAGAGAAGCATTTTCAGACATTCAAGGTCTCAAAATATTGCCTACTACGCATCTTTCCCAGGAATCTGTTAATACTAGAAGATTCGCTCCTCCAAGATGAGAAAATTCAGAAAGAAGTTGCTATGAGCCGAGAAACAGGGCATTCTCAGAGTGATTACTACGTAGCAGGCCCGAAGAACACCCCGTCCGAATTAGGGACAGAGGGCCCCAGAAGGCAGGTATCCAAGAGGGTGACGGTACAAAGAAACTGATAATTCATTTGTTGTCCTTGTTCTTAGGAAATGAATACTTACTGCAGAGTGTGGAGCTGAATTAGTGGTAAGTACCTAACAAAAATTAAGCAAACAACTCAAAACAAGGCAACTATTTGCTCTGAAGATCGCAGCAGAAATCCCTATATAAGAATAAATAATAATCCTAGTTCACTTATGAGGCTTAGTTATAAATAAAGGCCTATCATTTTAATAGGGTAAGTAGGAAATATTGATTTAACTCGAATTGGTGATTCTGATGTTGTAGCTATATAAAGAGAATGGCAGTTATGGGATATGCAGATGAATGTATCTATTATTTGTGTGATGTGGTAGTTTGCAAAAATGGCCACAATTCTTCTCTTCTCCCTGTATACTTTGTAATGTGACTTTATAGAATCTCCTCCCAAGAGGTAGAGTCTATTCCTTCTCCTGTCAAATGGGACTGGCCTTGGGAGTGAATGCAGTGGATGTACCAGGAAGCAAGTTTGGAGCTTGGCCTTCAAACAGCTTCCCATGCTTCCTCTCAGTCTGTTGCAGCCCCACCATCCTCTATGTGAACAAGGTGGCCTGTCCTGCAAGAGGATAAAAGAGCAGGAGGAGTGTGGGAGAGCCATCCCAGCTGAGGCCACTTAAGTCAGCCAGCCCCAGCCAACCCAGTAAGGGACCACAGCTGCATGAACGAGCTTAGCCAAGACCAGAAGGATGGGCCAGCCAAGA
Source organism: Theropithecus gelada (assembly GCF_003255815.1). Taxonomy (NCBI): domain Eukaryota; kingdom Metazoa; phylum Chordata; class Mammalia; order Primates; family Cercopithecidae; genus Theropithecus; species Theropithecus gelada. The sequence goes on from NC_037671.1 coordinate 24,491,597, forward strand.
CCAGAAGGGATGGGCCAGGCCAGCCAAGTTAAAATTGCTGGTTCACAGAGTTTTGAGTAAATAAACGGTTGCTTTCAGCCAGTAAGTTTTGGGGTGATTTGTTACACAGCAAAAACTAATGGATGGTGTGTGCATGTGTATGTGTGTGTAGAAAAGGTGATAATGCAATAAAGCTAAGTTTTTGTGTTTTGCAATGGAAAATCAATACTTTTTCTTTTTCTTTTTTTTGAGACAGAGTGTCACTCTGTTGCCTAGGCTGAGTGCAATGGCGCTATCTCAGCTTACTGCAACCTCCGCCTCCTGGGTTCAAGCAATTCTCCTGCCTCAGCCTCCCGAGTAGCTAGGATTACAGGCACATGGCTAATTTTTGTATTTTTAGTAGAGACAGGGTTTCACCATGTTGGCCAGGCTGGTCTCAAACTCCTGACGTCAGGTGATCCACCCGCCTTGGCTTCCCAAAGTGCTGGAATTACAGGAATTAGCCACTGCACCTGGCCTACTGTATCTATTTATATCTAAAAAATGATGCCACACAGTAGACACATGTTAGTTAGACACATGGAAACAAAAACAGTGGTGAGATTTTTAAGTAGATAATCCAAGGAGTAGAAACCAAGGGTTAGGAGGGAGTACAGCAGTGGGCTGTAATTTTTCATTATAGGGCTTGTAGAATTGTTTGATTTTTAAAAATTATGTACACATTTCATTTTGATAAAATAGCAAATTAAGTGGAAACCAAATAAATAAATAAATAAACTTTCAAGTGACTCGTAGGCAGCTGGTGCACAGCATCTGCCACCACCAGCAAGAGTCATGTGTTCAACACATGCCCTGGTGGCAAGAGGAATTTCCAGCTGAGACATTGCCATAACCAACTCAGTTTTCCCTTTTGATTAGTATTCAGCCTTCATGCCTGCATGCTTGTGGTTAGCACACGCACTGAAAAAAAGTGCATGGAAAAGTTGGATCCAGAGTCTCAGACACTGCAGGTGTTCTCCGAGTTGTTAGTCTCCATTCTAATAGGGTCCAATAAGGACCACAAACATCAAACATCATGGAGAACTGCCTGCAACCAAAGCCAGGGCATGGAAAGATTGCTCATTAAAAATTATTCTGTGGTTACAGTTTTGAATTGGCGTGGATAAAAAGTGGAGCAGAGGCCGGGCTCAGTGGCTCATGCCTGTAATCCCAGCACTTTGGGAGGCCGAGGCAGGCAGATCACGAGGTCAAGAGATTGAGACCACCCTGGCCAACATGGTGAAACCAGGTCTCTACTAAAAATATAAAAATTAGCTGGGCATGGTGGTGCGCCTGTAATCCCAGCTACTCGGGAGGCTGAGGCAGGGGAATCGCTTGAACCTGGGAGGCAGAGGTTGCAGTGAGCCAAAATCGTGCCACTGCACTCCAGCCTGGTGACAGAGCAAGACTCTGTTCCCCCACAAAAAAAAGTGGAGCAGATGGTCATATTCAACATGGTGAAAGGCTCTGTGAAAGCAAAACAGAAACCGCACACCCGCAATGGCCACCAAAACGGCTGTTGACATACGATCACTCTCTTCTTGATGCTGCTCTCTGTGCTTAAATGTATTTTCTCTTCAAAATGATGACTTTCAAGTGTGTTTATTAAATTCTGTCTCCCATGTTAGGTTGGCAGGAAGTATGCAGTATTTGGGAAAAGGCACAGGAGGCAAAAATAAGATACTAGATATTAAGGGATGTATTGGATTACTTGGGACAGGCTAGGATATGCCACAATAAAGAAAAACCCCAAACCTCTGTGACTTAACGTTTCCCACTGCATATACAAAGAGGGTCTGCAGAGGGCCTCTGATGATCTAAGTACCTCAAAGTTCTAGGCTGGTGCATGTTGCCATGATCAGTTCCTCTCAGAGTGATTGCCTCACTTCTGCTCATATTTCACTAGTCAAAGCCATTCATATGGTCATGTCTAAATTCAAAAAGGAGAAAGAAGGCGATGTTACCATGGACCCAGAAAGAGAGCTGGAATACTTGTGAACTCTGGAATACTTGTGGAAGAGTTCAATCCAGTATTCCCTCTGCTCTAAAACATAGCTATATAGCACATAGACTATAAATTAGTTATGTTCATTTTTATCCAAAGTATACTTTTCCTAGATATGTCTTACTCCAGAAAATTATTATGCTTTAAAGGCAGATGATGAATCTGGCTAGAGGAGGAGGGCCTGGAAGGTTATATGAGGTACTAAAGTTATGTAAAGTGATGTGGTTTCCTTTTTTTCTTCCTGTGGTTGAATGATGTAGCACACTATTTGCAGACCAATCCTGGTCTTCCTTAAGTGGTTTCTATAACAAGATAATTTTCTTTCACCGATCACTAACCAATTTATTTTTGCTTCCAAGTGGAGCCTTATTTGTGCCTGAATTTTGGAGATTGTGAGTTTAAAAGAACACCACCTTCTGCCTGTTTAAGAAATAACCCAAGGTGCCCTGGAAATAAAAATGCAAATGCATGAATGGGAAAGCTTTATTTAGCTAAATCTCAAAGCAACAGTTGTGCTTTGAGAAGGAGAGGTTAAGGGAAAAGGAGTGGCAGAACTGGACATTCAAGGAAGGATAATTTTCAGAATGAGACAGTGTGGAGTGAAGGAAGACTAGAGTAGATTTCCATTCCTGGGCACAAAATAAGGAAATGGACTTTTCTGCAGTTATTTGTGAAGAACTTCAGTGATAAGCACTATGCTTCTCCTTAAAGACTGAAACAGAGAAGTAGCAGTTCCAAATACTTAGCCAAAGTTCCCCAAACCTTTGATCCAACAATTCTAAATACTTAGTGCATCAAATCCAACTATGGTCACAACTCTGTGCTAAAACTCAAGCAACCAGAAAGCTGAAATAATCAGAACTCTTTATTACCTTGGAATAAGAAAAAGCACATGGCAAATAAACCAGTTGAAATCGGGCACACCTTCAAAAGAAAAGCAATTCCCAGGGTGTTACAGGGTTAGGACTGCCTTTGGCCAGTTTCTCAACTTTTTTAAAACACATGGTATGCTCAGTCAGAAGTAAACTTTATTGAGAAGAACTACTGTCTTAACTTTGTTCATTTTGAACTTCAACATTGTTATGATGGAAGGCACCAACTAATCTGAATGATAAATACAAGGCCCTTAACATAGGACTTAATGAGATTTGTTGTGTATATTTGACATGACTCCTCAAACTCAGAAATATGTGCCACCAGGTACAAGCCACTGATTGTCTGAGAGCACCTCAGTTCTTCCTCACTGACATGCTGGTGACACATCATCACCGTTAGAGTCCGAAGAAGTGGCCTGAGCTGGTCTGCTCCGAATTCTCTTCTCTTCTTCCATGTTCTTTGTTTCATGCCCCATGCCTGGGATGCTTCTGGCCCCAGGACCTTTATATTGCAAATAGCAATGTATTGATTATAGATTACTAGATTATATATATTCCTTTATAGAGATATAGACTTGTAGATTATTCGCTTATTCAAATTAAGGTCTTTTGAAAATTGTATTAATCAATTTCTCTAGACCAGGGTTTCTCAACATCGGTACTATTGACATTTTCGGTACGCAATTCTTTGTTATGGGAGGAAGGCTGTCCTGTACATTATAAGATGTTTAGTAACATCCCAGGCTTATACCAACTAGATGCCAATAAACCTCTTCCCTCACTTGTGACTACCAAATGTCCCCTTGGGGGCTAAATTGCCCCCATTTCAGAACAACTAGGCTATCATCGCTGTCCAATGGAAATATAATGCAAGACACAAATTCAAGCCACAGAAGTAATTTTAAATTTTCTAGTGGTTACATTAAACAAAAGTGAAAATAAACTAGCAAGATAAAATTTCATGATATTTTTATTTACCCCAATATCCAAAGTATTATCACTGCAACCAACATATCAACAATATAAGAAATTATTAATGAGATATTTTCCATTCTTTTTTGAGTATTAAATCTTCAAAATCTGGTGTGTATTTTATACTCACAGCTTGTTTCACTTTGGATGAGCTTCACTTCAAAGGCACATGTGGCTATGGCTATTTGTTGGATAGCACAGGTCTGATGGATGTTTTGGATTGCATGTCTCTGCCCCCAGAATCCATATGTTGAAACCCTAATCCCCAGGGGATGACTGGGGCCTCTGGGAGGTAATTAGTTGAGAGGAAGTTTTGAGGGTAGAGCCTCCATGATGAAGTTAGTGTCCTTACAAAAAGAGAGAGACTAGAGCTTGCTCTTTCTGCCATGAGAGGACACAACCATAAGACCACCATCTGCAAACCAGGAAGTGGGCCCTCATCAGACTCTGGATCATCCCAGCCTCCAGAATTGTGAGAAATAAATGTCTGTCGTTGAAGCCACCCAGTCTATGTCATTCTGTTATAGCAACCTAAACTGACAAAGACAGTGGCTTTGCTTTTCCCCAACATCCCCTGCAAAATTTGCCTGCTCCGCTCATTGAGTTTGGATGCTGAGGTTCTCTGTCTTCTCAGCCAGAGTTCTGGAATGTAAGTTCTAGAAATGCAGGGACCATACCTATCACATTCACAGCTGTAAACGTGCCTCGTACTGTGCCTTACACAGTCAGTGCCCGTTGTCGAATGAATATGAGTGCACGCAAGCAGGCACGCATGATGCATTCTCTCTGTCGATGGTGCCCTCCAGCTTACTGTGGTGCTGAAAAGGGCAGATACAGTACAAGTGTTTCTATTTAGTCACTTCCTGTCAATTATGTGGGAGTACATTTGCACCTAAAGAATTGCACAATGAGAACTAAAGACATGGCTGACCGTCTACCATGTTCTTTGATTTATCAATACAATTATATTCAGGATTGTTTACTAAAATACATTATGTAAACGGTTATGAGATATTGTAAAATATATATTTGGTCTTTAACCCCTTCTGTGGCATACAACTCCTAAAGTCCTTAGATTCTCCAAAGTGGTGTTTTATTGCATGCTAATGGTGACTGATGGCTGGCAGCCCCTCTTAGCTTCAGGATGGGGGCTGGTCATCAGAAAGACCAAGGCAGGAATTGAGGGTTCGGACTTTCAGTCCCATCTCCTAACCTGTGGGAGGGGAGAGGGGCTGAAGGTCAAGTTGATCACTAGTGATCAAGGGTCTAATCAGCCATGCCTGCATAATGAAGCTTCCATAAAAACTCAGAACAACTGGGTTTGGAGGGCTTCCCAGAGAACCGAACACACTGAAGCACCGCAACCCTCCCCATTCCTCTTCATCCATATAAACTGGTAAATGTGTTTCCCTGAGTTCTGTGAGCTGCTGTAGCAAATGAATCCAATCCAAGGAGGAAGTCGTAGGAACCCCAACTTAAAGCCGGTTGGTCAAAAGTTCTGGAAGCCCAAACCTGTGACAGGTGTCTGAAAGGGGGGACAATCTAAAGGGATTGAGCCCTCAACCTGTGAGATCTGACACATCTCTGGGTAGATAGTGTTAGAATTAAATTAGACGACACCCAGCTGGTGTCCACTGCAGACTCGCTTGATTGCTGGTATGTGGTGAGAACTCTCCCACGCATTTGGTCACGAAGTCTTCTTTGTTGATTGCTGTGGTGTGAGAGCAGGGAAAAGGTAGTTTGTGTTTTTTCCACTCACAGGTAAACACCCCAATTATTAATTTATCACAAAGTTGGGTTAATTAAAACATTCTACCAAGCATTCTGAAGAAATTGTTTGTTGTTTTATCGTTTTGTTTCATTTTCTTACATTTTTGAATGAATCCTATTATAACACTAGTTACTAGAATTGTGCACAATGAAGAGGATTTTAAAACCTCAGCAATGGTCATTCTTCTCTATGAAAGCTTTTTTTTTTTTTTTTTTTTTTTTCCATCCAAGGCTGCCATTTAAAGAATTAACAGAATAACACAGAATATGAGCTCATGTACCTGGGCCTGTTTCTTCCTTAGTAAGAATTATCACTTCTTCTTTGTGTCTATTCTCCTTTGTGTTGGGTAATTTGTGAATCTTCTTGCCCCGACAGCCACCTCCCGGAATGCCAAGAAGCTGATGAGTAAGATACCCCTGGACCAAATTACTTCTCTTTCCTTCTTTCATTCTAAAATACAGTGTTTTGAAATCTTCTAATATCATCTGCTTTACAAACCTGCATACTCATCAAAATCTTCCGGGCAGGGGCTTTTTGAGACTAAAAGGACAGAAAATATAGCAAGTGAAAAAAAAGCAAATGAAGAGGATTACGAGAAGCAGGACACTTCAAACAGGAACTAAAAAGCAATATGGAAGTGTGTCAGGTAGTTAATTAGTAAACATATTATGGGAGGGTTTGTTTGTTCATTTTGAAAAATAAGTCTAACAGGACTCTACCTCCAGAGATTATATTTTATTAGTGTTGGTGTGAGATCCAATTAGCTCCAAATGACCACTGCTTTGTAGCAGCTGATCTTAAATATATTTAACCATGGAGTCTCTTGAAGATGCACTGTGTGATGCAGAAATAGCACAAAAGATCTGTGCAGTGGGTTTTAAGATGAGTGTGAGATAGGAGAGATGGAAAGAAGGTGTCCTGTAGACAAGATTGGCAGGGACAGGGAAGCCCTCATGGGTGATTTTGATGACCAACCACATTGGGAACCAGTGGTTTAACTTCTTGTATGAATTAAAAGATGGAATGTATGATGGGAAGACCTCCTAAGATCCTTTGTTTTTCTCTTGTGAGCCCTTCTCTGGTCTAAATAAAATCTTGTCCAGTGGCAGTGACATCCTGGACACAAATGAGATTTAGCAGAAAGAACTTTGAGCTGAAAGTCAACACAGCTAGATTTGATTGTATCTGTTATGGGCAATCTGTCTTCAGACAAGTCATTTATTCTTGCAATCAGTTTTTCTACCTGCAAAATGGATTTTGTAAGCAATATCTCTTCCTTTATGTCTGTTGCAAAATGTGATTTGAAATGTATTTAGGCTGCAGAGGATACATTAATTAAAACTATTATGATTATTTCCTGGCACATGAAACAAAAGAGCAGACTTTTCTTCTCAATATTTTCCCCCAAACATTTTTTTTTTTTTTGCAGACTTATTGTTCCCATAAGAAATTATCCAAAGTCTTGGTTTGATGGAGACACAGACAAACCATACTACGACAGAGATAGGCTAGAGAGAGACACAAATACACATGGTTTCTCTGTTCTCAAGTACACTCTCAAATCAACATAAAACTAGTTACATAAAATTATTTCTTATTGTTTCTTAGTATATTTTCAAATACCCTTTTTTTATTTGAATGATAATCTTTCCAATTTAATGCATAGAAATGTAAAGCATTTAAGGCATTCTTTGAATATTTTCTAAATGATAGGGCCAATTGCAATGAGATATAAAGCAAAACTGTGGTTAATCACTAAGTGTGAAAACATGGCCAGTTTGAATTAATCTACATATGTAAATATAATGTGTATTTTATTCAAATTAACTTGCATAAAATTTGATAGGTATTTATTTTATAGTGTGTTTTCATTCTGTTAAAACTCTAATACTTTATGGCTATCAAAATGGCTTCAAACAGTTATTCTTCTGAAGTAATCAGGGTGGTATAACGATAGCTCATGTGGTGAATTTAGTTTCAGGGATAGCCATTCTTATATAACCCATCAAGTGTATTTAGGGTTTGTCTTCAAAGATAAAGAAAAAAACACATACTTAACTTTCCGTGGAAAGTCTTGATAATCTAGAAAGGCAGAAGGTAGGATCAGCCAACCCTGGAGTGTTTTGCTGAGAGGATACTTCTCGATTGGTTTCTTATCTAGCCTGTAAGTGGTGCATATGTGGAAACCATTTCAGATGGGAGCTGGCACCATATGCCTCTTATAAAATACCACCCTCTGAGGCTGTGGAGAACAGTTCTTTGTCCCCACTCTCCACCCCATCTCCTGCAACTTCTGTGAAGTCACAGAACTTGGGGAAATAGTGACGCTTCCTGGCCTAGATTTATCACCATCTGGGAAGCAGAATGAGATGCTTGGCGCTGCCACCGCCACTTTCATCTGCCACATTCTCAGGAATTCATCACCCACAGGGTGATTCTAGCCAATGCAAGTCACCTCATCCATTGGAAAGAGGAAGAGAAAGAATGGGGAATGAGTTCTGCCCGAGAGCCTCCGGGCTGCTTCTGTTGGCTAGCACAGGCCACATTAATGCCTTGGGCTGACTTCCAAGGCCATCTGTAATTTGGCCCCACTCTGCCCATTTCTCTCCCTGGCCAAACTGGCTTCACCAATGCCTGAACAGACTCATCTCTGTCTGTGACTTCACCGAGATTGTTGCTCTTTCCCGTTATCTATCAAGGGGCAGCCCAAGTTTCAAATCTCACAGAAGTCTTTCCTGATTCCTCCAGCTTGTGTCTTCTGACCTCACAGTTTTGTCTGTGACAAGTAATTTAAAAGCAATGTATGTGCTGGGATGTATTGTCCCTTGATTATCTCCTGTGTTAAGTTTAGTTCCCCAATTACATTGTAAGTTCCTTAAAGACAGTGTTTGTTACTAATGTCTATTTGTTAAACTCTCCTCACTTTCCCTCTTCTCCAGTGCTAGGCCCTTAATAAGTGTTCCAAAATTCAGAGAATCGTAGAATTGGAATTTTTTAATCCAGCTATTAGCAAAAAAACACTACTGTATTAGAGAGATAACCACTTCCATGGCTTCTTTCTCTCTCCTTCCTTCCTTCCTTCCTTCCTTCTTTCCTTCCTTCCTTCTTCCGTTCCTTCCTCTCCCCTCCCTCCGTCCCTCCCTTCCCCCTTCCTTCCCTCCTTTCTTCCCCCTTCCTTCCTCATTCCTTCTACATTTATACAGAAATGAAATCTCTCCACCTGTAACTTTTATTAATGTATTCTAGGCTCAGGGGATTTAAAGGTGACTACGGCTTAGCTCAGTCTTTTGAGAAAAACAAACCAACAAACACAACACACCATGAAAAGAATTATGCTGGAGGAAGGTTTAAAAGGGCTGAGAGCACCCAACTGCCCCGAGGGTCTCAGCGTTGCAGTCCTGTGAGCTCAAAGCAGATCCTTACTAAGGTTTAACTAGTATTGATTCAATCGACATTATCTGCTACAGATTCTTAGGAGGGAAATAACGAAAGTTGACCTAAAATCCCTCGGTAAGTTTGCAAATTATGTACCGGTTGTGTCCTAATAGTTCATTGTTTAGCATATTCCTTGGGCTTTGGAACATCTTTTTCTAATTCAAACAAAGTTTTGCATAGTGATTATATCTCCTTGGTCTAGCACATAAAAGTCTATTATAATCTCCACGATGTACCTAAAGTTGAGCATAGTATAATATTAATACTATGGACTCTAACCATATGTAAACGGATTTGTTCAGGAAGCCATAGGGTTCCAACCTTGCACACTGGAACTATGGCACCCTGCACCATCTGACCTATTTTCCTGTGCTCCCCTCCCCTTGCGATTACAGAGGAAGAAGGGACATGTTTTTTCCCCATTTCTTCCACATGAATGACATCAGAATAGGAGGTTATTTGCCCTTTCTCTCAGGGTACCAAAGTTTCAAAGAGAAGCCAGGAGAAAATGAGAGAAGACTAAGAGAGCTCTGCATATCACAACCACATTATCCTCATTTGCCACGAGGTCAGGAGATCGAGACCATCCTGGCTAACACGATGAAACCCCGTCTCTACTAAAAGATACAAAAAACTAGCCGGGCGTGGTGGCGGGCGCCTGTAGTCCCAGCTACTCCGGAGGCTGAGGCAGGAGAATGGCGTGAACCCGGGAGGCGGAGCTTGCAGTGAGCCGAGATCCGGCCACTGCACTCCAGCCTGGGCGACAGAGCGAGACTCCGTCTCAAAAAAAAAAAAAAAAGAAAGGATAAGGTATGGAACAAAAAACTTTTGGAGCATTTTCTTGGTGGAAGAGGCGATCTGGTAGATGTCCTTTTGTCACTGACTTCTGGAATTACTAAGACATTTCATCCCTTCCTGGGTTGTTGTGGGGATACTGCATGTAAAGTATCTACCTGTGCAGTGATGACAATGATGAGTAAAATAAGTTTAGTGTTTATTGAGGATTTACTATTACTATTGCATATTAGAATAGATGGATACTATTCTAAGCTATGTATTACATTATCTTTTTTTTTCTTTTTTGAGACGGAGTCTCCCTCTGTCACCAGGCTGGAGTGCAGTGGCACAATCTCCACTCACTGCAACCTCCACCTCCCGGGTTCAAGTGATTCTCCTGTCTCAGCCTCTCGAGTAGCTAGGATTACAGGTATGTGCCACCATGCCCAGCTAATTTTTGTATTTTTAGTAGAAACAGGGTTTTGCCATGTTGGCCAGGCTAGTCTCAATCTCTTGACCTCGTGATCTGCCCACCTCAGCCTCGAAAGTGCTGGGATTACAGGCGCGTGCGCCTGGCCTACATTATCATTTTTAATTTTCACAACAACTCAATGTACTATCATGGCCAATTTACAGATGAGTATTATGGCCAGTTTACAGATAAGAAATTGAAACTTAGAAGGTTGAGGAAGGTCCCCCAGTAAATAAGCAGCAATATTTAGATTCAAAATTGGGCAGTCTGATGCCAGAGCCCAGTACTCCGGTTTTTGCTATAACTGTTTGTAGGGCCAAAAATAACAAAGCATTTAAAATAAGGTAACTCGTTTTCTTTTCTACCCCACTGGCCTAATAACAACCTTCCAGTCTTTAATGGCGTGGGCTTTAGAAACCAGGACTCCCTTCTTCCTTGATCTCACAGCCCTCTCCTGTTTTGTCATCCTCACAGCAAACACATGGCGATTTGGAGCTTTCGCTCCTGCTCTTCTTTCAAGTTCAATTTCTTTTCTTTTCTTTTCTTTTCTTTTTTTTTTTTTTTTTTTCCCTGGAGACCGAGCTTTGCTCTGTTGCCCAGGCTAGAGTGCAGTGGCGCAATCTCGGCTCACTGCAACCACTGCCTCCCGGCTTCAAGCGATTCTCCTGCCTCAGCCTCCTGAGTAGCTGGGATTACAGGCACACACCACCATGCCCAGCTAATTTGGTATTTTTAGTAGAGACGGGAGTTTCACCATGTTGGCTAGGCTGGTCTCAAACTCCTGATGTCAGGTAATCTGCCCACCTCTGCCTTCCAAAGTGCTGGGATTACCGGCATGAGCCACCACACCCGGCCTCAAGTTCAATGGTGGATTCATTAGATTATAAAAACTAACCATGGCTATTCCCAAACACTGTCCTCTAAAGTAAAAATTACTCTCCATTGTAGTAAATATCAGCCTCAGGGTACCACCGAAGACTGGTTTCCGGAACAGAGGTAAAGAAGCATCAGGGGCCTTTAGAAAAGGGGCTGAGAGGTGGGTGTTGGTGAAGGTGGGAAGGGAGGCTGCTCTGGGTGGGATGGGAGAGAAAGGAATGTCTGGTTTTTCTCCCGCCCTCTCCCGATGACCTGCGCTTTTATCTGTTCTGAGGTCACAGATGAAGCTCTTGCTAAGCCCAGGGTGTGATAAAGGGTCTTGCCTGACTGCAGCAACTGGTGGGAGGAGAGAGCAAGGAGCTAGGGTAGTTGCTCCGGGTCTGATTAAGTCCAGGAAAGATATTACCTGACCCAGTGAATTGTATGTGCCTGCACTGTCTTCCCCTTCACCAAACAAAATGCAAAAGACCAGTTCAACTTAAAAAAAAAAAAGAGAGAGAGAGAGAGACAGAATCACTGTAGAAAAATCAGGATGACTGTTAATCTAGATAATACTTTTTCTAATCAATTTTTATCCCATCCAAATAATGGAATCTGTAGTCATCTCAGCTGTCCACTCATCACTTGTGGTTTTTTGTGTTAACTTCAGATTTGAGAGATAATCTTAGATTTAGATTGCCCTAGGTTCATGAATATAAAGTACTTCAGTAAGTCCTTTACGTCTGCTCCAGGCCCAAAACAGAAGGTAGAATAAAACTGGTAAAAAATAAAAATAACAAGGCAGACACACTTTAAGAAGCAGCATTTTAATTCTTCCAGTTGAATATATTTCTTCCCCTTCCTCCCTCCCTCCTTTCTTTCCCTCCCTCCCTCTCTCCCTCCCTCCTTGCTTTTTTTCTCCCTTTCTTTCCCCCTACCCCTTACCTTTCTTGGGAGAGTTAGCAATGAGTTTGCCAACTTGTAAAGAAATGAGTTGCCTCAGAACCATCAAACATTATAGCTGATAACTGAGAGATGAACGGGGAATTTTATACAGCTAAAAAAGAATTCCATTGAGGGCAAGACAATATTAGAGTGGGAATCCTGAAATGGTCATGGGAATTATGTTCAGGTGACCTCAAACTCACAGAGAACATCTTGCAAAGAAAAAGTGAAGTTGGTGACAGCCTTTTATGTGGCGAGAAAGAGAAAAGGACATTAACCTACTGTAGAAAATCACTCATTCTGGCCAGGTGTGGTAGCTCACACCTATAATCCCAGCACTTTGGGAGGCTGAGGTGGGCAGATCACGAGGTCAGGACTTCAAGACCAGCCTGACCAACATGGTGAAACCCCGTCTCTACTAAAAATATGAAAATTAGCTGGGGGTGGTGGTGTGCACCTGTTATCCCAGCTACTCAGGAGACTGAGGCAGGAGAATCGCTTGAACCCAGGAGGCAGAGGTTGCAGTGAGCCAAGATCGTGCCATTGCATTCCAGCCTGGGTGACGGAGCAAGACCCTGTCTCAAAAAAGAAAAGAAAAAAGAAAATCACTAATTCCCTAGCTGGCCACCAGGCAGAGTTTTAGGGGACAGGACAACTCAGGAATTATGTTTGGGAATTCCACATCGCATATATACAGGATGGGGTGAGAGTTTGATGAGGATCTTGGTAAGTGAGAACTAAAGCTATTTTTCCTCTCCCCTAGAAAGGTATGTGAGTGTCAGAGCCAGCCTGATTCCCTTATTCCTGCTTAGAAGCCCTCGTGACTGTGGTGCAGAGCAATTGGAGGTGGTCTAGATTCCCTCATACAAATAGAGCTTATTACTTAGGACCTCAAAAGCCATATCCAAACTGAAAGAGTGAAACCTCTATAATCTCTGGAATGAACACATACATTTTGTTCAGCTTACATTTACTGGCTATTATATGCAATGCATCGTGCTGGGTGCAGAGGCAAATGAAAACTGAGGCTTGTCTTCCTCTTAAGGAAATGCCTCTACAAAGTGTCTCCTGGTTCTTGGCTTGCAAAGTAAATGTGTAGAGCCGCGCTCTGTGAATATGACGGCAGGAGGCAAATCAACAAGGAGGTCAACGCTAAGCCCAAAGGAAATGATCTTCCTATAGGTAAATACCGTGTTTGTAATATGCACAGAATCAAGCACAAGCTGGTGCTTTGCTTCTTAACAAATGACAGGTAACCTTTAAAAAAAGAAAAGAAAAAAGACAAGTAATGGAGGCAGAATAATACAAAATTTACAATCACAGGGACCACTTTAAAGGAAATTTCCTCCCCAAGTGCCTTGATTTGTGTATTCCACAGCTGCTTTTTCATTGCCCAAAAGGTAATTAAGAGGTGATAATGATATGTATCCTCTCTTATCAAAGTCATTAACACATTATTATTGTTGTGAAGCGGCTAGCTATTGCTTTGTTGTGGTGATGCTGCTTTGGGTGAAAAGTCTATTGGTCTACCAGGGATTTCTGCTGTGATGAAGAAATTGCAGTTTGGGGATGAATTAGCAGGTTACATTCTCATGACCCTGGAGTGTCTTATTCCCCTTGCAGGTTTCTGAGAACCCCCAGGGCCATTCTGACTCTCAATTTGGCCTACGACTTTCCTCCTTTCCAAACCATTCTCTGTGAATTAGAGATGGACCAGTCTCCTCCGACCCATCAAATTGCATATCTATTGTGTCTGAAGACGTGGCACAAACCCCATATATCTGTGGTACCTTCCCTGTTTGAATTTATTTTTAAGACACGGGGACATGCTCTCTTGCCCAGGCTGGAGTGTATTGGTGCAATCATAGCGCATTGCAGCCTTGAACTCCTGGCCTCAAGCGATCCTCCCACTTCAGCCTCCCAAGTAGCTAGGACTATAGGCACATGCCCAGCTAATTTTTTTATTTTTTCTTTTAGAGACAGTGTCTCACTGTGTTGTCCAAGCTGGTCTCAAACTCCTGAACTCAAGCGACCCTCCTGCCTTGGCCTCCCAAAGCCTTGGGATTATAGATATGAACCACCAGGCCCGGCCCTGTTTGTATGTAGACTCAGATAAAGGCACTACAAATTCTCCCGCCACCAGTTGGTTTCCCTGCTTTGGTTAACAAGTGTTACCACATACAAATATTCACCCACACCGTGATAAACGTTTTGTAATTAATCTCTTCAACATCTTGGGAAAACACGGGAGTATCTACTGAGGAAACATCTTCACACTTTAAATATTTCTACAAATTGGAGAGAAGAAGAGGCAAATGCATACAGATTGGTTCTGAAATCTACGCTTTGTTATATTAGGAAACGGTCCATTTTTTTGGGGGGGGGGGTGGAATTTGTGTTTAAATTGCACGATCCTTGAGGGCAGAAATGTATCTAATTTGTTAATCATAAGCCTCTTTACTAATCCGTTATGGCAGCTTAATGTTTTTAAATAAGTGTAAATTTATCCAAATAAATGTACACATTTTTAAAAGTCAAATCTTACTAAAGGGCTTTAAGAAGTAAAGCAAAACAAAACCAAAACAGAGCAATTCTCCTGGCCCACTCTCTTTACCACCAGTCCTTCTCCCTGGAGGCAGCTACTTTAAATTAATTTTAGCTGTTTCCTCTGGTATTTACCTCCATATTTCTGGGTAATATATACGTCCTCCTAGACCATTATTTAGTGATTATTACAGTTGGTGAGGATTTACGTCTCCACAACACTGTTCCCTCTTGTTCCCCTTTTTGGTTAAATCAATATTCAGGGTTAATATTATTATAACTATGTAAATAATGTTCTCTACTGAGCTAACACGACACTATAATTACCTTTCCTTTCTTGTACAGTTTTTTGTTTTTCTTGGAGTTAATGATCACCTTGTTTTTTTTCACCAGCTTTTCTTTGTATATAACTATCCCTAAGTCCTGCCACAACTTCCGAGTTTCCCAAAACATTCCACATAGTAATACGTAACAGATAATCTACCAGTATCTCAAGTCCTCCTTCCTGGGGCCCTTTTCTTTCTTTTTCCAACTTTTGCTGGTTTTTCTTTTGGGCCCCTATACTACTGTCGTCCCAAAGACCTTCTTCTGCCATCATCCTGGCAATTCTCTTCACCTCTCTTGTATTGCAGTCTCTCCTTCCTGGTTTCCGTGTTTTCTTCTTTCTTGCTCTATTCTCTCCTTTTGGTGATACACCCTTCCTGAGAAAGGGTGCATGTGAGGTAAATGTACTGAGAACTTTCCTGCCTGAAAATATCTTTATTCTACCCTTGCATTTGTTTGGCAGTTTGGCTAAGAATTGAATTGTAGGTTAAAAATAATTCTCATTCTGAATTTAAAAGCATGGAACTATTGTCTTCTAGCTTTCAATGTTTCTGTGTACAAGTCCAATAGCACTCTAATTCTCTGTCATTTTTATGTAACCATTGTGTTTTCCCTGGAGTGCTGAAATTTCAAAATGATGTGTCTTGGTTGGGTCTTTTCTTACTTATTTTTTTGGGCACTCAAATGATCATTTTAATCTAAAGATTCAGACTTTGATAATGGCCCCAATTACTGCCTTCTGTACCTTGGGTGTTGGTCTTGAAGCCTGTTTTGGAGAGAATAAACCACCTGTCTTGGAGGTGGGAGGTGATGATGATGGATGAACCTAAGGAGATAACTGTATTGACTTTCAATCCACCCTTGACTGCATGCCTTCACCTTCTGCAGGCCCCAGGCCTCCAATTCCTGAAAATTCCCAGAGTTCTGAAGAAAGACTGGCTTGTTTTTTGTTGAGTCGCCTCTATAGGCTCACAGAATCCAGCCTTTTCTGTTCTGCTTAAATCATCACTTCTTCAATAGCTTTCTATCCAGCAGGTATTTGTGGATATTTTTTTCCACTGTTGTCTTTTCTGCCATTCCATTTTTCTTGTGGATTTAAACTTTTATATTATTTTACTGACACTTAAGTGGGTTTCTAAGGAGTGGAGATTAAACATGTGAGTGTGTGTGTGTGTGTGTGTGTGTGTGTGTGTGCGCGCGCGCACGCGCAATGTCCTGCATCTAAGGGGCTATAAATTTTGTAATTTGATTGATAATTACTTCTGAGTTATAGCTTATTTCTTAAGGAATATTGATCCTTAACATACTGATAGGTAAAGTCAGTGTGGGAATTTATAGGCCATGTTTTCATAGCATTTATTTCAGTGTTGGTAACTCAAAAACTGGGTTTTCCTTTGTAAGTTAAACCAATAATATGTGAGAGTTAGATGTGCTAACCAGGGTCAGGGTTGGTCTTATTCAGTTTTGTGTTGACCATTCTTCTAGGACTTGGTGCAGACCTTTGCAAATAAACTTAAAACAAAAACCCCCAAACCCACAATGGGTTAATAGAGTTAGAGTTTTCTTCTTTTCCTCAATAAATATTTTAATGATCACTTACGATGTGCAATGAACTGCTATATGAGCTGAATATATCATGGTGAACGGAACGGAGTTCCTAGTGTGGAGAGCTTCACAGTTTAGTGAGGGAGATTGACAAGAAAACAGGTAAGGTAGCCGGGCACAGAGGCTCATGCCTGTAATCCAAGCACTATGGAAGGCCAAGGCAGGTGGAGTGCTTGAGTCCAGGAGTTCGAGACCAGCCTGGGCAACATGGCGAAACCCCATATCTACAAAAAATACAAATATTAGCTGGGCATAGTGGCTTGCACCTGTAATCCCAGCTACTCAGGAGGCTAAGGTGGGAGGATTGCTTGAGCCTGGGAGGTTGACGCTGCAGTGAACCCTGATTGTGCCACTGCATTCCAGCCTCAGTGACAGAGTGAGACCTTGTCTCAAAAAAATAAAAATAAAAAAGGAAAACAGGTAAGGACCATGAGACGTAGTTTTAGTGTAGAAATATGCACCCAAAACAATGGAAGCACTATTCACCTTTAGGGGAATAAAAATGCCTGCGTCATTTTTCTTGATGCTCTTCATGTAGGAAGCAATGGAATCCCAGGCTCTGGGATATGGGTCCATATAGCTGTGTCTTAGCAGACCCTATACCTTACAGAAGACATCATTAGAGAGGGCAAGAAGCACAAAACACACATTTTCTCCTCAGAAGACTCCCCAGTGTTTGCCCTTCAGAATATATGCAGTGTCGGCTGGGCGTAATGGTTCATGCCTGCAATCGCAGCACTTTGGGAGGCTGAGGCAGGTGGATCATGAGGTCAGGAGATCGAGACCATCCTGGCTAACACAGTGAAGCCCCATCTCTACTAAAAAAAATTACAAAAAATTAGCCGGGCGTGGTGGCAGGTGCCTGTAGTCCCAGCTACTCGGGAGGCTGAGGTAGGAGAATCGCTTGAACCCAGGAGGCAGAGGTTGCAGTGAGCTGAGATCGCACCACTGCACTCAAGCCTGGGTGACAGAGTGAGACATCGTCTCAAAAAAAAAAAAAAAAAAAAAAGGAAAAGAAACAGAGTATATGCAGTGTCATAGGTGGGTTCCAAAGTCGTCTTCAGTGCTGAGAAGAGATCTGAGTAAGCCTTGGAAGTGGTGTTATTATTAAAGCAATCATATTGTTATTATTTGTAAACTTGTCTGTGTAATCTTTGAGGGCAGACTGAAGGTTGCATTCATTTCAGGGAGGCCTCAAGGTGCAGTAAAAAGAGCATGGTCTTTGAGGCCAGGGCAACTGGGTTTGCATTCCCATATTAGCTGTGAGACTTTGGTTAGGTTACTTGATTTTGGGACATCTCAGTGTTCTATTATGTCAGCCTCACTCATAGACTCATTATGTATTGAACGAGCAAAAATAAATAACGGACCCCAGGACAGTTCTTGATGGGACATAGGTGCAAAATAAACAGTAGATAATTATTTTTTTCTTCCTTCAATGGCCAGACCTTGAACCTCTCAAGTGCAGAGACCACACGCTATTTTTCTGTGCAACCCCACCCTTAGTGCAATGTTGGGTATAAAGTTGGCACTTCATGCATATTTATTGAATGAATGAATGAACAAAGGAATGTTTGAATTCTAAGGGTTGAGATATTTTCCTGCTATATGAATCATTGTTGGCCACTTTCTTCCTTCAGACTGCACTTCCTTAATTATTTGCTGGTACTAATAAACCACCACTCTTTTCTAAGCTCCTGGATTACTAGTGCTGCAAATAGAGCTAAAAAAACACTAACACTTTATTTAAAACACTCAAATAACACTTCAGATCCAGCCATGCTTAGGTACACTGTGGTAAGAATATAAAAAAGGTGCCTCTGAAGGGAAAGAGGCATTATGTCTAAAGCATCAGGTTGTCGCCATTCTGAGTTTAAAAGCCCATTTGGCAATCACTTCCCTTAGCAGCCCCACAGGCGATAAGAGAGGATTTGGCTGTGAGGCCCTGCAAGGAAAATAAAAAGACAAGAGAAGACAGTGAGTTGAAGAGTTCGTGTGATTTTTCATGTGTTTGTAGCTTCCGCCCACAGAGCTGGAGTGCAGTAATTTCCGGTTGCATCTTCCATTCACTAATACATTTGCGAATGGAGGAGCAATGTTTGTTTAAACTACCTTTCATCATTATCTGTCTTAAGCAATGATGCTACATCAGTGCTATTTAAAAAAAAAAAAAAAAATCCAGCCTCAATGCTGTTCTTACTGCAGCAATCTGAACCGTATCTGCCTCTGCACCCTGTGGGGTCAAAGTCACGTTGGTAGCCAGCACCGCTGACCATCAGAGAATGCCCCAGCCAGCATCATTGGCATCACACAATTTAGAATTTAACACTACATTTTAATACCGTTCTTTCGATCAGGTTTGTCCTCCCAACTATGTTGGAAGTCCTTCGTGTGCTGAGGCCATGCCTCCCTCTTACCTTGTTTACTCCTGACTGTACTTGGCACAGACCTTGCTCCAAAGGAACCCACAACCAATGACCTCTTCTCTGTTGGTGTTTCCTGAGCTCTCTGCAATACACCTTTTAAATACCTTTTTTTCATTAAACTCTTTTACGAGGACTTCTTTGAGTTTACGTTTTTACGATTCTCCTCTACCTTCAATATTACTGCTAATCATGTCTTTCTGTTCTTTTTTCCCCCTTAGGGTATCTCATCTACTCTGAGGGCTCCAGTTACTGCTTCTATGCTAATGATGACTAATCTGCACACTCATTTCTGTCTCTTAGGAAATTCAAAATTCATATACCTAAAACGCAAACTTACCTTTTTCACATAAATCACTGTTACTCTCTTTTGGAATTGATCTTATTCTACCTTGCATTTACTTAGTTATTTTAGCATGTTTCTCTTTATTTTAACTCTAAACTGATCTCTCTCTTTAATAATATATAGCTAATTAAACTTATATATGTTAAAAGTTATATATGTGTATATATAAAATATATGTATATATTATATATTTTATATAATATATCAATATTATATAAATAAAATTATATAATATATAATATATATTTTATTATATTACATAATTATATTATATATTTTATATATTATATTAATGATTATAATATATATTATAAAAATATATATTTTATATATAATATATAACATGTAATTTGTATATATTTTATATATTATATATTTTACAATGTATATAAAATATATATTATATTGTATATAAAATATATAATATCTTATATATAACATATATCTTATATGTCATGTATAATATATTACCTTTACATATTAACTTTTATAATATATAGTTTAATATATAAACATATATGTTTAACTTACGTTTAATATAGATTAACATGTATGTTCAACTTATATATGTTTACATATAATATATTACCTTTATATATAAACTTTTATAGTATATACATTTAATATGTATTAACATATATGTTTATATAATATATATTTATATATGTTTATATAATATATTAAATAACATATATAAGTTAAATATATATGTTTATATATTAAATGTGTATATATAAACTTATATATATATGTTTAATTATCCCTGTAACCCTTTTACCACTTGGCCCATGTAGATGCCTAATGAATGAATGATGATTTCTGTTGATTCACTGTTACTGACTTTAAATAAGGTCAGCTCTGAAGCAGTGCTTTGAGATGAAGATCCTTCCAATCCCATAGGAAAAATAAAAGAGGTGCAGTGTGTGTTTTCCAAAGAAGATTGCAAGGCTTCAGACAAAAGAGATTTAAAATAAAAATTTTAAGTACATAAACACGCAGCATTTTGAAGTTGTTTTTATAAGGGAAGTCATCACACCATTATAATAGCACATCAGCTTACTTGGGGCATCTAAATTAGCTTAAGGTTGGATTCTTAGGCATCTAGTGCTGAAATTAGAAAAATATTCAAGAATACAAATCCCTGTTATTTCCAAGAGATTCAGATGGTGATTGGTAAAACACAAGGATAGGAAAAGAGGCTGTTGGCCGGGCACAGTGGCTCACGCCTGTAATTCTAGCACTTTGGGAGGCCGAGGTGGGCAGAGGCGGGTGGATCACCTGAGGTCGGGAGTTCGAGAGGAGACTGACCAACATGGAGAAGCCGTCTCTACTAAAAATACACAATTAGCCGGGCATGGGGGCACATGGCTATAATCCCAGCTACTCGAAAGGCTAAGGCAGGAGAATCACTTGAACCCAGGAGGCAGAAGTTGCGGTGAGCTGAGATCAAGCCATTGCACTCCAGCCTGGTCAACAAGAGCCAAGAGCCAAACTCTGTCTCCAAAAAAAAAGAAAGAAAGAAAGAAAGAAAAGAAAGGAAAAGAAAAGAAAAAGAGGTTGTCCTCTAAACCAAGAGTTTTAAGCACATGGTGGACAAGATGCTGGAACAAGTCACTGTTGCAGGACTTTTCCTTAGTTCAGCTAAAGATGGGGTTCTCTGTCCCATGGCCACAAAAATTCAGGCTCCCAGACAATGTGAATGGTGAATAAGATGGTTTTATTGGGTGAAACAGTAAGAAAAGGGGAAAACAGGGACTCTCCCTAGACCAGAATCACCGCTAGAGCTCTTTGCATCCAGCTGTTGGAATCCCAGTTTCCACACAGGAAGAGGAGGGGCCAGGCTCCTCCCTGGTGCAAAGGGCACGAATTTCCTGAGGCTCCACCCTAGTGGGCAGATCAGCTAGAGTTTCTCCAGGGATCACCTCCCACCTGGCTGTCTCATCACCTCCACTAGGTGCGGGTAGTGCCCAGCCTACATTAGACCGAGGAAACCCACTGAGTTTGCCAGGCCGAAGGCAGGGTTGACTTCTGACGTCATTTACTATTGCACCTGCCCAGGAAATCTCTCGTCTTGCCTGCAGTCATTTACTGTGGTGCTTCAGATTCACCCGTGTTTTGTATGCCCATGCATGCCACCCATGCAAAGACTTGCAAGTGAGGGAAACAGAATCCACCACTTCAACTCAAAGGAGTCTCTCTGGAGCCTTGGCTCTGGTCTCTGTTTACACTGAACCTTAAAATGCTAAATGTGGTGCCTTTGCTCCACTAGACACTTGGGAAGGGGGCTGTGACATTTGCAGTGCAATTCATGTCATGGCAAGAATATTTTAAAACAGTGGTTTACAGTGTTTAAGAAAGCCAGTTAGTCAGCTGGGATTCTGCTGAAGATCCTCAGGGAGTAGAGTTAAGAAGAGCTGGCTGCATGTCTGCGTTTTGGGTTTTGAAATACTTTGGTTTCTTGAGCCACATTATCACAGAATTCACTGCATTTTCAAACAACACAGGTAATAAATGACTTCTCCAAGAGTCACTGAAAAGCTTACCTGAATCTCCCTCTCCTTGTTTTGCACGTGGTAATCTGTTGCTTACATTTGAAAGTCTTCTGGAGACTGTTTTTTCATCTAGCTCACTAGAAAAGAGCAGTTTTTTCATGAGTAATTGGGTTGTTGAAGTGCTTATAACTTTTCTTTCAAAAATCTTGGCACCCGGAGTCAATTTACAAATGTATACATTTGACTAGGTTATCTTAGCTTGCACTGTTTATGATGTTGGGCTTTGGTTAAATTCTCAGGCCTATGGCCTGGCGCAGTGGCTCATGCCTGTAGTCCCAGCACTTTGGGAGGCCGAGGTGGACAGATTGCTTGAGGCCAGGTGTTTGAGACCAGCCTGGCCAACATGGTGAAACCCTTTCTCAACTGAAAATATAAAATTTAGCCGGGCATGGTGGCAGGCGCCTGTAATCCCAGCTACTCAGGAGGCTGAGGCAGGAGAATCACTTGAACCCGGGAGGCGGAGATTGCAGTGAGCCAAGATTGCACCACTGCACTCCAACCTGATTGACAGGGTAAGACTCTGTCTGGGGAAAAAAAAAAAAATAGAATTCTCAGGCCTATACACAAATATTTGCGTGCCTCAAGTCTTTTTATTAAACTGGACCTTCATATCTGCAAAATCCCCAGTTAGATCCTATAGTATTTCGTTTTAGTTGGAGAAATTAGAACCAATGAAACTTTACATGCAACCTTGAGATAGAAGTATGTTAATGAGAGGATCCGAGTCATCTATTAGGCAGTATTTCTGAAAGCAGTACTCCCTGACAGCAATAATGCCAGATGGCTAAGTAAAAAGGCTGATGGACTTATAGATTTTTTTGAGTTGAGTTAGCACAGGGTGCAGCTCTCTGCTTCTTTGAGACTCACACTGTCTGTAACCAGACATAATTAAAAGATTAAAGAGACATTTAGAAATGTGAAGTTGTTCACTTTTTAATCAGGGAGATTGATTTTCCAATCCCGATGCGAAGGTGGAATTTTAAATAATTTATAGGGTAGAAATCAGTGGCTTGTCACAACTTGGCTAAAAGAATAAAAACTAAGGGAAAAAAAGGAACTTTTTTTTAACGTTTATTTTTCTTTTCCCTAAGTGCCTTATAGAAAGAAGCATAAAAAGGAGAGAGCCGTGATTCGGCTGTTATATATGAGATGTTTTCCAGCCTCCGTATCTCTTCTGGAAGAATGAAGATTAGTTTAGTTCCCTCCCATCCTCCTTCCTTTTCTGCCTCTGACTGGAGGTCTGGACATATTCTCTTCACTACTCAGCAACATTTCTCTTTTATCCTACAGATACCAGTCAGGTCCCAATCAGGTTAAAACCAGGGTCTCCGGAACAGGGATCGTGACTACAGCGATGCTTCCATTAGCCAAGAGGGTGCATTCCACAGGCACATGTTATCAGAACCTTCATAATCAGAGTCAGAAATAATATAGGACAGTGAAAGGGGAGTTCTATGATGCTAGATCAGGGCACTTCTGGTACTAAAAAGACGTCTTCCAATGTTAAAGTAGGGTCCAGTAGATATTTGTGAGAAAATATAAAATATGCATTTTACATGTGTATATGTATGTCTAGGTGTTCTAGTCCTAAGGGGAAGAATTGATGAATGGATAGATCAGTTGACTGATTGACAATCAGAAGCCAGAAGAAAGCCTGCAGGGAGAGGATTGTCAGCTAAGGCTATTTTTTAAGGGTAGTGTGGGTTTGGGTTGAGAAAGGACTGAAAACGTTTCTTCCACTCCCAGCTCAGGTTTCCAGTGATTCAGCCAAGTTGGCGGATTGTCCCTAAGTCAGGGAGTGCCTAGGTAAGGACAGCCAACTATGCGGGGTCCCTTCCGAGCATGCACCTATTATCACACCTCTCTCCTTTTCCAAATGAGTTTTCAAAACTAAAGCAGACTTACCTTCAGACAAAGTAATAGGCTGAGTGACATTTCAGGACATGGTCTACCCTCACCCAGGATCTCTCTGCAGCTTTTTAAGTCTAGAGTGGCTTTGCTCAAGTGGAGGGAGGAATAGAGAAACCCTTTTATTCCACAAGTCCCTTATGCGGTTATTGTTGAGTGTGGAGAGTTGTCATTAAAAGTGCATCAATTAGCCAGCCACGGTGGCTCACGCCTGTAATCCCAGCACTCTGGGAGGGCGAGGTGAGTGGATCACTTAAAGTGAGAAGCTTGACACCAGCTTGGCCAATGTGGTGAAACCCCATCTCTACTAAAAAAATAAAATAAAAATACAAAAGAAATTAGTGTGGTGGTGGGCACCTGTAATACCAGCTACTTGGGAGGCTAAGGCAGGAGAATCGCTTGAACCCAGGAGGCGGAGGTTGTGGTGAGCCGAGGTTGTGCCACTGTACCCCAGCCTGGGAGACTCCATCTCAAAAGAAAAAAAAAATGCATCAGTCAGTCAACTGAAGTAACTGGCAACCGATGGGAGGTCCTTCTTTACCAGCTGTTAGTCACCTGCTCTTGCTCATGGGGAAGGAGGGAGTGTGATGGAGAAGTAAAGGTGAAGGCTCAAGAACCCACACTGTGGTAGAGGTAAGGTCAGAGGGGATTACCACTCAGCAGAGGGAAGAGAAATATGGAAGGTGCCCGGTTAGAAGAAGGCCTCACATGGCATCTGTCTGCTGTTAATTTGGCTGGGATAATGAGAAGCTGGGAACTAAGACATTTTTGCTCCTCATCAAGACCCATCAATTGAACAGTTTATTTACAGGAGATTTTCTCACAAAGAACATACTGATTAGGAGTGTCACTTGAACAAGGGCCCAGAGCCTCTTCCTATGAATTGGCTAAGATTCCTAGCTGCTCCTTCTGGCTACTGAGGTGGTAGTGAATAGATCAAATGGGGGGCCCGGAAACCAACTCTCCAAGTAGCAAACTGTGGGGCTGGACATCGTCATGGATTTCTGAAGACGAATAACAAACAGAGGCTACATTTCATGTTCATGGTTTATATGCGTGCATTTGTGTTCCAGTGCAAAGCATAAGAGGAAATTATTACATCACACTTCTATCATTTTTGCAAGCCTGGCGACTTGCCTATAACCCTAAAGCAGGGTTTCTCAACTGTGGCACAATTGACTTTGGGGATGGACAATTGGGAAGAGGCTGTCCTGAGCATTATGGGATGTTTAGCAGCATCTCTGACTTCTACACATTAGATGCCAGTAGAACTTCTTCCCTACCCCCACACTTGTGACAATCAAAAAATGTCTCCAGATATTGCCAATAACCTCTGGGAGAGTGGGGTGAAATTGCCTACAGTTGAAAATCACTGTCTTAAAGGAACCTATAATTTGTACTGAGTTAGTAGGCTGATTACAAATCAGGTTGAATCTGTACTTATTTATTAAGCTTTCACATAAATAAATAATAAGACCACATTAGGCATGTGTGTGTGGGTTTAAGCCACGCTGGAATCATTCTCTCATAATTGTTACCCACTCTGGTTGCACCAGTGTTGCAATACAGCCTTTAATAGGACTGTCAGCACACAAAGTCTTGTGTTACCACCTTTATTTCAACTCTCTTCCTGTTTTTCTCTTTCTATAGCGCCCCCTTCCCACCCTCTTGGCCACCAAACTGACTTAAATATGGTGCCCCTTTGAAGGCTGTTTTCCAGGAGACAATCCTGAATGTAAAGAAATGATTTAATAATGGTAGAGTTTCAGGCAACAGGGCTCTGGCAGTCTGGGAGATATTTCTGCATAGAGACATCTCCACTGTCCTTAAATCATACCAGGGAGAGGCCACCAAATCTTTCTACCTGTGTGGTTGGCTCTGTCAGAGTAGATCCTGTTGTTCATGCCCATTAACAACTGGGAATAACAGTCAGAGTTTTTGTTGGTTTTGCTGGGAAACAGGTCTGGCTCTGAAGAGAAGGATCTTGTCTTATAGGAAGTGGAAGCACTTTGCCTCAGGAAAGGAATAAAAGCAATCAATGCTTCTTACAGAGCTTTCTGCTCAAGTAATTTTGGTCAGGTTAAGTGTGTCAGTAAATTGAACAAAATGTTACCATCACAGATTATGAAATGCAGAGTCTAATTTTAATAAGGTTACCAGTAAATGTAGGAGTTCTCGGTCAACAATGAGGAGTCTGGGTGAGTGAGAGCCAAGGAAAAATTAGTAAGACAAACAAACCATAACCTGTAGGGCAACCATAAAGAACTATTTATTTGAAAAATTTATGAGAACAGGCAGCAAAATTTCTCATCTGCATTAGCATAGTGTTGCAAATGTATGTTTGATAGTTAACTACATGTTAAAGCGGACCCATGTCCTAAGGAGCTACTAGTACTTCCACCAGCTAGAGGAGGAAATGGGAATTTAGGGCCACTGGTCCCTAGTTTTATCCCAACGTCGAGTTCTATAAAACAATCAGTCCTTTGGGAGGCCGAGGCGGGTGGGTCACAAGGTCAGCAGATTGAGACCATCCCGGCTAACACGGTGAAACCCCGTCTCTACTAAAAATACAAAAAATTAGCCGTGCGTGGTGGTGGGCACCTGTAATCCTAGCTACTCGGGAGGCTGAGGCAGGAGAATTGCTTGAACCCAGGAGGCGGAGGATGCAGTGAGCCATGATCACTCCATTGCACTCCTGCCTGGGTGACAGAGTGAGACTCCGTCTCAAAAAAAAAAAAAAAAAAAAAAAAAAAAAATCAGTCCTTTCAGTAGCAAAAGTTGCTCTATCCCTTACTATTCTGCTGATTGAAAAGAGTGAGAAAGAAACCATCTTGTTGGTTAAAAATTCTTATGCTGTTGATGCTGAAAAGATTCTTCAGTTGTCTTACTAAAAATTACAAGTGCCCATTGAAAATAATAAAACAAAAGGAAACAGGATGGGATAAATTCATAGGCACTCTCTTCTGTGCTTCTAGCTTTCTTGAGCTAGAATATTGTTATTAAGTCCCCAGTTTCCCTGGAATCTACAAGGCAGATGAGGCCATGTAACAAGCAAGCTGTGATCAATAACTGTTCCCCTCTCCCTTCTAAATCAGCTCCTATCTATCTTTGGAGGCTCGCTGTCTTTCCTGTCTGTACATATGCGTTGACTTTCTTGAACCATTTTGAGATGTCTGGTAAAAATTGGATCTGGCATATAAATGTGTGCTGAGCTTCCAAGCTCTGTTATGACTTCTTCCCTCCCCACAAAAATGATCTGCTTAGCCTAAGACTTGGGGCTGGCTGTCTGGTTTTTAGTTGACTTTCAAACATGGGGTAACTCACACCTAGGTGATCTCATTCTGTTTTATGGCTTAAATACCATCTGTTTCTGATGCCTCCCAAATTTAGTTCTCCAGTCCAGACTTCTACCTGAACTCTGGCTTCTCACCACTGGAATGTCTCCTAGGCATCTCAAACCTAACAGGTTCCAAACCTGAATTTCTGAATCCCAACCAGCAAACCTATTTTTCCTGCAGTATTCCTCATCTTAGCAAATGACAACTCCAAAACCCTTGGTATCATCATCCCATCTCTCATTACCCACATCCAATCCATCAGCAAAGCTGTTGGTTCCACTTTCAAAGATCATCTCTCCAGAATCTAGCCATCTCTTACTGTTTGCATGTCTATACTGGCCGAAAGCACTCTTGTCTCTGAAATGCAACAGCATCTTAACTCACTTTCCTGCCTCCTTATCCATGCCCCTACAGTCAGTTTTCTCAGCACAGAGGCTAGAGGGGTCCCTTTAAAATCACCGCCCTGGGCCAGGCGCAGTGGCTCATGCCTGTAATCCCAGCACTTCGGGAGGCCAAGGAGGTCAGGAATTTGAGACCAGCCTGACCAACATGGTGAAACCCCGTTTCTACTAAAAATACAAAAATTAGTTGGGCCTGGTGGTGCATGCCTGTAGACCCAGCTACTCGGGAGGCTGAGGCAGGAGAATCGCTTGAACCCAGGAGGCAGAGGTTGCAGTGAGTCGAGATCGCGCCACTGCACTTCAGCCTGGGCAACAAAGCAAGACTCCGTCACAAAAATAAATAAATAAAATCACTGCTCTGCACAAAACGTCTAGTCTTCACACCTCAGTCAGGTGACAAGGCCACATGCAGTCCCCGCAGTTACATTTCCTTCCTTTCTCTCTCTTTCTCTTTCTCTCTTTCTTTTACTCTCCCTCTCTCTTTCTCCCTCATGGTATTCCAGGTGCACCATTCTCCCTGTTATTCCTTGAGCCCACCAAGAATGTTTCTGTGTCTGGGTCTTTGCAGCTACTATCTTTTCCTGGACTGCTGTTTCTCCAGGCAGCAACTTGGCTGTCTTCCTCACTAACTTTGAGTTTGGGCTCAAATATCAGTTTATTGGTGAGGGAATCCTTGACCCAACTGTATGAGGCTGCACTTGCACCCTTCCTTCCTCACCACAACTCTCTACCCTCCCTCCACAACTCTCTACTGGCCATCCCTATATTATTTTTCTCCATGGCATTTATCACTTGTACACCTTTTTTTTTCTTTTTTTTTTTTTTTTTTTTTTTTGAGAGAGTCTTGCTCTGTTGCCCAGGCTGGAGTGCAGTGGCGCGATCTCTGCTGCAACCTCTGTCTCCTAGGTACAAGCGATTTTCATGTCTCAGCCTCCCAAGTAGCTGGGATTACAGGCGCCCACCACCATGCCTAATTTTTGTATTTTTAGTAGAGACAGGGTTTCACCACGTTGGCCAGGCTGGTCTCAAACTTCTGATCTCAAGTGATCCGCCCACCTCAGCCTCCCAAAGTGCTGGGATTACAGGTGTGAGTCACCACGCTGGGCCATGTATACTCTTTTTTTCTTCTTTTTTTTTTTTTTTGGAGACTGAGTCTCACTCTGTCACCAAGGCTGGAGTGCAGTGGCACCATCTCAGCTCACTGCAACCTCCGCCTCTCAGGTTCAAGCAATTCTCCTGTCTCAGTCTCGCGAGTAGCTGGGACTACAGGCACCTGACACCACACCCGGTTAATTTTTTGTACTTTTAGTAGAGACAGGGTTTCACCTTGTTGGTCAGGCTGGTCTGGAACTCCTGACCTCAGGTGATCCACCTGCCTCGGCTTCCCAAAGTGCTGGGATTACAGGCGTGAGCCACCATGCATGGCCTACTTATACTCTTATATTTACTTGTTTACCTTGTTTGTCTCTCAATAAAGTGATGTAAAGTTTATGAAGGCAGGACTTTGTTTTGTTCCCTGCTGTATCCCTAGGGCCTGTATCAATGACTACTACATTCTAGGTTCTTAGTACACTTTTGCGGAATGAGTGGCATCTTTAAATTCCATTTCAATGTTACTTTTTGTAGAAAACCTTCCATGATTCTCTAAGTCTGGGTTAAACCCCCTCCCACAGCTGTCTGTGCTTCCCCAGTTGTAAGGTTTCTCACACTGTGATAGTGGCAGGAGGCAGCCAAATGTCTAGGCAGATGGGGCAGGTCCCCAGTGAAACCCACTTCCAAGCAGAAGACAGTTTAAAGCCGGAAAGCCAAGCTACAAGTTAAATTCTTGGACCAGATTGAGAACTCGTCTTCCTGTTTGGTGCACTTCCTTTAATTGATCCCCACCCTTCATCTATTTTACATGTACTTACACTTTCCTAATTGGTTTTCTTTTTTCTTTTCTTTCTTTCTTTTCTTTTTCTTCTTCTTTTTTTTTTTGTTGTTGTTGTTGTTTGTTTGTTTTTGTTTGTTTTTGTTTTAAGCAGAGTCTCACTCTGTCGCTCAGGCTGGAGTGCAGTGGCACAATCTTGGCTCACTGCAA
This sequence comes from Theropithecus gelada, assembly GCF_003255815.1. Classification (NCBI taxonomy): domain Eukaryota; kingdom Metazoa; phylum Chordata; class Mammalia; order Primates; family Cercopithecidae; genus Theropithecus; species Theropithecus gelada. Next base: position 24,521,243 of record NC_037671.1, read on the forward strand.
CCTCTGCTTCCCAGATTCAAGTGATTCTCCTGCCTCAGGCTTCCAAGTAGCTGGGACTACAGGTGCCCACCACCATACCCAGCTAATTGTTGCATTTTTAGTAGACACAGGGATTCACCATGTTTGCCAGGCTGGTCTTGAACTCCTGACCTCGTGATCTGCCTACCTCGGCCTCCCAAAGTGCTGGGATTATAGACATGAGCCACTGCTCCCGGCCTCCTAATTGGTTTTCTACACTGTTGTGCCCACCTTTGAGTGGTATCTTCACTTTAAACTTTTTTGCATACTCACAAACCAATCAACAAGCACTCCCCATCCTGTGCCTATAAGGACCCCAGACTCAGTCGGTAGAGGAGGAGACAGCCTGACTTCAGGGAAGAGACAACCTAACTTTGGGAAAGACAACCTGCTCTTCCCATCCCCTCTCCAGCTCCCCTCTCTGCTGAGGGCTGTTTTCACCGCTCAGTACAATTCTCCACTTTCACCATCCTTCAACTGTCTGTGTGACCTCACTCTTCTTGGACGTTGAATAAGAGCTCAGGATCCACTAAGTGCAGATATCCAGAAAGGCTGTCGCACCAGCCCTTTGCCCTCACTGGCAGAGGGCAACTGCCACATGCAACAAGGCAAGGGGCCAGCTGAGCTGCTAACACACTGCCATCCCTGCCATCCATGGACAGCAGAACTTAAAGGACACCATAACACTTCCTCTGTGGCTTCGGGGTCCTGGGCACCCTCCCCAAGGCACCGCTGCATTCCCCTCAAGGTGACACACCTGGTCTGGCGGCAGGCCCTGCATAGAGCTTGCTCCTGTGTGAGTACCTGGAGTGGCCAGCGGGGTCCCGCACTCACTTGCTCACGTGCTGCCTCCTGCAAGGAGCTGAGCAAAGTGGGCCAAGTAGAGGGGACATCCCTGCTGCAAGTCTGGCAAAGGGGCCAGATCCTGCATCAATTGCATGATGATTTCATGGGTAATTTGTGAAAACTCCATAAGGCTGGAGTAAGTTTATCTTTTTCATTGATGAAGTTCCAATAGTTGCAAAGTGGCTGGCATGTTGTTGATACTCAAATATTTGTTAAATTGGATATATGTTATATTCAATTCTATATATATGCATAATATATATAATGCAACTGGGTTATAATTTGTAAATTTTCATGTGCATTGTAATAATCAAGTTCCTTTACAATGAACGCTTAAGATAAGTCCAAATTCTTATTCTGCAAGGGTTTTTTCCTTTACATTTTAAAAATTCAGTTAAAATTCACTTAACATAAAATTAACCATATTAAATCCAATGATATTTAGTACATTCACAATGTGGTGCAGTTGTCACCTCTGTCTAGTTTTAAAATACCCCAAAAGAAAACCCCAAACTCATTAAGTAGCCACCCCCATTCTCTCTCACCCCAGCCCCCGGCAGCCACTAATCTGTTTTCAGTCTCTATAGATTTGCCTATTCCGGACATTTCACATAAATGGACTTATAGAGTAGGTGACCTTTTTGTCAATGATATTTTAATATATGTAACTTAGAAAGTATTATTACAAGATTTTGTTTTTAATCCTATTGGCATGGGTAGTAATGGGATTGAGCCTGTATCGCTTTCTCTCAAGTACACATCACTTGAAAAGGCCAAATAAACTAATGTGAAGAACTTTCTTCCAAGTTATCACTGGTATTTTACCAGAAGCCTTTTCTTATGCAATGACCACTCCTTCAAGCCTTCCCTCAACTCCCCCACCAAGTGTCTTTCATCCCGTCTCCCCACCTCATAGTTCACCATCTCCTCTCACACCTGTTTCTTGATGCTTGCTGGGATCAAAGTATTGGTGATAAAAGACTAAAGCTGAGGGGGCTGATGAAAGTCCATAAAGTTATGAAAGGTAGGGAAAATCTGTGTAAGAACTTGCTCCCCAAATCTCAGAATCTTTTTGAAGCTTAAAGGAGCTAGTTTAAGGGAAAAATAAAAAGAAGTTCTATTTTATGTAGTAGACTGGATACATACAGAACTTGTTACCCTGGTGAAAAGATAAATAGCTTTAGGGTTTAGACAAATATGCAGACAATAAATCAATAACAGCCTGTTGAGAAAGCTACAGAGAGGAGTTAATATCCCCCAGCAATTACCAGCCTTGCACACAAAATGCCCCTGCTTGGAGCAGGGCACTGGGCTGACCAGGCCAAGGGTGGGCCCCAGGGTGATGTTAACAGCAGTCTCCTTAATTGATCTGCTAGACTGTCTCTTCCTCAGCAATCTTCCTGGAATTGCAATCAGCTTCAGCTTTTCAGAGGCTTAATTTTACAACTATAAATGAATTTGCCCTTGGGTTGGGCATTAACGTTTTTCCTGACTCTTAGCTATTTCAGAACTTGGGAGGGTGACAGAGGGAGAGCCATCGAAACCAGTAAGTTATTTTTCTTTGTTGCCAACAATAGATCCAAATTTTATCTTGGAGGAGGCAACAGTCAACCTTTTGCATTACTTTAGGCTTTAGTTAATTGCCAGGGAGCATCTGAGAATTAGCTGGATAGTTTTAAAACATTATATTTGATTAAACACCTTATGGCAGAAACTCTTTCATTTTATGCTTTGACCTTAGCTTACGTTTTTACTTTTAGATTTTACAGTAATTTATAACTCGGAGAGAAGCACGCACACGATACTAGCTTGATCCTGCGGTGCTTAATTCAATCTACTGTAATAGCTCAATGCTACTGTCTGAAACTGATTTAACCCAAAAATATTGCATTGTTTACTGGACTAATGCTAACACATATGGTTTAAACTAAGATACGACAAAGCTCCTCTGAAACAAATAAGTGAACAACAAGCAAATATTGTCTCCTTTTGCCAGTGAAAGCAGATGGCTAGATGGATGGTCCAAAGGTAACACTAATGTGCCGAGTCACAAGTAGAGATCTCTGAAATAGAGAATTAGAAAATCTTACAGGAGGTTTACTTTTGAAATTCAGGGTGTACTGGGTTTCTTTATTTGTTTTTAATTTGGTGAAATTTAGCGTAAAAGTGAAAATAACATCAAGGTTTCAGGCACCATGGAGAGACTAATCTGGACACAAAAGGCATATTGGCTGGTTAAAATAATAATTGTATTTAGTTATTTATTTTTATTTCATTTTATTTTATTTTATTTTTGAGATGGAATTTCACTCTTGTTGACCAGGCTGGAGTGCAATGGCATGATCTTGGCTCACCGCAACCTTCCCCTCCCGGGTTCCAGCAATTCTCCTGCCTCAGCCTCCCACATAGCTGGGATTACAGGCATGCGGCACCACACCCCGCTAATTTTGTATTTTTAGTAGAGACAGAGTTTCTCCATGTTGGTCAGGCTGGTCTTGAACTCCTAACCTCAGGTGATCCACCCGCTTCGGCCTCCCAAAGTGCTGGGATTATAGGCCTGAGCCACCGTGCCCTGCTTAAAATAATAATTTTATAACAAGGGCTACAGCTTGCCTAGCAATGACTGAAACCCAATCAGGTCTTTCCAACTGGAGTAGTTGTTCATCTTCTAGATGATGCGGTTTGGCATAATTCAGAATGAGTAAACTTTCTTAGATGGGGAAAACGTAATCAAAAGAAAATGATGTGATAGACTAGCCTGCCCTTAGCCAGTATTAATGAACGGGAAAGATGCATTTACAAGTCAGAAGAGAACACGTTAAGGCCTAGAGATAAGATAGTCATTTGTTTTTTCTTTGTGTGTCTTGTTTCGGGTATGAAATAACTAATCAATTGACATGTATTTATTTAGAATCTACTTCCCATTTAGCCCTGCCCTAGGTATTGTTAGGTCTGCAGGAACTTTTCTGATTTAGGATCCTTACATCAGTCATCATCAACACAGCTAACATCTAATAAATACCTACTACCTGTCAGGCATTTTAAATTTATTTCACTGAATATTGACAAATCCCTTGCAAAGGAAATATGATTTTGTCCATTTTGTACATAGGAAAATTCATGTTTAGAGAAATTAAGAAACATGGCCAAAGTCTTTTATCAATAGTAGAGTCAAGATGAAAGTTCAGATGCGACAAAACCCTATCATAGGGTACACTATGCTCAGTGTCTGTGTCTAAGCATATATGTTTATATGAAACATGGGTTGATGAACTCTGGGGCAATTATAGGGATTTCTATGCCATTTGTCTTAGTAGTCTTCCCTAACTGGAATAAAGACCAAGATGGTAGATCTTCTCCATTACATTTGCATCACATTGTTCAGTTAAAGGAAATTCAAATTGGGTGGTCAGAAATTAAACAATCCTCATGGCTCAAACAGTTAACACAACCAACTTTCTCAAAATTAAAACCAAACATTCTGCATTGCCAATATCTATCCATCTTATTAGAATTTACTGACTTTAAAAATGTATGTCAATTTTAGGTTGGCTTTGAATTCATCAGCTAATCACGCAAGATTCCATTTTTTGCTTAAATAAACATATGTACCTAGTGACCCATGTTCTTAAAAAAATTTGTTCAGATACTAATTAAATTCCTTCCTTTTGCACTTAACTATGCTCCTGCCTTGGTGTGCAGACCTGCTTCTGTCTAGGTGTGCAGACCTGACTTCTTGACTGCAGGTCTCCAAAAACCAGAATTGGGTGCTCTGAACGTGCTTAAGAGAAAGTCAAATTTGAAACCCATTGTGTTAAAACCGGTTGTAAGAAAAAAAAAAAAAAAAACTACAAAGAACTGTATTTTGGCATTGTAATTACAGAGATGTAGAAAAAATGTGTTTTCTAAAAGAAGCAAAAATAAATAAATAAATAAATAATAAAAATGTATGTTACATCTTGTGATTTTCAGTTCCCAATTATTTTGAGGAAGTTTTAGTTTAAAGCAAAGTGAAATTGCCTTTTTCCATAAAACAACTTAGAGACATTCTCCATCTACTATTCCAACATAATCATATTATCAGTGTATATGACAAGTTATTTTTATTTATTTATTTATTTATTTATTTTGAGATGAAGTCATGCTCTTGTTGCCCAGGCTGGAGTGCAGTGGCGTGATCTCAGCTCACTGCAACCTCCACCTCCAGGGTTCAAGCAATTCTCCTGCCTCAGCCTCCCGAGTAACTGGGATTACAGGTGCCCATCACCATGCCAAGCTACTTTTTTTGTATTTTTTCAAGTAGAGATGGGGTTTCACCATATTGGCCAGGCTGGTCTCGAACTCCTGACTTCAGGTGATCCACCTGCCTTGGCCTCCCAAAGTGTTGGGATTACAGGCATGAGCTACCACGCCTGGCGTGTGGCAAGTATTTTTAGTCATTTTGAGAGTCATCTTTGGAGCATTAAAGTGATTTTTAATGCTCACATATATTAATGGCAAGGGACAAACCTTTTGTTCCTCTAAAGGCACATCCTAATACATTAAGTATTTTCCATTTTGTTTTAATCTTGGCTAACATTTAGTTGAGGAACCTCAATATTTTTAGAAGGATAAAATTCATATACTACATAATTCACTCTCTTAAAGTGTACATTTCAGTGGCTTTTAGTATATTCATAAGGCTGCACAGCAATCACCATTATCTAATTTCACATTTTCATCATCCTAAAAAGAAATTCCAAACCCAGTAATGATCACTCCATATTTCCTCTCCCCTCAGCCCCTGGTAACCACAATCTACTTACTGTCTCTGTAAATTTGACTATTATGGACATTTCATTTAAGTTGAATCAAATAATATATAAAATTTTGCCTGCTTTTTTTCATGTAACATAATGTTTCCACAGTTCATCCATGGTATAACATGTATTCGTAATTAATTCCTTTGTATGACTGCTTAATATTCCATTGCATGAATATACTATGTTTGGTTTATATAGTTATCAGTTGATGGACATTTGGTTTGTTTCTACTTTCTGGCTAGTATGAATCATACTGCTATGAACACTTATGTATAAGTTTTTGTTCCTGAATGTGAAAAATATGTTTCTAGTCTCTTGAATATATACCTAGGAGTGAAATTCCTGGGTCATATGGTAACACTATGTTTAACTTTTTGAAGAACTACCAAACTGTTTCCTACAGTGGCTGCACCATTTTACATTCCCACCAGTAAGGTATGAGCTTTTAATTTCTCCACATCCTCTCTAACATTTGTTATTATCCCTTTTTATTGTGAAGTGGTATCTCATCATGGTTTTGACTTGCATTTCCCTAATCATATACTATTGACCATCTTTATACATGCTTGTTGGCCATTGTATATCTCCTTTGGAGAAGTGCCTATTCAGGTCCTATGACAATTTTGAAAATTAGGTTGTTTACCTTTTTGTTGTTGAGTGTTAAGAGTTTTTAATATATTCTGGCTACTAGACCCTGACTAGTCACATATATGATTTGCAAATGTGTTCTCCTATTCTGCAGATTGTCTTTTCACTTTCTTGGTAGTATCCTTTGAAGCACAAAAGTTTTTGATTTTGATAAAGTCCAACTCATTTTCTTTTGTTTTTATTTTGTGCTTTTTGTACTATATCTGAGGAACCATTGCTTAATCCTAGGCCAAAAAGATTCACATCTTTGTTTTCTTCTCCAAGTTTTATAGTTTGCTTCTATGTTTAGGTCTTCAATCCATTTTGAGTTAATTTTTGTATATGGTGTGAGGTAGAGTTCCAAATTCATTTTTTCTATTGCTAAAATTAAATATCTTGGTAGAAGAGTACAGTGATTAAAAGATCAAGGTCTAGATCCTCACTGCTGGAGTTTAAATCCTTCCTCTTCAGTTACTAGTTGTGTGATATTAAGGAAGTGCCTTGATTTCCCTATGACTCACCTTTCTCATCTGTAAAAGGGGATATAGTAGTACCTACCTCATTAGTAGCACATTAAAATTCAAATCATGGATTTGTCATAAGAACTGAGTCTGTGCATACAAAATGCTGATACATGGTAAGCATTTGTTATTATTTAGCTTTATCTCGGGCTCCATGAACTCCCTTCACATTTAGGATTAGCTCATTGTCTTGTCCAAATACATGTTTTTAGTGGTGGGCTGAGTTACTTACCTCCATGTATTATCAAGAATAGGACTTAACAGAATTTAGTATACCTTAAATGTTCCAGAAGAGTTGGATATGAGCTGAGTTTACGGTTGTAGCTTACCACAAAAAGCAGCAAAGTATCTGGAGAAAGGCATTTCCAATCTTTTATAGAGCTTCACACAAATAAAGAGATTAAAGGAAGGCAACTATATTGGTTTACTAGGGCTGCCATGACTAAGTACCACAAACGAAGTGGTTTAATTGATAGAAAATTATTTTCTTATAATTCTAGAGGCTTGAAGTCCAAAATCAAGGTGTCAGAAGGATTGGCTCCCTCTGAGGGCTGTGAGGGGCTCTGGTTTAGTCCTCTCTTCTTGGTTTGTAGATGGCCATCTTCTCCCTGTGTCTCTTTACATCTTTAATGAACCGAATTGTTGCTCTCCAAAATTCATATGTGGAAGCCCTAACCTTCAATGTGATGGTATTTGGAGATAAGGCCTTTGGGAGATGATTAGGTTTACATGAGGTCATGAAGGTGGGACCCTCATGATGGGATTAAGACCCTTGTGATGGGATTGACACCTGAGAGCTTACTTTCTATCTGTGCTACTGAAGACATGGTAAGAAGGCGGCTGCCTGCAAGCCAGGAAGAGAGCCCTCATCAATAAAGGAATCTGCAGGTACCTTGGTATTGGCTTTCCCAGCCTCCAAAACTATGGGAAAAATAGTTTCTGTTGTTTAAGCACCCAGACTGTGGTCTTTTGTTACAGGGGTGCAATCTGACTAATACAACATTATCATCCCTTTATGTGTATCTGTTTCTGTGTCCAAATTTCCCCTTTGTATACGGACACCAGTCAGATTGGATTAGGCTCACCCTAATGACCTCATTACAACCTGATTACCTCTGTAAAGATTCTGTCTCCAAATAAGGCCATGTCCTGAGATACTGAGGGATAGGACATAGTATGTCAATATATCTTTTTTCAGGAGGAAGGGGGCAATTCAACCCATAACAGCTAACAAAACAAGCCAAATGTGCATAGCACCCGTGAGAGATACTGAGAGAGTAACAAAGGCATTGAGAGCGAAAGGGAGCAAGTGCAAGATAGTAAAGACCAAGAAGTGAAGGATGGAAGGAATCAGTGATTTAAGGGGGAAGGTGACATGTTATTTACTCAATAAGATGTTTTAACATGCTTAGGTGAAAGATGGGAGTTTTCCATCTATATAAGAAAAAGACTGTCGTTCACATGGCACATTGTGGCACCAGGGCCAGCTTCATGGGTATGTTACCCGTGTGGTGACACAGGGACTCTTGAGATTCTTAATAATTTCGTCTTTGAACTTATGTTTTGTAAGTGAAGTCTGATGGGACAGTGGAGCATCGTGTGAGTAGAGAAGATATGAGCAATATGGGTGTCCTTAGCCATTCCTCACCATTCACATAAACTGCTTACCATACCCCATGGGCACAAAATTACAGTAGACCCACATGTATGGGAATTTGGCGAGACTCAGCATGAGTAAAAGGTAAACATGTTATGGCTACGACTCAGTCATCACGGGCTCTGAAAGCCCCTACGGACCATCTTTTCCCTTCAAACCAGAACCTGCTTCAAACACAGAACGAAGGCAATGGTGTTCAAAGAAGCATGGATGACCATGAAATCCCATTCTATCCTACCCTTTTCACTCATGTTTCGCCCCTGTATTAGCCAACCACATAAGCTGAAAATGACAACATGAAAGGAAAGAGAAAGATAGGCCACCCATAGTTCCCTTCCCTCTCAGACCTTCCTTACTCCTCAGTGAGATAAAGACAGAGAGTGTGAGTGTCAAGAAGTGAAATTTAAACAGGTGTGATCATTTGGGGCAGTGTTTCCACTGTTCTGGCAAGAATAAAATACTTATGCATGTACAAGCTATAAAATACTAATTGTGTAATTTCGGTGATTTCACACACAAGTTAAATGCCACTTAAAGTGGTCATTGCGACCAGGCACAGTGGCTCACACCTGTAATCCCAGCACTTTGGGAGGCTGAGGTGGGAGGACCACTTGAGCTCAGGCGGTCAAGACCAGCCTGGGCAGCATGGTGAAACCCAACTCAAAAAAATACAAAAAATTAGCCTGGTGTGGTGGGGAATGCTTGTAGTTTCAACTACTCAGGAGGCTGAAGTGGAAGGATCCCCTGAGCCCAGTAGCTGGAGGCTGCAGTGAGCTGTGATAGCACCACTGCACTCCAGCCTGGGTGACAGAGTGAGACCCTCTCTCAAAACCAAACACACACACAGAGTCATTGCCTCATATAAAGATGAATGGTAAAATTCATGCTAGTCTTTTAAAATAAGTTTCCTTTACTTGACATTAAATTGAAAATTATAAAAAATATCATGACAATTCAAGACCACAGAAGAAAAGGAAAGCCTTTATTACACTTTAGTGCCTTTAATGACACTTTTTTCTAGCTTTTTGAACAAAGGGTACCATGTTTTCATTTTGTACTGGGCCTTATATATTATTCAGTAAGACTCACCGGTTAGTTCTTCAACGGTATTACATTTTGATGCAAAAGTGAAAGCAATGCTTAACGCTAAAATTGATGTCTTTGTTATGAAATCTAGACGAGTGAAGGCAATGCTCTGGAGAGGGACACATTCTTGTTACCTCTGCATTTCATGTAGGCAAATAACTGCCTTCATAGAGAGTCATTCCTACTGAGATGAAAGGTCCTTAATTTGGGTACCTTGTAAAAAATATGTAGCAGGAAACTTTCAGTGTGCCTAACAAGAGACTTCCAGGTAATTTAGACTTAACTTGCCTTCTAACGCACACTTAGTGTGCTTAAGAAGAAAGGGCAAGTGTTAGTGCTTCCTGAGATTAGGCTTCAACTAATTAATACACGGTCGCTAACTTCAACTAGGGGAGTAGGCAGGGGGTAAAAGCTGTCGCCTTAGGGAGATGTTTGTCAAATGGAAAATTCAGAAAAAGTCATTCCTTTTGAGCTTGGAGTCATTAACTCCTGTAGTAACCAACTGTGAGAGTACTGTTTGAGCTTGTCTTGAAAATTACTTTAAGAAAGGAAGGACAAGGAGGCTGATGACTAGGTGCTGGTTTATTCACACATCTTCAGCAAGAGGCAGCATATGCGTGTTTCCAACCTGCTTAGAATTCTACTGGTGCTGTCTTCTCACAGAAGAGTTCTCTCTATGTGAGAATCTGCACCTGCTGCAGTGTGGCACGGGCTCCAAAGTTGTGACAACATCTAAAGTAACTCATTCCTTTTATATTTTTGACCCAGAATAAGTAATATTCAAATATTAGTTCTTATACCCACAATCATTTGAGCAGGACAACTCGAAGGAAACTTTCAGGGCAGGTTCACCATCTAGTACTTTGTTCAAAAGGCGGCAGTTCATCAAAGCACTGTCGGTTCTGGGGGCTCTTATTCATGCTGAAGAACACAGGAAGGGAGAGGGAATTCCAACGATCAAAGTATTGGAGGTGGGTATTAGTTTGCTAAGGCTGCCTTAACAAAGTACTACAAACTGGGTGGCTTAAAAAACAGAAAGATATTGTTCCACATTTCTGGAGGCTAGATGTCCAAATCAAGGCATGAGCACGGCCTTTTTTTTTTTTTTTTTTTTTTTGAGAAGGATTTTTGCTTTGTTGCTGAGGCTGGAGTGCAGTGGCATAATCTCGGCTCACTGCAATCTCCACCTCCCAGGTTCGGGCGATTCTGCCGCCTCCACCTCCCAAATGGTTGGGATTACAGGCGCCTGTCACTACGCTCAGCTAATTTTTGTATTTTTAGTAGAGACAGGGTTTTACCATGTTGGCCAGTCGGGTCTCGAACTCCTGACCTCAAGTGATCCACCAGCCTCGGCGTTTCGAAGGGTTGGTTCCTTCTGAAGGCTTATATGCATGTCTCTGTGTCCAGATTTCTCCCTTTGAAAGGACACCAGTCAGACTGCATTAGGTTCACCCTAATGACCTCATTTTAACTTGATTACCTCTGTAAGGAACCTATCTCCAAATAAGGTCACATTCTAAGATATTAGGTAGTAGGACTTCAACATGTGACTGTGGTGGGGGAGGGGGTGTGTGGAATTCATCCTTTAATGGTGGGAGGGGGTGGCATTTAGCAAAAATCCATGTAAAAACCACACACTGACCTGTGGTGGCCTTGCTGATATACTCAGTACAATAACAAATACTTCCAGTGTCTCAAAAACAAGCCTTCTAGAAACAGTCAGATTAGGTTCTGACACTAGTCAGAAGGGTATGGAGGCAGAGGAATCTATGAGTAAGATTGGACATTCACAGAGTATTGAATCTTTCAATCACCCACAAGTAAATGAATACATGAGTGAGTGAAGACCATGACCTTTAAGAAATGATTCATCTATTGGTAGAAATTCAGAAAACTGTCCCCAGTCACTCTTGTTGGTTTCACCATTCTTTAATATAATTTATCACTTGCCTAATGCTCAATTTTCCTTCCTAATACACGTATTCTCTTGGTCTTGCTTTGGTTCTCTTGGTTATCTGGTCACTGGGTTTCATATCCACGTAACTAATCTCTCTAACTATATCCCATACAGTGTATACAATGATATCTATTGCTTTCTCGATACTTCTGGCTACTTCCAATCACTTGTAGTCCAATTGTGGAGTCATTGCTTAACAGAGAAGTTCACTCTGTTAAGCAGACAGCTCCAGGTCATCTAGAACCTTCCTCCAAAACAGTTTTCCAGCCTCATTTACCATCATTCCATACAAAAAAACCCTCCAACCAGGGCAAATAAGTGACTGTTTTCCAAGTTTCCATTTTCCATGTTATGTTGTCTCCCTGGAATAACGCTGTTTATCTCCATCTCTTCTTCAGCCTCCCCTCCCCATCTCCCACCCAATGCATAAACACAAAACTGGAGTTTCCAAGTTCCAGCTCAAAACACACTGCCCCTGACCTTCCAAAAAGAAACAATTCCACTGGTTTCTTCGGACGGCATTACACATCTCATCTGACCATATTTTCCATTGTGTTCTTAATTATCTGCATGGTAAGACTGTAGTTCTCCTCTCCCCAGAGCCTAACTCGCTGCCTGAAATAGAGGGGAGTGCTCAATTCAGCGTTTAATGAAGGGGTAAATGAATGAATGGAAGTGAATAATGATAGGAAATATCCAAAACATCAGATAATCCAAAAATAATCTATATGTGACTTTGGAATGTATTTTATACACACTTTCAAAGAACATCAAACACAAAACTTCAAACAAAGTAATGAAGCCAGCCTGTGCAGATCCCAGTTGGGTGGGGTGTCCTGGAAAAAGGGTGGGAATCCTAACAGGAAAGGAGGAACCTCTCATCAGCCAACTACCCTTCCCCAGCCTCCTGGCTTATCTAGAAATCAGAATGAATCCAAATGGCTTAGAGCTCAAGGGTACAGGGTTGGGTAATTCATACGTGATTGTAATGCCTTTAGAAATATAAGTGCTACATAAATGCTAAACTATAATAACACAAAAATAACCACTTTCTATTATCTTCTTTAGATATGTAAATGCCATACTGTTTTAAATCTAAAGTGGGTTCAAGAAACAGCAATAAGTTTAACACAAATGCACCAAATGATCATGGAAACCCATCCAGTGTTCTAAATGCAATTATTGTGCTGACCATCAACCCAGAAAACAAATTACAGTAGCTAATGACAGGGAACAGTAATCAGAATGTCTTTAGAAAATTACTTGGAAACAACTTTGTCAACAAAGACCACTCAAATATAGCTGTAAACAGCTTAAATAACAGAATAACACAGTGACCTATGCCCCAAGTGACATGAAGAAGATGTAAAACACATTCTGGGTCCCAAATCGCTGTTTTCTAAGTGACTATGTATGCTGTTTTTAACCTCAGTCTTTCTGGGTCATTCTAAATGTGGGAGAGATTCAACTGCCCTTGAACATTCTGCTGTTTAGTAAGTCTTATCCTGGTTCACTCCTATACTTGGGATAAGTCTCCCTTTCTCCTCTCCTTTGCATTTTTTGTTATCTTTGGCATTCGTTTTTGAAAAACATGCGCCTCACTTGGAGCAAATCCATTAAAGCAAACAACCTGAAAACTTTCCAAACAGCCGGGACTGTTGTGATACGCTGGCATCTCTCAGGGCTTGCAGTGCTCCGAGATCCAGGCGGAAGAGTTTCTTGTTAGCTATAATAGCAACTGACATTTACATATCTCCATTTTAATTCCCTGGAGACTGGTATAGCTCAAGCATGCGATAAGCGAGTGGGGGACACCGGGTGTAGAAGGAAAACCAGCGTGGGTGGAGGAGGGTCTGCAAAACGAGGCCAAAGGACACGCTGCAAGCTTTGAGACTGAAATATTGTTCTCACAGTGCTTTATTAGCAACAGAGTAAAATGAGGAATATGTGAGAAGATTGCTTGTATAAATTGCCACTTTTTCCAGAAAAGCTCAAGTATAACTCTTGCATTGCCTGTAATGGAGGAGTGAGCAATCCCTTGTAGTCTGTGGTTTCTTTTTGTTTGTTTGCTTATGTGTCTGTTTTAAGGCAAAACAAGTACCAAAAATACATTTTGAAAAGAAACCGGATTAAGTGAAATTCTTTCTAAAATGTGTATTCCACATGTTTCTCTGACTAGACAGTGACCCAACTAGGTTAAGTCTTGCCATTGAGGCATCTGATGTCATTATTAGAGCCAACTGCCATGGAAAATGCTGGAATATAATTATGCCTGGAATCCAATATTAACTGATATTCAAAATGTTTTGGTCCACTTGGGGTGGTTTTCCCTACTTCTGGACTTCACTGAGAGACTGGCAAATGTCACTTTTTTTTTTCTTTTTGTTTTTGTTTTTGAGACGGAGTCTCTCTCTGTTGCCCAGGCTGGAGTGCAGTGGTGCGATCTCAGCTCACTGCAACTTCCACCTCCCAGGTTCAAGCGATGCTCCTGCCTCAGGCTCCTGAGTAGCTGAGACTACAAGCATGCGCCACCATGCCCAGCTAATTTTTGTATTTTTAGTAGAGACGGGGTTTCACCATGTTGGCCAGGATGATCTCGATCTCTTGACCTCACGATCCGCCTTCCTCGGCCTCTCAAAGTGCTGGGATTACAGGAGTGAGCCAGCATGCCCGGCTGCAAATGTCACTTTTTGCAACCCCATCCAATTTTTCAATTTCCTGCTTCTCACATGCTATAGCCTAGAAATTCTAGCTTAGAATTGTGGCAAGAATGAGTCTCACTGGCTTTTAGTAAGAGGCTGTGAGTAAAGTGTGTAGGCTTTCACATTTATTTTGCTTGCTAGAATCCTTTTACTTTTTACTTTTACCAGTTTCTTGACCACATTCCAGAGAGATCTGCTGACCAACAAGTAGAATAACACTGAAATTAATAAAAGGTGAATTTTATGGTACAGAAAAATAGAATGAATAAGACCTAGTATTTGCTAGCACAACAGGGTGACTACAGTAAAAAATAATTTAATGTATATTTTAAAATAACTGAAAGAGTACAACTGGATTGTTTGTAACACAAAGGATAAATACTTGAGGTGATGGATACCCCATTTACCCTAATGTGATTATTATGAATTGCTTACCTGAATCAAAATATCTCATGTAACCCATAAATGTATACACCCATTATGTACCCACATAAATTAAAAGTTAAAAAAATAGAAGGTGAATTTGTCACATAGAATTTAGACATCTCATAGAGATTTATATGAAATGCTAGGCTTACACATAACTTTATCTCAATTCTTTGACTTAAAATTTTATATTTTTCAGGATGATCCCAAATGCTAAAATTATATTTATTTTAAAAATTAGGCCAGGTGTGGTGGCTTACACCTGTAATCCCAGCACTTTGGGAGGCCGAGGTGGGCAGATCACTTGAAGTCAGGAGTTCAAGACCAGCCTGGGCAATATGGCGAAATCACATCTTTACTAAAAATACCAAAAAAAATTAGGCTCGGCACACACATGCCTGTAATCCCAGCTACTCGGGAGGCTGAGGTGTGAGAATCGCTTGAACCTCAGAGGCGGAGGTTGCAGTGAGCCGAGATCGTACCATTGCACTCCAGCCTGGGAGACAGAGCAAGACTCCATCTCAAAAAATAATAAGTATTAACTTAATTTCTACATTTACACCTAATAGAATGAATATAATTTTATTTTGGAGAATTTGCTATACAGAGAAAAACAAAAAATCGTAGTCCTTATTACTCTGACACTACCACCCTTTGTACTTTCCTACACTTCTTTCCAAATGCTTCCTAAACATGCATTTGGAAACATGGATTGCTACCATCATCTATATAAGTTTACATCCTGTTTTTGAAATGTACTATATCATAGTTATTCTCCTTATTGCTTTACGTCTTTTTGACTATCCTTCTAATGACTATAGAATATAGCACTGAGTAGCTATAGAATCATTTGCTTAACCATTACTGTACTTCCAGGTTGTTTTCAAATTTTTACTATTATAATAACTCTGCAATGAATATCTTCCTGAACATAGCTTTTATTTATTTGATTGTCTTGGGATTATTTCTTTAGGAGTTCCCCAGGAAAATTCACATAGAAAAAGACTGTAATAATTTAGAACCAAGTCTTAAAAAAGGATAATTCTGGATGGATATGGATATATTTATGGTCCATAAGTGTATTTCTTGTTTAGTGGGAAGGAAACAAAGTGGTTATTTTAAACACACACAAAAAATGCTGCTCTGAATTAACAAGCAGGGGAGAGGGGACCACTGGGCAAGGCATGGGATACTATTTTGTTAGGAAAACATCTGGCTTCTCTGATCCCTATGGAACAAAGAAGTCCTAATAAAAATAACTAAATTATTTCGTATAACAAACTAGCAGAACATTTTAGTCTTCTCCAGTGGGTGAGGAAGTCAAGGAGCCTTGGAATGGAAAGAAGAGAGGTCAGTAGGAGGAGGATTCTCTGGGTCAAAGAAAGAGGAGACTTGTCAACCTGCCAAAGAGAGGGAAACCAGGAAGAAATGCCTGGAGGGTTACAGATAGGCTAGGCACTTTTGCATAGAGATGTCTTCATTTATTTTCAAGTTGCTGCCTATTCTATACCATGATGTGACCGCTTTGGTCCCAAGACTTCAGGGAAAGGTAACTATTCGTGAGTGCTTGTGTTAGTGCAACCTGGGGAATAAAGCCTAGAGACTGGTCCTTGGAAGTGGGGGATGGAGAAGAGAGCAGCTTCAGGGAGCAGGAGGCAGAGTTTACTGGACACAGAAGTCAGGGTGAGAGATGACAAAGAACAGCAGGAGGTTCCTGAGAATCCTTACAGATGCTGGGGAAATGTTAAACCTACCCCATTACAGTATGTGGTAGGGGGGCTCAGATTTATACAGATATTGAATGAAATAAGAACTCAAAGAGTCAGTTCGCCTGGATCCCCAGAAAGAAGACTCTGTAGTTAAAATTACATGATTAGCTAAGGCCTAGATGTCCTGAACCCACAAATTATAGACTCTCGGATTGAAAGTAAAATGTGAGGGTTGGGCACGGTGGCTCACGCCTGTAATCCCAGCACTTTGGGAGGCTGAGGCAGGTAGATCACGAGGTCAGGAGTTCAAGACCAGCCTGGCCAAAATGGTGAAACCCTGTCTCTACTAAAAAAAAAAAAAAAAAAAAATTAGCCAGACGTGGTGGCATGCACCTGTAATACCAGGTACTTAGGAGGCTGAGGCAGAGGATTGCTTAAACCCAGGAGGCAGAGGTTGCAGTGAGCTGAGATCGCATCACTGCACTCCAGCCTGGGTGACAGAGCGACACTTCATCTAAAAAAAAAAAAAGAAAAAGCAGAAAAAGAAAGTGAAACGTTAACCAGCTATCCCATAAACCCTGGAACTGATATTTCTAAAGCTAAGTCAGTATGTTGTTTTTTTCCGCTGCAGGCCTGAATTCGAATTCTGCATAGCCGATGTATTTACTTTTTAAAAATCTGTATTTTTGTTTTTATAAAAGGCACGCAGACCTTGCTTCCGTGAGTCATCTACCTGTAACTAGTGGACAGAGCTGGCTGTCATGCTCATGGAAAGGCTGCTCCTGCTCTCAAGGAAGCTTGGTGAGCAGATGTCAAGTAAATGAGAAGTGGCGTCTACTCTCAGAGTTGACGGCCCAAGTTGAGGATTTGATGTGTAAAAGGATTGTTGTGAGTCCTCAACTATGTGTCTTTGCAAGCCAACAGAATGCTCTGTCACAGGGGGAACATCAGGAAGTCCCGTGACATTAGTCAAGATCATAGACAGCGACTGAGAGCAACTCCTAAAGCAGTTGGCATGCATTCCCAAGAGGAGAAGTGTTGTGCTGGGGAGATGTGTATTATGGCTCTGCTACCATATACTTCTCAAGGGCATGTACTGTTTTACAGTGGTAAGAAAGGCTTTGCAATGTGTTAAGCAAGACACCATGAAATGTGTATGTGAATCATTGTTAATATATGGCAGATACAGGGGGAAGTCCATATCGTGGTCCCAAAGGTAGAGGTTGCCTAACGGTCAGTAACAAAGGGAAAGAGAATATTTATGTAGTTTAGACCCGCCGAGGCATATGAGAGGGTAGTAGTCACTTGAACAAAATTGAGACTCTGCCAGAAAAAAAAATGGGAGATCCTGTGCCAGTAAATTACAAATTTGAACTCAATTCTCCCTGAATCCAAAGCTCATGCTTTTTCTATTACATTAATTTTCAACCTTTTTGGGTCATTGGCCCCTTTGAGAGTTTGATAAAAGCCATTGGAAAAAAATGCATGTTACCATAAAAATGCAAATGTGCACACAGATATAAAACTTATATAGAATTTCAGGGTGGTCACAGACCTCCCTAGGGCCTCAGTTTATTAATCCTCTATTACACATACCATGATGCCAAGGAAGGTTGATCGCATTATCCAAGTGTTCTTACAGGTCTTGCAGCCAGATCTGTGTGGAGAAGTGTTTTCTTTAATTAAACCATTAAGTTCCCAGGTCTACCAAACTCACTTCTTAAAAGAAAGTCTTTTTCACTTGATTAAAAAGAACCCCGTTTTCATTCCTTGCATTCAATAGAAGACTTTTTTTTTTTGAGACGGAGTCTAGCTATGTCGCCCAGGCTGGAGTGCAGTGGCACGATCTCAGCTCACTGTAACCTCCACCTCCTGGGTTCAAATGATGCTCCTGCCTCAGCTTCCTGAGTAGCTGGGATTATAGGCACCCACCACCATGCCCAGCCAATTTTTATATTTTTAGTAGAGACGGGGTTTCACCATGTTGGCCAGGCTAGTCTCGAACCCCTGACCTTGTGATCCGCCTGCCTCAGCCTCCCAAAGTGCTGGGATTACAGGCATGAGCCACCACACCTGGCCCAACAGAAGACTTTTTAGGCGGGCTTATGCTGTCCACAGAGGCACTCAGCAACGGTTTTCCTTACAGGGAATATCACATGTTTGGATCGGGGTTTACTCGAATCTTAATCTTGTCCAGACAGACACACCTCCCAACTTAGGATCTTCCTTTTTGCCTCCCATCAGCTCTACCTTGGTTCCTTTATTTTACAAGCTCCTCTGCAACTACCCTCTACCTCTCTTTGTGTCTCAAAGACAAAATGTATTGAAAATCTAGGTAAGTGGAACTCTTTTATAAAGCATTTGATTTAAAATGCAATATGCAATTTTTCTTTTTCTTTCTCTTTTTTTTTTTTTTTTTTTNCACACCTGGCCCAACAGAAGACTTTTTAGGCGGGCTTATGCTGTCCACAGAGGCACTCAGCAACGGTTTTCCTTACAGGGAATATCACATGTTTGGATCAGGGTTTACTCGAATCTTAATCTTGTCCAGACAGACACACCTCCCAACTTAGGATCTTCCTTTTTGCCTCCCATCAGCTCTACCTTGGTTCCTTTATTTTACAAGCTCCTCTGCAACTACCCTCTACCTCTCTTTGTGTCTCAAAGACAAAATGTATTGAAAATCTAGGTAAGTGGAACTCTTTTATAAAGCATTTGTTTTAAAATGCAATATGCAATTTTTTTTTTTTTTTCTCTTTTTTTTTTTTTTTTTTTGAGACTGAGTCCCACTCTGTTGCCCAGGCTGGAGTATAATGGCGTGATCTCTGCTCACTGCAACCTCTGCCTCCTGGAGTCAAACAGTTTTCCTGCCTCAGCTTACTGAGTAGCTGGGATTACAGACACCCACCACCATGCCTGGCTCATTTTTTGTATTTTTAGTAGAGACAGGGTTTCACCATGTTGGCTAGGCGCTGACCTCAGGTGATCCACCCGCCTCGGCCTCCCAAAGTGCTGGGATTACAGACGGGAGCCACCGTGTCCAGCCTCAAATGCAATTTTCTTACATGAAACCAAAATATATTAAAAACTGTGTTACACCGGGCACAGTGGCTCATGTCTGTAATCCCAGCACTTTGGGAGACTGAGGTGGGCAGATCACCTAAAGTCAGGAGTTCGAGACCAGCCTGGCCAACTTGGTCAAACTCCTGTAATCCAGCTACTGGGGAGGCTGAGGCAGGGAGAATTGCTTGAACCAGGGAGGCAGAGGTTGCTGTGAGCCAAGATCACGCCACTGCACTCCAGCCTGGGGGGACAAAGCGAGATTCTGTCTAAAAAAAAAATTGTGTTACAATTAAAATGCAACATAGAACTTAGAAATAATATATAGTTTTCTTTTAGATGCCAGTGACTCCAAAAGGTATTTTTAAAATTTCTATTTGAAATCTTACAATATAAGAATCTAGGTAAATGATTTATAACTGTTGGTACGCATACTGTTGTTAAACAACAACAACAAAAATCTGGCCATTATAGAATGCTCCAGAAATTACAAACATACACAAAGAGGAAAAGAAAAATAATCTTCATCCCACCACCCTGAAATAATCTTTGTAACTTTTGTGAATAGGATATTCACTGCTCTTCTCCCTGTGTGTGTGTGTGTGCGTGTGCATGCACACAAAATTGAAATGATTTTAACATGGTGGGCATTTGCATACATTCTCAAAACAAACTCTGTCTTCATATTTATTGACTTTTTCTTTAAGATACAGATAAAACTGTAATACTGCTAAAAATGCTAAATAATACTACTAAAAATAACTATAGTATTAGATTAGATACTTTAAGATGCCCATAAAAATGATGGTAGTAGACCTGGATAGAAAGGCTTTTTCTTTTTATTATTATTATTATTATTATACTTTAAGTTCTAGGATACGTGTGCACAATGTGCAGGTTTGTTACATATGCATACATGTGCCATGTTGGTGTGCTGCACCCATTAACTCGTCATTTACATTAGGTATATTTCCTAATGCTATCCCTGCCCCTCTCCCCACAATAGGCCCCGGTCCCCACAATAGGCCCCGGTGTGTGATGTTCCCCTTAGAAAGGCTTTTTCTTTAATTAAAACAATGTAAAAGTGCTAACTCCTCCGATACTGTTTGGACAATGTTTTTCTCTATTTAAATCATGTGACCACACACCCTGGGGGTTTGGAAGAAAACATAAATTTTATGAGAGTCAGGGCACAACGAAAACAAACAAAGAATTCAAGAATAATCTGTCGAGTTTCACACTGTCATGCTCACAACTTCACAGCAAACCTTTGGGATTAAATTGTGACACATCCAGGCTGAGGATCCAGAGTTCCAAACCCTCCTGCTGTTTTATTTCACTAACGTTTGAAGAATGTTGGTGGTCTTGTAAGAGAACCTGAAGAGAGAGAGGAAATGGTCAATATTAGGGAATAATCTACAGAAAGCAAAACATGATTTCCTTTCTTCTACCGGGAAGTATAGCTGTTCAGCCAAGATTAGGTTTTCTTTGTGCAAGGCTGTTTCCTGGGGTGCAAAAAGAAAATATTAAAACTCTTCCTTAAAAAAATTATAGCTTCTATATATGTATAGTTCTACATACTTTACAATATATGTTAATATAGTAGGCATATACATATTGTATAAACTAATAGGTATATGTATATGGGGAGTTAACTGAACTCATATTCATGTATATTTGGGGATGTGTATACTCAAAAGCCTTTTCAGGAGCAGAGTGCATTATCCAAACAGATCACCGCTTATCTTCCCTCAAAATCCTTTCTTTATTGGAGTCTTGCAAGGGATTTTATTACATGGCGGAGAATCACATCCTCACTGGAAAATGCACTGAAATTGCTTTTTATATGTGTCTTTTTGACAACTGAACTAATTATTGAATGGAGTCTGATAGAGGAAGAGGGCCTGTGTCCCCAGCCCTTTCTCCAGGCTAAGTGAGAACAGATTCCTTCATTTGTTCAGCATTTATCAAGGCCATTCTACATGAGCACCATTGAGTACTGTGAGGGAAACAGAGATGATTAAGTCATGGTTCTGATGATCATCAAGAATTGAAGGAAAAGTGAAACTCTATACTGGAAATATGGGCTGGGTGCTGGGAAAGTGCTGAGGAGGGAGGACTTAGTTCACACTGGAACTGTCAGGGAGGTTTCCAAACAGGAGATTTCCGTGGGCAATCCTGAGAGCTGGCAGTCCTGGATAAGGAACCAAATAGAGCTATGGAGGTGTGGAAAGTATTCAGTCTGTTGCAAAAAGCAAAGTGTTCAAATAGGTGGGATTCCAGGCTATTTAGAGTGATAGAAAGAGCCATAGATGGGACTGGAAAGGAGATTATGGAGGTTCTTGAACCTTGTGCTAAAGAGTCCAGATAGTAGCACTGTAAGATGGTTAGCATCATCCTCATTTTAAAAAAAAAAAAAAAAAAGTTTTTTTTAGACAAGGTTGCACTCTCTTGCCTACGCGGGAGTGCAGTGATGCAATCATGGCTTCCTGAAGCCTCAAACTCTTGGACTCAAGGCATCCTCCTGCCTCAGCCTCCCGAGTAGCTGGGACTAGAGGTGAATGCCACCATGCCTGCCTAGCATCCCCATTTTTATACATGAAAAAAACTGAGGCTCAGAGAAGCTCAAAGTCGCAATGCAGGTATACTGCAGGGCTGGCCTCGAATCCAACATTCTTTCCACTTTTAATTTATAACAGAAGTATAAAAAACAAAGATGCAAGCCGGGCGCGGTGGCTCAAGCCTGTAATCCCAGCACTTTGGGAGGCTGAGACGGGCGGATCACAAGGTCAGGAGATCGAGACCATCCTGGCTAACACGGTGAAACCCCGTCTCTACTAAAAAATACAAAAAACTAGCCCGGCGAGGTGGCGGGCGCCTGTGGTCCCGGCTACTCCGGAGGCTGAGGCAGGAGAATGGCGTAAACCCAGGAGGCGGAGCTTGCAGTGAGCTGAGATCCGGCCACTGCACTCCAGCCTGGGCGACAGAGCCAGACTCAGTCTCAAAAAAAAAAAAAAACAAAAAAACAAAAAAAACAAAGATGCAATATAAAATGCTTTTGTGCATTATTGGTTAATTTTCATGTGCATTTAGAAGAGGTAAGCTGAACCAACTGATAAGACTTTACAGCTGTATTATTAGTCCTTTTAAATTAATATGTTTGAAAACCTACTATAGTGCTCACAATTGCAGCTGTTAAAGAGTTAGTGACAGACACTGAAACCGGCGTGGCCTTCACGTCCCTGGTGTCTGAAGCAGTGCCCGAACCACGGCAGGTGCTCCATAAATGCAAAGGAAATAAAACCGATTCCATTTTTATTTTAAAGTCTATTAAATTTGAATTCAATCAAGAAAGTTGATTAGAAGTTGATTACAAGATGCATGCACACAAATACATTTGAAATGAATTTATGTCTCTTAATTATGGATTTGAGATTTTATTTATGAAAACTAGGGTCTCTGAATTTCCATTTGATAGCTACCTAATTTTTGTATTATTGAGAGAGTCCATTGGTGGAAAGCACCCAGGGTTAGGAGCTAGATTTAGGTTTGAATCTTTTTATTTGAGACAGAATCTCACCCTGTTTCCCAGGTTGGTAAGCAGTGGCATGATCTTGGCTCACTGCAACCTCTGTCTCCCTAGTTCAAGCAATTCTCCTACCTCAGTCTTCCAAGTAGCTGGAATTACAAGAGTGCACCACACCACACATGGCTAATTTTTGTATTTTTAGTAGAGGCGAGGTTTCACTATGTTGGCCAGGGTGGTCTCAAACTCCTGACCTCAAGGGATCTGCCTGCCTCGGCCTCCCAAAGTGAGCCACCACGCCCAGCCAAATTCAGGTTTGAATCTTAACTCTACACTTTTTTAAACCTTGGATAAATCTTGATTTAATCTTGGATAACTTCCCTGAGTTTCCATTTCCTCATCTGTAACATGGGAATACTACTCCTTTGCAGGATCATTGGAAGTATTAGAAATAAACTCCACATTAAGTCCATATATATAAAGATATGTAAAGATACACAGGTATGCTACATACAAAGTCACGTAGTAGGTACACAATGCATTGTGGTCATCATTGTTATTTTCTATTTTAATTTTTTAAAACTCCGTTACACTTCTGACAGATAGTCATTTCGTTGGCTAGCCTTTCTAGCTCATGAAACCCGTGACTATGTTCTATAGCCATATAATTTTCTCAAGCTTTGAACATTAAAATTAAATACAGAATAATCCTGCAGATATGGATAACTTCAGCTCAGCTATTTCCTATCTGTGAAAATATCACAGTTTATTTAATAACTGATGTCAGAATAGGTTTCAAGCAACGTATAGAATAGTAATGAAGCTGGGTTTAAACAAATGTGTCTGTTTATATTTAATTCCCTCCACTTTCTGATAGAATGAACAGTTTTATTAGAAAATAATCAGTGTGTGGATCTCTTTTCTACACATTGTTTCCACCTTAACTACCTAGACCCTCTTAATCTCAATGATTCTCACTGAGTTGGGTTCTTAACAGATAACAATGAATTTTAAGCACAGTGGGTACCGCATTCTTCATTCTGTGGGGAAATTGATTTGATGGAACAATAGATTTTGAGTTCCAATCTGGGGCGGAGTGCAGAATTTACAGAATAAAATAGATAAGTCAGCAAAGTAAACAATATCTTTCGAGGACTTATCATTCCCTCTCCAGAAAGGGCTGGCAGAGTCATTCTTTTGCTATGTATCTTATTTTGTTAGAGATATAAATCTCAGTTATAAAATCAGTTGAGGTCAGGCACAGTGGCTCACACCTGTAATCCCAGCACTTTGGGAGGCCAAGGCAGGCGGATCACTAGGTCAAGAGATACAGACCATCCTGGCCAACATGGTGAAACCCCCATCTCTACTAAAAATACAAAAATTAGCTGGTTGTGGTGGCGGGTGCCTGTAGTCCTAGCTACTTGGAAGGCTGAGGCAGGAGAATCGCTTGAACCTGGGAGGCGGAGCTTGCAGTGAGCCAAGATTGCACCACTGCACTCCAGCCTGGGCAACAGAGCGAGACTCCATCTCAAAAAAAAAAAAAAAAAAAAAATCAGTTGAGGACTGTGCTATGCAACTTTATAAACCACATGCTTGAGAGCTTCACAAAGTTTCCCTAAACTTGGAGCATCCTACTCATCCCCTTTCACTGAACAGGAATTTTTCATTAGAGGCTTGAGACATGTGAGTTAATAGGGTTCATGATCCTCATTCTGTTTTTCCTCTAAGCAGGTCTCCTAAGAGCATTAATTTGCGCATTCTATTTCAATAGAGATTTTAACACAAAAAAAGGTCAAATTATTACCCACATAATTTTTGTCACTTATTAGAGAAGTCTCAGTTGTCAAGTCCCTTTTCACCTGAGAAGTTCATGTGGGATGAGTTCCAACTTCTTTGCAGTGATCCGTGCTGATATTCAACATTCTGGAAATTCTGCATGCAAATCTCAACCTGTAGGTGAAAGTTACCTTTTAACCTTCAACTCCCGCTTCAATAAAGACAAGTTTCCACCTTTTTGGTAACAGACATTAGTTAAATTCTAACAGTCTAATTTTTTTGTTGTTTGTTTTTGTATCAGCCATACAACATCCCCAAATGGTTTACTTTTCTAACAAAAATGATTTTTTTTTCTTGGCTGGTTTTTTTTTTTCTCTCTCTCTCTCTCTTTTCTATGTTGCTCAGGCTGGTCATGAACTCCTGGCCTCAAGTAATTCCCCTGCCTTCCAAAGGGCCGGGATTACAGGCATGAGCCATCACACCCAGCCTTAAAAAAGAAATTTTTGAAATGGAAATATTCCGTACTGTCATGGGCTTCTATTTGAGGGTAAGAATCCAAAAGTCTTTACAGAGGGTCTCCTGCAGTTTGCTGGACCGCAGCCAGTCACTATGGAGGAAGAATAGGGTGGGAGGACTCAGGGTATCCCCACAGGCGCCTTTTTCCCCCCCAATGGAGCTGATAATCCTAGGTCAAACTGTGGCTCCCACAAAATTCTACATAAAACCCTGATTAGGGGAGGGATTGCATTGGGAGTTATACCTGATGTAAATGACGAGTTGATGGGTGCTGACGAGTTGATGGGTGCAGCACAGCAACATGGCACAAGTATACATATGTAACAAACCTGCACGTTATGCACATGTACCCTAGAACTTAAAGTATAATAATAATAAAAAAATAAAAAATATAAAAAACCCTGATTAGAGGCCTAGAGAATAAATCCATTGATTTACAAGAGGCTGTCCCTGACCTCATAGGGTGATGGGGGCCCAGAGATGTCATTCACATTTAAAGGAAAAACGCAACTTGAGTCTTGCAGCTTGAGTCTCAGGCTGGACTGCACTTATTCAAGTGCCCTCTTGTTCCTTCTCATCATAGTCTCCTCAGATGCCAGGTGTGGGCCTGCAGCCATTTGGTCCAATACTTGCAAGAGTGATCATCTGTATCCTCTTAGTGGTGCCTTCTGCGCCACTCGGGTCTGAAGTTGGAAGGGTGATATTGAGGCAAAACCCCAGAGCAGCTTGTCGACTTTGTTTCCACTGGCTTCTCCTCGTGTTTTGGTTGACCTGGTCAACATGACTCCTCCCAGCATTCAGGACTCCAAATAGAGTACCACTCAAAACTTGTACGTCTTCAGGGGACTTTTATTGCAGGTGATTTTCTACTGAGGGAGAAGGTAGGAGAAGTGTTCAGATGCTCTAAAAATTCAAGTTCCCCAAATGCAAAGGATCTTGCCACATCATGACTTCTTCCTAATGAGCCTCTCTTTGCAGGGGAAAGAATAGTTCCGATTTGAATGGCAAAATCTCTCCCTTCCAAGAAGGAAGGCTCCTCAGATGAGATCATTTTACTTCTCTGCTCGACACCTTCTCATCCTTTCACATCTTAGTAAAAACCAGTGATTAAAATGGTGCCATCTCTACATGATAGGGTCTTTTGGCAACTCTCAGTCCTCATGCCTCCTCCTTCTTTCTGACCCCATTCCAGCCTCAGTGGCCTCCTCACGGTCCCTCCAGCATGGTCCGCATGTCCCTGCCTTTGGTCTTTGCACATGCTCTGCCCTCTGCCTGAAATGCTGTTCCGTACATCTCTGCAGAGCTCTTTCCATGGCCTCTTCTAGTCTTCACTCAAATACCACCCTTCCAAGTGACACCTTCCCTGACCGTCCCGTCTAAAATTATACATATAACTCCCATCCTCCCATAACACTCTTCCCATCCTCCTTCTGTGCTTTAGATTTATTCTTAGAACTCACAACTGTCTAATGTGCTATCGTTCAAGCAAAATAAACAGGAGACCATTCGCTGGAGGCTATCTTTGTACTTTGTGTTCCTACGTAACAACCTCCCCACCCCCAAATAACTTAGTATATAAACAAGCTGAAACATAAGTGAACAGTGTATATATAGAGAGAGAGAGAGAGAGAGTAACACATAGCCAAGTTTCAGCCAATCACAAGCAACCAACTCATCACACCATGACGAAATAAGGCAAACACCTAGCTGTAGCCAACCAGGTGACTGCTCTGCTTTGCTTCTGAGTTCAGCTCCTGTTGCTGGGCGGCGCTGTCTGAACTTCTGGTTCTGAGGGCTGCCCAACTTAGGAATCCTTCTTTGCTCAAATAAACTCTTAAATTTATTTGAGAGACAAACTCTGTCTAAAAGTTCTTCTTTAACACTATGTAGTTTGAAAGTGTATCTCATTATCTGTTGGCTTTTTTTTTTTTTTTTGAGATGGAGTCTCACTCTGTCACCCAGGCTGGAGTACAGCGGTGCAATATCGGCTCACTACAACCTCTGCCTCCCAGGTTCAAGCAATTCTCCTGCCTCAGCCTCCCAAGTAGCTGAGATTACAGGTGCCCGCCACCACGCTCAGCTAATTTTTGTATTTTTAGTAGAGACGAGGTTTCACCATGTTGGCCAGGCTGGTCTCGAACTCTTGACCTCAGGTGATCCACCCGCCTCAGCCTCCCAAAGTGCTGTGATTACACGCATGAGCCACTACACCCAGCTTATCTGTTGGCCTTTAAAAATGAAAGCACCACAAGGGCAGGGATTGACATCCTATTTGTTCATTCCTGTATCTGCAGCACTTAGAATGGTGTGTGGCTGGCACGTAGTAGGTGCTCAATGAACATGGATTGAACAATGAATGCGTGAACAAAGAATAAAGTTAGGACCATTTATGGCCTCTGTGTGTGTGTGTGTGTGTCTGTGTGTGTGTGTGATGGAGTCTCACTCTGTTGCCCAGGCTGGAGCACAGTGGCACAATCTCAGCTCACTGCAACCTCTGCCTCCCAGGTTCAAGTAATTCTCCCACCTCAGCCTCCTGAGTAGCTGGGACTACAGTTGCCACCACCACGCCCAGCTAATTTTTGTATTTTTAGTAGAGACAGGTTTTTACCATGTTGCCCCATCTGGTCTCAAACTTTTGACCTCCAGTGATCTGCCTGCCTTGGCCTCCCAAAGTGCTGGGATTCTAGGCATGAGCTACCACACCCGGCCTATGGCCATTCTTGACTATCCTCAGCCAAGGGCACCCAGCTCATGCTTTCCCAAAGGCCACATGGTTTTCACAGCACCCTGCAGAAGATCAGAGGTGCTGCCCAGACTCTGGTTGTGCTCCTGAGAAACTGAATTTTCTGCATCCTCTTATCATTGGCCACTGACCTGGCTGAGATGCAATCTGTGTTCCTTGGTTTTTCGTATGCATAAACTGAATGTTTGAAGCCTCACCTTCCTTTGGATACAGATGAAATCATATTTAATGAAATATAAATCATAATAACTCTCAGCCCCCCTCCACCCCGCATAATTGCAGGAACTCTAGGCATCCCCCCGCCGCAGTTGATTTCTGTTCATGTTCTTCCCTGCCAAACTCCCTAAGGCCCTTGTCAGTGCCCCTTGAGAAAGGTCCCCACTATGCCTAGCCCCTGAACCACTGGGAGTCTCCTCTGCCCAGCACCAGAGCTCCTTCATGGGCTCTAAAGGCGCGAGGGGGAGGAAAGCAGCCAGCTGCTTCTGCTAGTGATACGCTAGCAAGCGGGACTGGGAAATGCTGGGTAGAGAAAGGCGGGGTCCCTGGCTAGGGCTCCACCCTCAGGCCTATACCCACGGACCTATGTGAGAACAGGCATTTCTGTTTTACCGCCCAAATATTGCATTTTCCAACACCACCCTGGCCCGCCACACCCCCCATCCTGTGCCTGTAAAAACCCGGAAACCCTAGAGGGCACAAACACAAGCAGCTGGACATTAACAGGAACACACCAGCAGAGGAAGACACCGGCAGAAGAACACACTGACAGACACCAGCAGACACCAGCATGTCATCGCCCGCAAAGTTCAGCCCAGGGCAGTCAGAGGAGAGCCCGGCCACTGGGCGGCCCAACTCCAAGGGAAAACCATCTTCTCACTCCACACCCCTTCTGGCTCCCCCATCCATCTGCAGAGAGCTACTTCCACTGCTCAGTAAAACCTTGCTCTCAGCCTGGCGCAGTGGCTCACGCCTGTTATCCCAGCACTTTGGGAGGCCGAGGCGGGCGCACCACAAGGTCAAGAAATCGAGACCATCCTGGCCAACATGGCAAAACCCCGTCTCTACTAAAAATACACAAATTAGCTGGGCGTGGTGACGCATGCTTGTAGACCCAGCTACTCAGGAGGCTGAGGCAGGAGAATCGCTTGAACATGGGAGGCGAAGGTCGCAGTGAGCCGAGATCGCACCACTGCACTCCAGCCTGGGTGACAGAGCGAGACACTCCGTCTCAAAAAATAAACAAACAAACAAACAAAAACCTTGCACTTACTCTCCAAACTCACGTGTGATCCGATTTTTCTGGTACACCAAGGCAAGAATCCAGGGATACAGAAAACCCTATTTCCTTGCTGTAAGGCAGAAGGTGTAATTGAGCTGATTAACACAAGCCGCCTACAGACGGCAAATTTAAAAGAGCACCCTGTAACACACGCCCACTGGAGCTTCAAGAGCTGTAAACATTCACCCCTAGACACTGCCATGGGGTCAGAGCCCATGCTCCCCACGACCTGCCTGTCTGCCTGCTCCCCTAGGGGTTTTGAGCAGTCCAGCACCTGAGCCACAGCCCCATCACACCCCCGAGATGGGGACAAGGGAACTTTTCTCGTTTCACTTAGACTCACAAAGTCTTTAGGTGACCACTACTGCTTTTGGGTCTGGGCCCGCACTTTACAATTACACAGTTTACAGGCAAACCCTCGGGCTGGTGGGAGAGTAGAGAACTTGCATTCTCTTATTGCTCCCCTCTTCCCCTTCTCCTTCCAGGTGTCATGCAAAATAATAGCCTTTGACTCCAGGACCCAACACAGATATTTCTGGAGTTGTCACCCTGTGCCAGAAGTTCCTAGTCTCTGACCTTATAGGACACCTTGCAATTCATTCTCATTCTATTTAGAGGATCCCTTAGAGTGCTACTCCATTCTTGGTTTCTGGCTCCTAAGTTCACTCACCATTTATCAGGAGGCAATTCTTATTCACCCCTTACTAACTCCTTGGGAGAGTAAGAATTGCCTTCTGGGAATACAACACCAATTCTCTCAGGGCTTTCTAGGAAAATCTGCTATAGATTTCTGTGTATAAACCCACTTCTTTCTTTCTTTATACATAAGCTCACTGATGGAGCATACACCAGCACACCCCTACTGGATTTAAGGTCACTTCCCTCTTGGAAAATCAATATTTTTCTTGTATATCACAAATCAAGAATTTCCTGGTAGAGAAAAACATTATCCTAAAGTCATCCTTCTTTGCTTTTTTTTTTTTTTTTTTTTTTTTGAGATGGAGTCTCACTCTGTTGCCTAGGCTTGAGTGCAGTGATGTGATCTTAGCTCACTACAACCTCTGCCTCCTGGGTTCAAGCAATTCTCCTGCCTCAGCTTCCGAAGTAGCTGGGACTACAGGTGTGCACCACCACACCCAGCAAATTTTTGTCTGTTTTTAGTAGAGACGAGGTTTCACTATATATTGGCCAGGCTGGTCTCGAACTCCTGACTTCAGGTGACCTGCTCACCTTGGCCTCCCAAAGTGCTGGGATTATAGGCATGAGCCACCACACCCCACCCTGCTTTACTCTTAAGATTCCAAATTATGACCTTCCCATATTCCTTCCATCCATTTTAGTCCCCTCCCTACACCCTCATAAACCCTCCATTTGTGACGCTCTCGGATTGGAAAAACACGAATCTTAACAAAATAATGCCCCACCTTCCAAAGCAAATGTGTTGGGTTCAGCATCCTTTAATGATTTGATTGTAGCTTGAAGATGCCTATTAGATGTAAGCAATAGAAGTAGGAGATACTGTTGCGGGAAGTGACCAATGTTTGGTGCCCACCTTAGAATCACGAGAGAGTAGTTCCTGCTCTAATTCCTGAGCAGTGAGCTACACGTAGCTGTCTGTAAGGGTAAGAGGTCTTGAGGCCGCTCCTCCCTGCAACCTGCTTCGCTGGGCACCCTGCACGCTGAGCCTCCTGGTCCTTTGCACATTGCTTTGCACACTTATCCTGCCTTGCTGTAGCTTTAGGACAAACAAGTTTGCTGAAGCTTCCACAGTGTGCTTCTCTTTGAAAATGGCTCAAAGCTGAGAAAACATTAAGGATCAACTGTTCTCAGAGGAAGAAAAAGAAAAATATGCAGGGTTTGTCACTGCCAGGAAAAGTGATCCTAAACTTTCACCCAGAATTATATACTGTGCTTTCATAAAGGCTGTTTCTAAACAGCTCTGGCTGGTTCTCACACAGTAACAAGACAGCCTGTCATTGAGACTGCAGACCAGTTCTAAACCCCTTCTCCAGGAACCTGCAGGCTGCAGGCCAGTTCCAGTTTAAGCCCTTGGCTAGGTAGTGGCCTGGTCTGCAGCTTCCAGGTTCAATTCAAAGTCCACAGCTTTTAGAAATAAATGTTTCTTGTGTAAAGATTTGGTGTCATAAGGTTGCTGCTTCCAGAATCTGTTTTTACTGAAAATGTGAACTGCTTCTATTATCAAATATCTTTAAAGCCTTGTGAAGTATCACAAAGGTTTGAATGTTATAAACCGAAACACAGAAAACCGGCATACTTCAGCATTTTAACACATGAAAATGTCAATCTGTAGTTAAGGCTCAAATTTTCAATAGCTTCAGTGGCTGACACAGATTCTACTTGGAATCGCTGCTGATTTATTCATCCTGGAATAAATGCAATGCCATTATATCTTGGTGACAACAGAAACAAGCTTTGGCCAGGTCTGTGCATAGTTTAGGGATGAAGAAAATAAGTTTTGAAAGGCAATGGGCATTGCTGATTATAGATTTTTATTAGGAACAGATGTGGGGCTCTGGTTTTTAGTGGTAGACAAACTGTTATTGAAAAAAGTCAGCTGACTAAAAACCATAGTATCTTCTTTTTTAGGAAAGAAAAATATTAACAAATTTAATTCATAATCTTGTTTGTTTGGTTGGTTTGTTTTTTGTTTGAGACAGAGTTTCGTTCTTGTCGCCCAGGCTGGAGTGCAATGGCGTGATCTCGGCTCACCGCAAACTCCGCTTCCTGGGTTCAAGCGATTCTCCTGCCTCAGCCTCCTGAGTAGCTGGGATTACAGGCACCCGCCACCATGCCTAACAAATTTTTGTGTTTTTAGTAGAGACGGGTTTCACCATGTTGGCCAGGCTGGTCTCGAACTCCTGACTTCAGGTGATCCACCAGCCTCGGCCTCCCAAAGTGCTGGAATTACAAGCATAAGCCACCATGCATGGCCCATAATCTTTTTCTTTAAGAGATCACCCAATAAGCAAAAAAAAATCAGAAAAAAGTTCTGAGATATCTGTTAATGTATATGTGGAATAGTGCATAAACAGCACTATTTTTGTTAACATATCTCCAGGCTAAAGCGGAGTTTTAGGAAGTAATTATAACAACTTCTTTTACCACCGTGCTTAAGCTTCAGATCTCTCCACTTTACATTTGTTTATGGCTGTCCCCGTTGAACAGTTTTCTCCTCTTAGGATGTATTGATTCTAATGCCAAGTTATACACCGTGTGATCATTTTATGTATTCCAGGGCTGTCATTTTTCTTTCTTCAAGGAAAGCGTAAACATTTTGGGTCACTTGCTGCCCTATTTTGGGATGGGTCAGCTAAAGGGGAGATTTTAGACATTGTGGATCATTTCCATCTCTCTCTGACACCCCCCTTTGTTTCCAGTCATTTACTGAGATCCCTCCATTTAAGGATACTCCTTGGAAATTTCAAATGACACTTCTAATCATAGACCATTGGCCACAACTTATTCACATGCCCACACCTAGCTTCAAAGGAGGCTGGGAATTGGAGTTATTCCAATCCAGAATAGTGCTCATATCAAGCAGCCACGTGGCCAGTTAAAGAATCAGGGCTTCACTTTCTAGAAGAAGGGAAAATGGGCAGTGGGAACAATTGGCGGTCTGTATCACAGGCTTGTACCAAATTACTCTCCTATCAACAGAATACAGCAGCTCCTTCTCTTCCATGTTTTCATTTAAATTTGATGTTGTCAGACACTTTGATTTTTGTCAATCTGATGGACACTCATTCTTTTTTTTTCCAAAAAAGATATATATCCATATCCTGCTTTCATTCCCTTTGCCTCACAGATAATCATTCTAATATATTTTAATATATCTTTGTGAATATTGTGCATACTACATTTTTTTTGGTATGCATCCACTGTTTAATTATTTCATAACATGATTGATTCTATATCTTTTTTCAATAAGCACTGTGTTTTTAGCTTCCATCCATGTTGCTATTTGTGCTTCTACACTTTTGTGGCCGATCACTGCCTAACACTCTGTGGCATTCACCCATGCATTTTACTCTCCCAGTGATGGATGCTCAGGTTGCCTCACTCCCTGACATCCCTTATACCTTACAGCAAACCCGTGTGATAAGTCTTATCATTCCAATTGTACAAATGAGAAAACTGAGGTTCGGAGGGGTTAAAGAATTTGCCCCAGGTTCCATTGTTAGGAAGAGAGAAAGAGAGCCAGAAGAAATCCCCTCGTTAGTTGTCGAAGAAGTGATGCGTCTCTGGTATGATATCAGAAGTTCTGAGTAAGCTCCTCTGTCCTGCGTGTCTTCTCCATTTGACTCCAATGATGCCTCCAAGTTAAAAGCAGAAATTATTTTCTTTGACTTAATGATTCCTCTCTGATCAGAATCCAAATAGATCGTAAGCCTTATTGCGTATTTATGCCTTGTGGTTAAATGAGTTTTCAGCCCTTTTCTGGGGGTGTATAGCTCTTGAGGGTTTAGAGGGCAGTGTATTGTTTGGGACAGAATTCCACTGTGAGTGTATGAAAACCCAAGTAACAGTGGCTTCAACAAGTGGCTATTCGGTTATGCAAGTGATTCTCAAAGCGTGGTCTCCAACCAGTGGCAGCAGCATCCTCTGGAAATTTGTTAGGAATACAAGGCTCAGGACCCCACCTCAGACCTTTGGAATCAGACACTCTCAAGAAGGGCCCATGAATCTGTGGTTTTATGAGACCCCCAGGTGATTCATGTGCCCACTCCAGTTTGAGAGCTACAGGGTTATCCTCCATAGCAAAAGATCTGGGGTTAGGCAGTCAGGGCTGGCACCATAGTACCAGCAATGCCAATGAGCATCCAGGCTCTTTCTGCTTCCCTGCTTTGCCATCTTGAGCATATGGCTTTCATCTCTGGAAGCAACATGTATTTTATTTTATTTTATTTTATTTTATTTTATTTTATTTATTTATTTATTTATTTTTTAAGAAGGAGTCTCACTGTGTCACCCAGGCTGGCATGCAGTGGCCTGATCTCAGCTCACTGCAACCTCTGTCTCCCGGGTTCAAGTGATTCTCCTGCCTCAGCCTCCTGAGTAGCCGGGATTGCAGGAGCATACCACCATGCCCGGCTAATTTTTGCATTTTTAGTAGAGACGGGGTTTCACCATGTTAGCCAGGATGGTCTCGAACCCCCTACCTCAGGTGATCCGCCCATCTCGGCCTCCCAAAGTGCTGGGATTACAGGCGTGAGCCACCATGGTCAGCTGGAAGATGTATTTTAGATACCTCATCTGCATTCCAGATAGAAAAAAAGGGAAAATTCAGGGTGGTGCCTATATCAAGAAATCTTTCCCAGAATCCTCTGCTTACGTCTCCCTGAGAGTAAAAGTCACATAGCCATGTCCAGATTCATAGAGTCTGGATAGGTGAGGATGTGTTAACTGTGCACATTGTCATTGTTCTCTTGCCCCCGGACTGGGACTCTGTTAGTGGAAAGAACGGGGGGATTGATGCCACATGTAAGCAAATCAGCAGGTTCTACTATTTGTACTTAAAAGCAGAGATGGGAGAAGCCACATTAGAGCAGTAAGTAGTCAAGAATGGCTTTAACCTGCTTCATAATTTTTCTGGTGGTTGGCCTTAGTATGAAGATAAGAGATCTGGACTCTTTTCCAGCCTGTACACTTGAAGGAGATTGCTGTTCCACCTGCATGAACAACAGTTGTTCGGATTTGTGGCCAGCAGTTTTCTTTTGTCCTTGGAGATCAAGCGAAGTTCCATAATTCACGCCCACTAAATCTGTAACACTAGCCTCAGCACTGAGACTAGATTCTGTCTTGCAAAAACCACAGAAGTGATTAGCAGAGGGACAGAAACAGATTAAGAAGGGCTTGTTATGCTGAGTTTGTTTACACGAGCTCTCCACCCACAGCCCAGGAGAAGGGATCATCTTTTATTTTTGCCTCTTGGCCTTGAGCCTGTTTTTTTGTTTTTTCTCTGAGTATCTCTGCCTGTTGACTTACTCTCCAACTCAGGGTTTTGTTTTTGTCTTTCACTTATTTTCCAGGTATACTTGGGAATAGGCCTCTGAATGGAAAGATAATATGTATTTTTGTCTCAGTCCCCCAAGGACTGTCTTGTGAAAAAGAATAACCAGCCCTGCCCTGTCTTAAGCATTGCAAAGTGCAGGGAGCTGGTTGCCCAGTAGCCCGTGGGCATGCTTGGGCCCTCCAGCCTTCCCTTGAAGGGGCGGGGCCCCTGCAGCTAACAGAAGACCTTTCATGTTTCCTTGCTCCTAGGAGTGGGTTGTGCCCATCAACACTACAGGTGGGTCCTAGGCAAGTGCCAAACAAGCAGCTGCACAGCCAGGGACTTTGAGCTGGTTGCAGCTCCCCTCTCTTTGTGCCCCTGCCAACTCACACACACCTGGGATTTCACCAGCTGCCTGCCCACTGAGCCCCCTTCCCACCATGTGACCTAATCCTCATTACACCTGCTCCTCTGCAGGGCAGCCAGCCCGTCCCCACCTTGCCTAAATAAGGCCTGGGGAGGTTTGAACAAGAACTATGCTATTCATGCCTGAAACAGCCAACTCCCTCCAGTTTCATGGCAAATTACGAGGGATTGAGGTTTACTGTGAAGAAAGGCTAGACCTGATGATTAATCAGCCTGGTCATATGGGGATCAAATTAAATTGGACCTGAGGCCTCAGCTCCAAAATGGAATCAAATTTTCTCTCTTGGCAGGATACGTGCATTGGACTGAGACTACAAACACAGCCTGTCCATCTTCCTTCTTTGCATACAGATATTGGTTTGTAATTTTAAAACACAGCAAAGAGGTGAGACAAACACTACAGTTTAAAGTGAATGCAGGGCTTCTATTCAATTCAGCAAAGATTTATTTTGTCCTTTTCCCTAAGAAGTCTCCCAGTTAGGTGTTAGGGGTAAGAAGGCTGCATAATACCAGATCTGCTTCTTCAGGGAGCTCAAAATCCAGTAAAGAAGATAGACATGCTATTAATATAAATTTGACTATTAAGCACAAGAACATACACAAAGCTATAGAAACCATTAATTGTTGTTGGGGATTAGCAATAACTTTTACAGAGAAGGTAACTTGTGAGCAGTTTTGAAAGATGTGTGGCAGCTTTGTGCTCTCTCTCTCTTTGGGCAGACACTGTGAAGTGTCCTGCAGTTGCGATATTTTCTTTAATGGTGTCTGACATTGTTTTGCACCATTACTGCCTCTCATATTCTGTGCATGAGTATAGTCCAAGGCTAAAAGCAGTAATCACCTTTGGAAACTGCCAACAAACATGAATAACTCTTCTGGGGCCAACTTTTCTCAAGGAAGTAATAAAAGTACTCTTGTGGCTAAAGGCAGTAAGCATGAAAGTCTCTTTCTGGCTCTCTCACTGCCTTGTGACTTTGGACATGAAATACAATGTATCAGTTGGTTGCCTTTACAAATGCGAGCTCTTTGTGATGGCGTTAATCAACCAGCAAATGAGTTGTAAGCACTTACCTATGTGCTTGGTGCAATTCATTGTCACTTTTCTGAGTCACAGAAGTGCAGAAAAGATGAAAACTGGGATAGAAAGGATACCAGTTGCAATGTATAAGCAGCAACTTTGTAATTTTAAAACAGAGTATCAGTTTCAGAAATAACTGGAGTGGCCACTAAAGTATTTATGCAGCTTGAGAATTTTAGAATTCTAATAACTTTTAGTCCTTGCCTCACCTTCTTCACTAGAGATCACCTACTGTGGTAGTCCAGGAGCCTTCAATGCTGTTTGTCGATATTTCCAGTTCTGTTTTTGGAAACACAAGGGATTACATTTCGTCAGCTCCCTGAGTTTAGGCCCAGCCATATGTTTTGCTTTTACCAGTGAAATGTGAGTGGAAATGGCATTTCATATCTGAGTCAAAGCACCTCATTGCAGTGCTCAGTTACACAACCCTCTCTTCTGCCTCAGCATCATGGAAGTCTTTTTTGATAAAGAAGCGCTTTGCTGAACCATCCTAAGGAGGCGAGCTTCCTTAAAAAGTCACGTGGGGCTGTCTTTGCTTAACTAAAAAATGGTAATAACAGTGAATTTTTTGTTTGTTTCTTGGAAAGCCACTGAGATTTAGGGGCTGCTTTTTACTGCAGTATAACCTAGCTTGCCCTTACTAATGCAACAACTGAATAACCATTATTAACTATATTAACATGTAAGAAAATGGAGTAATTCAGAACACACCCACCTTAGGTAGACTGACACACAGAAGTCATCTTAAGTTATTTCTGTGCATAGTAAGGCCCTTTATACACAAACCTGCAGCACTAATTCAAATTACCTTTTTTTTTTTTTTTGAGATAGACTCTCACTCTGTAGACCAGGCTGGAGTACAGTAGCACAATCTCGGCTCACTATAACGTCCGCCTCCTGAGTTCAAGCGATTCTCCTGCCTCAGCCTTTCGAGTAGCTGGGATTACAGGCACCTGCCACCACACCTACCTAATTTTTGCACTTTTAGTGGAGACTGGGTTTCGCCATGTTGGCCAGGCTGGTCTCGAACCCCTGACCCCAAGTGATCCACCTGCCTTGGCCTCCCAAAGTGCTGAGATTACAGGTGTGAGCCACCGTGCCCGGCCTCTCATTTTAATTCTCATATCAACACTATATGATAGGTAGTACTACCCACATTTCACAGGTAAGATTCACAGAGTTCATCTAACTTGCCCAAGATCACATGTAATTGGCCAGTGTGATGGCAAATCCTAGGTTCTCTCCCTTAAACTTGCCGCCTCCCAGGACTGATATGGATGATTCCCTCCTGGTTCTATTAGTCTGTACATATTCACATGAAGCCAAACCCCACATGGGCCAGGTAATTCGCTTCCCTTTCTTCCTATGTTCTCTAACCTCAGTCTCA
This sequence comes from Theropithecus gelada, assembly GCF_003255815.1. NCBI lineage: Eukaryota > Metazoa > Chordata > Mammalia > Primates > Cercopithecidae > Theropithecus > Theropithecus gelada. The sequence goes on from NC_037671.1 coordinate 24,559,401, forward strand.
CTTGAATTCTGTCTGAATCAAGTGTCTGATAGACATTTCCCTTCAGGGTCAAGGAAACCAAATGGAAGAACATGGATGGAATGGGGAAAATCCACCCCGATTTCTGGAGAAAACAAACCACATATTGGTCAACAAAGGTGATCATTATGTGAAGCACATGCAACATTTTTATGTCGCACGTACGTTTAACAACAACAACAAAACAGAATTTCAAAAGCTCTCAAAAGGCTATCCACTCTGGTCTTCTAGAAAAGATAGGCCAAGTGCGTTGGCTCACGCCTGTAATCCCAACACTTTGGGAAGCCGAGACAGGCGGATCACGAGCTCAGGAGATCGAGACCAGCCTGGCCAACATGATGAAACCCCATCTCTACTAAAATACAAAAAAAGTTAGCTGGGCATGGTGGCACATGCCTGTAATCCCAGCTACTCAGGAGGCTGAGGCAGGAGAATCACTTGAACCTGGGAGGCAGAGGTTGAAGTGAGCCGAGATCACACCACTGTACTCCAGCCGGGCAACAGAGCAAGACTTCGTCAAAAAAAAAAAAGAGAGAAAAGAAAAAGAAAATAAAGGAAAAGAAAATAAAAGATGGTTGTAACCCACCCAGGGCAAGTGTTTATCAGTATTAACTTCCATGGTCTTCAATAAAATTTTCACTATTTCACGCCATAATTTGTTTGGGGGAAACTCCCAAGTTTCCCCATATTTGCATATGGTCTCGCAGTCCAACATCAAGGTTATTATATGCAGGACAGAGGGACGCTCTTTCAGGGTTGGGACCCTGGCAATCTTATCAATTGATGGATCTCAGTGCCTCGTTTAATGCCAGGCAGTAAGCCCTTAGAGACATTTATTAAACAAATACATAAAGTTAAAGAACTCATGACCACTGACATAGAGTACAAAATAAACACATAAATAAGAATGTGGTTTTACCAAAATGAAAGGAAGACTCACTTTAGCCAATCACATGAATGATTGTCCCTTAAGATCCGGGTTATGCAACCATAAGTAAGTCACATACACGTCTTGTTAAAGTCTAAACTCAAAAATGAAAAATGATTTCTTCCTGCACATTTAAGCTGAAAACCTCCTTAGGGGTTTCTGTTTTATGCACACTAATTTAATATTAATAAGAATTATATTGCTATGCCTAATATACGACTTTGGTGAGGGAAGAAATGTACATTGGGGCTTTTGGACATCTTTGGGGATCTGCTAGTATCTGGACTTGGCTTTCACAAGTGTAAACAAAAGCTCAGTTGAATGAGCAATGGACATGCCTTGCCGAGTTGCTGATTAGCAAAACGCTATTTGAGGAAACCCACATTCTTCTTTGAAGTGTAATTCACCTTGCTCAATAGCACATGGGACAACTGAAATTTTTGAAGTGACCATTGCTATTAAACTGTTCTGGCTGGGTGTGGTGGCTCACGTCTGTTATCCTAGCACTTTGGGAGACCGAGGTGGGTGGATCACTTGAGACCAGGAGTTCGAGACCAGCTTGGTCAACATGGTGAAATTTCCTCTCTCCTAAAAACACAAAAATTAGCTGGGCATGATGGCGCACACCTGTGGTTGCAGCTACCTGGGAGGCTGAGGTAGGAGAATTGCTTGAACTCGGGAGGTGAAGGTTGCAGTGAGCCAAGATCAGAGCACTGCACTCCAGCCTGGGCAACAGAGTGAGACCCTGTCTCAAAAAAATAGAATAAAATAAACAGTTCCTAATTCCAATGTACGTGTCATCATTCCACAGTGAAGGTAAGAGATAAGTCACCAGAAGGATTTTATAAAATCTCTCTCTCTACACACACACCCACCCCAAAAGATATATGAAGGTGTAAAATATATCAAGCATATACAGATGTATAGCACGGTTCTACAAATCTACAATTTGCTATGAACTTGTCTGCTGTCCTTTTAACTATTAAGCCAATTCTGAATCCCGAGTCACTTCCCTTTCCTTCCTGTCGTTGGTTGGTTCAGGGCAAAATTTAAACAAACGCTTTGTCCACTAAAATTGTGTCCGGAATTGGTGGGTTCTGGGTCTCGCTGACTTCAAGAAGGAAGCCACAGACCCTAGCAGTGATTGTTACGATTCTTAAAGATGGTGTGTCTACAGTTTGCTAATGTGTTTGGACTTTCTTTCTTTTGGGGCGTTCATGATCTCTCACTGGCTTCAGCAGTAAACCTACAGACCTTCCCGGTGAGTGCTACAACTCATAAAAGCAGCATGGACCCAAAAAATAAACAGCCAACAGATTTATTATAAAGATCTTTATTTAAAAAAAAAACAAAAACAAAAAAAAACCCCAACCCCACACAGTGGAAAGTCACCTGACCACGTTGTTGCTGGCTTGTTCTGGCAGGCTGCTTTTATTGCCTTATCTGGCCCCACCCAGATCCTGCTGATTGGTCCATTTTACAGAGAGCTGATTGGTCCATCTTACAGAGAGTTGATTGGTCCATTTCAACAGAGTTCTGATTGGTGCGTTTACAATCCCTGCGCTAGACACAGCGTGCTAGACAGAAAAGTTCTCCAAGTCTCCACCAGGTTAGCTAGATACAGAGTACTGATTGGTGTATTTACAAACCCTGAGCTAGACACAGAGTGCTGATTGGTGCGCTTACGATCCCTTAGCTAGACATAAAGGTTCTCTGCGTCCTCACTATACTCAGGAGTCCAGCTGGCTTCACCTAGTGGATGTGGTACTTGGGGCTGCAGGCGGAGCTGCCAGCCAGTCCCAAGCCGCGCCTGCACTCCGCCCGCACTCAGCCCTTGGGCGGTGGATAGAACTGGGCGCCATGGAGCACTGGGCAGCGCCCGTCGGGGCGGCTCAGGAGCCCACGGCGGTGGAGAGTGCTCTGAGATGGCGGGCTGCAGATCCTGAGCCCTGCCCCGCGGGGAGGTGGCTAAGGCCCAGCAAGAATTCGAGCATGGTGCATGCGGGCCGGCAGTGCTGGGGTACCTGGCGCAACCTCCGCAGCTGCTGGCCCGGGTGCTAAGCCCCTCACTGCCCTGGGCCAGCTACCCAGCCGGCCGCTCAGAGTGAGGGCCCCCACTACTGAGCCTGAGCGCCCCCACTACTGAGCCTGAGACTGAGCCTGAGCCTGCGCCTGCGCCCCCGCCCATACCCACCCGGAACTCATGCTGGCCTGTGAGCACCACGCGCAGTCCCGGTTCCCGTCTGCGCCTCTCCCTCCACACCTCCCCACAAGCAGAGGGAGCGGGCTCCGGCCTCATCCAACCCAGAGATGGGCTCCCACGCTGCAGTGGCGGGCTGAAGGGCTCCTCAAGCACCGCCAGAGTGGACGCAGAGGCCGAGGAGGTGCTGAGAGTGAGGGCTGCTAGCATATTGTCACCTCTTAGAATCACATGGAGGGATTATGGTCGAGGTCATGCATAGGTAACCAGGTTGTGAGCTCTTTGCAGTTACCCAGGCTGTTGTGCAGCGGCATGATCATAGCTTACTACAGCCTCGGACTCTTGGCCTCAGCCTCCCAAAGTGCTGGGATTATAGGCCTGAGCCACTGTACCCGGCCATGACTCATTTTTAAAAAATCCTTTTCGTACCTTGTCTTGCTCTAACTAGGTGTCTAGTAAGTGTCTGTCAAGTAGGCTAAGTAAATACTTGTATCCGGTAACAAAGCTGAGATTATACTTGTACAAACTCTACAACCAATATTTTGCTGTCAGCTTTTTGAGAATGGGAAAATGTTGGTTTTGCTTTTAGGATTTATTGGGTTTAGTTTCAGACTCATTATAAACAATGCTTCATCTTTAACTTTCCAAGTAATGAGCTACAGTACAAAGCACTTTTCTGAACCGTTTGAGGATACGTTGGCGACCCAATATCCCATCACCCAGAATTCTTTAGTGTAGATTTTTCCTACTATGAAGGAACATTCTCCTATTAGACCACAATACAACCATCCAAGTCAGGACATTAACACTGACAGTGTTACCCTCGAATCCTCAGAGCCTATTCAAGTTTCTCCGGTTGTCTTAATAACGTGCCCTATAGCAAAAGGATGCAGTCGAGAATTACACAATGCATTTAGCGAACACGGCTCTTCACTTCTCTTTTGTTAGAAACTGTTCCTCAACCTTTTCTTGGCTTCCATGAGCCTGGCACACTTTTCAAGTGTCCCAGAGGCTGACTTGATAGAATGCCTCTCCAATGTGCCCCCTTACAGGTGGTGTTCAGTTCAACTGCTTAAGATAATGTGTGCCAGGCTTCCCCACTGCCAACGTACTGGTTTTTTCCCTTTCTTTTCTTTCTTTCTTTTCTTTTCTTTTCTTTTTTTTTTTTTTTTTTGTTAGAAACAGAGCCTTGCCCTGCCACCCAGGCTGGGGTGCAGTGGTGCCATCATAGCTCACTGCAGCCTTCAACTCCTGGGTTCAAGTGGTCCTCCCACCTAAGCCTCCCATGTAACTGGGACTACATGTGTGCACCACCACGCTAGGCTAATTTTTAAATTTTTTGAAGATACAGTGTTTCGCCATGTTGCTCAGGCTGGTCTCAAACTCTTGGACTCAAGCAATCTGCCCACCTCGGCTTCTCAAAGTGCTAGGATTACAGGTGTGAGCCACCACATGCAGCCCACTTGCTCATTTGGAGAGATGTGCTTTCATCAAGCAGAAGTCTGAAATGCTCTTTACAATAAATTTGAAGCTAGAAGGTACCTTAAAGATAATCTAATTCAATGATTTTATTTAGGAACTATTTAATTTCTGGGAATAATTTTCCTTATTCTAAATAAATATATGTTGAGTCTTACTTTAAAAAAAAATTTTTGTTGGCCAGGCACAGTGGCTCACACCTGTAATCCCAACACCTTGGGAGGCTGAGGTGGGAAGGTTCCTTGAGTTCAGGAGTTTGAGACCGGCCTGGGCAACATAGTGGGGCCCCATCTCTACAAAACTTCAAGAAATTAGCTGGGCATTTCGACCAGGAAGTCGAGGCTGCAGTGAGCCGTGATCATGCCATTGCACTCCAGCCTGGGTGACAGAGTGAGATCCTGTCTCAAAAAAAAAACCACACACACACACACAACCCACAAAACTTCTGTGATTATAAAGAAGTTTCTGGAGTCAGAGACTCTGTCTCAAAAAAAAGAATGGAGCAGACTTAGGAATGGGAGGCTGAGAGGAAGCTGACTACGGATAAATGGAGAAAGCAACAAAGCAACCAATCCCTTCATGAGCCTGATTTGATTGGGTCTAAGAGGAATTTGTAAACGTACAGTGAGAGAACATAGCCTGCCTTGGGAAGTTGAATGGATTTATGTCTCTCCAGCCACATGAAATCTTTAGGTGATGTACTTCAGATGTGATCGAGGTCAACTACAAAGAATAGAAAACCAGCAGATAGTGGCCTAAAGGAATAAGGGTAGATTTTTCTTAGAAGGTTGGAGGTTACTGGTTGCTGGCAGTGGTTCAGTAGCTGAAAGATGAAGGCCAATGTATCTGATTCCCTTGGCCTTTCTCTCATGATTCCAAGATGTTGTCGTAGCTTCAGGTGCCACATCTGCATTTGAGACAGGAGGAAAGGAAGAGCAGCATTGCCAGACATATTGGTCCTGTTTCATCAGGAAAACAAAAGGCTTATTCAGAGTCCTTCCTCGCTACCCCTCCCAGTAGGTAGTCATCCACTGAACGTCAGTCTGAGGTCTCACATCATCACTTCCTGCTACACTGGAGCCTGGGAAAGTGAGGACTTCACTTTCCCAGTTTCTATAGTAGAAGCAGGAAAGAAAAAAAGCAATTAGGAATGGATGTTGGGCCCATCAGTCTATTTGTCTGCTACAAGAAGATGGATCAGTTATTTTTCATATCTCATTTGGAAGACAAGAGACATTTCAGTTGGACACAAGAAAAAAATTCTTAACCCTGAGGTCAGCCTACTATGGCAGACAGTGTAGACAGTGATGCCTCTATCTTTGAAGAGCTTCCAGTTGTGAAAGATCCGTTATTATGGGTTTTAGAAGATTTAGACATTCAGTTTCCTGGATCCTGAAGACTGACCAGACGATTTCATTAGATCTATAATCATTTGATTCACTACTTCAAAGCGATATGTTCCCGACCTCTCAAAGCACTGTGAAATACCAAAAAATACAAGATGGCCGTGCCTCCATCCTTCAGCCCCTCTCCCCCTCTATCCACTTCGTTGGAAAACTTCCAAAGGCACTTTGGTTTAGTGGTTCTAAGCATAATGCTGTTTCTCTTATTCAAAATCGGTTTCAAGTATGTCATGAAAAAATAAAGTACTCGAAAAATGAGGTTTAAGTAAAACATCAGGAAATCAAGATTTGTTTAGTTTATTGAAATGCATTTGGATAAAGCCAAACATTGATCAATTACTTGACTATGATGGGAGCATTTTACAGGAGAGTCACAAAACTTCCCTAGCCATAATATCATAAAAGGTTGTGTGTTCTGCTTTTTTTTTTAAGTAAATACCCTTGCAAATCACTTGGCAAACCTGTTGAGAGCCCATGGTTTCTTTCTGCTTCACCTCGGTTTTGGCTACACCAGGTTCCCTAATGGCAACAGCTAACCTTTTCCAGACAATCCTTCATGCCTCAGGGGAGGAAAGACAATGCCGCATTGTGAACTCACACGAGGTTTGCAAATGTGGTGCAATTTTGGTATACTAGTGGCCTGAACTTTACAAACCCACCAGAGTCCAGCCAGCCTGGACTTGTTAGCCAGAAAGCAAGAGAAAGACTTTTCTTCACCACATTTAAAGAAGACCTAAAAGAGACTTTCTTACCTTTTAGACTTTTTAGCAACTAGAATGAGAACTGAGATTGGTTTCACAATAGCCAAACAAATGATCTCTTTCATACATACTTTTTTTTTTTTTTTTTTTTGAGATGGAGTCTCGGGGTTTCACCCTGTTGGCCAGGCTAATCTCGAACTCCTGACCTCGTGATCCGCCCACCTTGGCCTCCCAAAGTGCTGGGATTACAGGTGTGAGCCACCATGCCTGGCCCTCACACATACTTATTTTTATTATATTCCCACACTCGTTTAGGGAACTCTATTAGAATCTATTGCCTCTGTAGAGTTTTGATAAGTAAAAGCTCTTGTTTTCACCATGCACCAGGCTCTATGTGAAGTGCACCATAAGTGATCCCTAATTAATTTCATCCATTCAACAGATTTTTTTTTCTTTTTTTTTTTTTAGGCAGCCTGTGTCACCCAGGCTGGAGTGTAGTGGTGTAATCATAGCTCACTGTAACTGTAAACTCTTGGGTTGAAGCGATCCTCCCATCTCAGCCTCCCGAGTAGCTGAAACTACAGGTACCTGCCACGAAGCCCGGCTATTTTTCTTTTAAATTTTTTAGAGATGGGCTCTTACCATGTTCCCTAGGCTGGTCTCAAACACCTGGCCTCAAGCAAGTCTTCTTCCTTGGCCTCCCAAAGTATTGGGATGACAGGTATGAGACACCACACCCAGTTCCATTCAACAGATTTTTATTGAGCATCTACTTATGAGCTGGTGTTCTGTGTTGAAAATACATGCTATTGCTAACCCTCACCATATTACAAGGGAGTTGTGATTAGCTACATTTAAAAAATTTTTAAAATGAAGCTCCAGGGAGAATAAACAACTTCTCCAGGGCACACAGCGAGTCTGTGGCAAAGCTGGGAGCTGACTGTCGGCTCTGTTCCACTCCATATTCCATGCGCCTTACCCGGTGTCTCACTGCTGGCTTCTTCCTGTCAACTGACTTTATCACAAAGGCCCAGCATTTTGAGACTACAATTCACGAACTTTTTTTTTTCTTTTGAGACAGAGTCTCACTCTATCGCCCAGGCTGGAGTGCAGAGCCTCCATCTCAGCTTATTGCAACCTCTGCCTCCCAGGTTCAAGCAATTGTCTTGTCTCAGCCTCCCAAGTAGCTGGGATTACAGGCATACACCACCATGCCTGGCTAATTTTTTTTTTTTTTTTTTTTTTTTTTTGATTTTTAGTAGAGACGGGGTTTCACTCTGTTGGCCGGGCTGGTCTGAAACTCCTGATCTTAGGTGATCTGCCCGCCTCAGCCTCCCAAAGTGCTGGGATTACAGGCAAGAGCCACTACGCCAGGCCCCTTTCACAAACATTTAAGGTTATTCTGCCAAAACAGGTGACACTCCTGGTACAAAAATTCAAAGGAGGACCTTGCCTTTCCGTGAGGCTGGTATAAAATTTCATTCACTCAGTCCCTCTCCTTCCTCAACTGCTCATCTTGAAAATATGATTTCAGAAGACTTTAGTTCTAGGGATAGCTAATCCATGCTTCTGTTAATCATCTCGGTGGACTAGCCTCAGGTTGGGAATTCAACACATCCTGGCAGGAATATCCTCACAGAAGGGAGGATAAACACCCATCTGCAGTCAGGAGTCCCTGTATGTCTGATCTACCTGCTCACCATCAGGACAGCTTTCAGTGGTTTAGCTCTGTATGGTCCAAGTTCAGGGTTGTGAGAAACAAATGAGATAACACACGTCACAGCAGCTTGACAATTGGAAAGTAATATATTTGGGAGGTCGAAGGTGGGCGGATCATGAGGTCAGGAGATTGAGACCATCTTGGCTAACACGGTGAAACACCATCTCTGCTAAAAATACGAAAACAAAATTAGCCAGGCGTGGTGGCAGTGCCTGTAGTCCCAGGTACTCAGAAGGCTGAGGCAGGAGAATGGTGTGAACCCGGGAGGCAGAGCTTGCAGTGAGCCGTGATCATGCCACTGCACTCCAGCCTGGGGGACAAAGGGGGACCCTCAACCCAAAAAAAAAAAAAAAAAAAAAAAAGACAAAACACGATGATCCTAGCTTGCAATGCAGAAGGGACTGAACATTCAAGGTAGAGTTGGAGAACCCTTCAGCTCAACTTTACAAAACTTTTCTTTTTTTTTTCTAGAGTTAGGGTCTTGCTCTGTCACCCAGGCTGGAGTGCAGTCGTGTGATCTCAGCTCACTGCAACCTCTGCCTCCCAAGTTTGAACAATTCTCCTGCCTCAGCCTCCCGAGTAGCTGGGATTACAGGAGCTCACCACCATGCCCGGCTAATTTTTGTATTTTTAGTAGAGATGGGGTTTCACCATGTTGGCCAGGCTGGTCTCAAACTCCTGACCTCAGGTGATCCTCCTGCCTCGGCCTCCCAAAGTGCTGGCATTACAGGCGTGAGCCACTACACCTGGCCTTACAAAACTTTTAATAAAAGGTTATTCAATTATGAGTCTCCAAGGAAGGATAATGAAATGAAGCATCTTCTGTCACCGCCCCTTTCTCACTGGTATCTGGGGCATGAAATTCTGAAGAGCATTCATTCTTCTTGAACGTAAACACAACTGTGGTCAACAGTGGGCCCTCTCTATTCCACCAATCTTCTAAAAACGAAATATGATGATTTAGCAAAGAAAGATGTCTAGTGCAATATCCATCACAGCTTCTTCGTTTTTAGACATGGGATCTCACCCCGTTGCCCAAGCTGGTCTCAATCTCCTGAGCTCAAGTGATCCTCCTCCCTCGACCTCCCAAGTAGCTGGGGCTACACACTTGACTCCATCACAGGTTCTGAAAGGAAGGTTTATAGTGTATTAGAGCCTCATGAAGGCAGGCAGCTACTTCCCTTGTGGTTGGTGAACCTCAAATTGCCTCTGTATGGCCATAAGCAAAAATCACAGAGACGGATTTTGATGTGTCTAAAGAGGCAGGCACAGCTGGGCACAGTAGCTCAAGCATATAGTCCCAGCACTTTGGGAGGCCAAGGCAGGCAGATCACTTGGGCTCAGGAGTTCGAGACCAGCCTGGCCAACATGGTGAAGCTCCATCTCTACACACAAAAAAATACAACGAGCCAGGTGTGGTGGCATGTACCTATAGTCCCAGCTACTTTAGAGGCTGAGGTAGGAGGATTTTTTGAGCTCGAGAGGTCAAGGCTGCAGTGAGTTGAGATCACACCACTGCACTCCAGGCTGGGCAACTGAACGAGATCTTGTCTCAAAAATAAATAAAGACACAGGTACAAAGGAAAGAAAATGAGGAATACTTCTGCTGGTCTAAAGCCCTCTGTAAAAAAGGGTGGTGCATCTCCCATGTACTGAATCCCAGGGGAAAGGCTCATCACTGGAAGCCCATTTTCTGCCTCCTCAGATAACTTCTCCAAAGCCCTGGTCTCCTTTCCTCCTTTCTCTCACCAGCCTACTGCCCGTTTCCAACCAGCTCCTTTGTTTCCAGGTTTTACACTGCCATCTCTAACTTTGTAACTCCTACTTGGAGAGATAAGCCCTTTGTCAAAAGCCGCATAGTGTCTTCCAAAGACTGGTTTACAAAGACGGAGCTGGGTAATGCAAAAAAAAAAAAAAAAAGTACTCCCTGCCAGGAGGGGTGTCAAGGCTTCAGTCTCACCTCTGCCTCTTGCATGTTACAGCATCTTGGGCAAAGCCTTTCACTTCCCTGAGCCACAGTTTCCACATCTGGAAGACTGGTAACAATCTCTGCTTTTGTGTTCCATATAATCAAGTGAGATGTGGCTAGAAATGCTTGGAAATACTCTCTATAAATCTGAAAGGTCCTGTTTCCCCCTTAATTATCCTATGACAAATATAGTCATTCAGTAAATGATTATTGAGTACCTCTAATGGGCCACACTGGGCTGAGCCCTGGGGATACAGCAATAAATATGGCATGTTCCCTGACCTCAGGGAGCTCACCTGGGGGTGGGGGACAGCAGTGTAATGGGCAATTAAAATAAACTCAGCTAAATCTCATAAGTGAACCCAGGAGTGGTGCCCAGCTTGGACCAAAGGGTTTTGCAGGGAGAGGGCTAACAACACAACATTCTCTGGTCAGAGAATAGGAGAATTTGCCAAGAAGAGAAGGTGGTAAAGGTCATTCTAATCAGAAAAGTAGCATGTACTGGTGGGCGCGGTGGCTCACGCCTGTAATCCCAGCACTTTGGGAGGCTGAGGCGGGCAGATCACCTGAAGTCAGGAGTTCGAGACCAGCCTGGCCAACATGGTGAAACCTCGTCTCTATTGAAAATAAATAAATAAATAAAATAAAATAAAATAAAATAAAATAAAATAAAATAAAAACATTAACCAGGCATGGTGGCAGGCGCCTGTAATCCCAGCTACTTGGGAGACTGAGGCACAAGAATCACTTGAACCCAGGAGATGGGGGTTGCAGTGAGCCTAGATTGCACCACTTCACTCCAGCCTAGGTAACAGAGAGAGACTCTGACTGAAAGAAAGAAAGAAAGAAAGAAAGAAAGAAAGAAAGAAAGAAAGAAAAAGAAAGAAAAGCAGCATGTACAAAGGCAGGAAAAAATGGGAGTATGGGAAGTTTAAAGTATGGCAAGTATTTATTTCATTCTAGTGCGGCATAAGCTAAGGAGGCCAGGGAGGTGTGACACTGGAGAGTCAGGAGGGAGGCACGTGTTGGGTGCCATGCTGCGTGCTCATGATTTGTATATAGTGCAAGGGGTACCAGGTTCTAGTACATTCCATGTATTAACTCCCTTAATTCTCCCAGCAGCCCCATGAAGTGTGTCCTATTATTGCTGCTGACAGAAGAGGAAATGGAAGCACAGAGAAGTCCAGTAACTTACCCAAGGTCACACAGCTAGAAAGTTTGCCAAGGAGTTGGGTTTTGCCCTAAAACTATTGAGAAGCAACTAAAAGATGTTAAGCAAGTTTAGGGAAGCCTGATCAGACTGACTTCTTCTTCTTCTGGTGCTCTCTGTTTCTAGGCTTTTAGATAATTTCTTGGCAGCCTGCATTAACTAATAAAGTATATGTCACTTTCTCATGTGGAAATTTATATTGTTTGTTTAAATACTTAGTGATTATCTCCTGGGCTTATCAATGAAGCAATCCAGTAATTGAAGTCTTCGGGAATGGGGTAGATTATAAATGGAAATTTGTACTTAATGGTTGATTATATTTAATGATCAATTAGCTTGGCTAATTTTGCTTTCCTCTTTTCTGTAATAACCTTTTGTCAGGGATAAATAGAACAATCAGTGGATTTGAAAAATACAAAAGCTTATAAATAAGACGCAATATATACCAAAAAGCCTTAAACTATTCAGACTCTTTTTTAGTTCACTTTAGTTCCAGGAATTAAAATAAACTCACCTTAAGTAAACAATCAGGTACACTAAGTTACCCATTCAAGAAGAGTGTTATTTAGGTAACAGACATAATTCCTCCTGATGCTTGGATACCATATAACCTTTCTAAACAAATCAATTCTGGTTTATCACCATCAGCCAGCACTGGTGGGAAGCTCAATCTTTTTTTTTTTTTTTTTTTTTTTTTTTAGTTTTAGTTTTCCTCTTTTATCCATCCTTTGGAATTGTGGAGAATCCTTGGGCATGTACAATACTGGAATTTAGGAGAGGTGGTTCCTAGTTTCCCTAATAAGGCTTCCACGCATATGGTGATGGCCAACACCACTACTGATGACGTCATGACCCTTAGGTAGAAGTCAGCCACAAAGGCTGGGTGCTAGAGCTCATGCCTGTAATCCCAGAAATTTGGGAGGCTGAAATGGGAGGATAACTTGAGGCCAGAAGTTTGAGACCAGCCTGGGCAACAAAAATTTTAAAAATTAGCCAGGTGTGGTGGTGCATGCCTGTAGTTCCAGCTACTGAAGAAGCTGAGGGAAGGGGCTGGCTTGTGCCCAGGAGTTCGAGACTGTAGTGGGCTATGATGGTACCACTGCACTCCTGCCTGGGCAAGAGAGAGACCCTGTCTATTTAAAAAAAAGAAGAAAGAGAGAGAGAGAAAGAAAAAAGAAAAGAAAAAAGAAAAGAAAAGAAGAGGGGAGGGGAGGGGAGGGGAGGGGAGAGGAGAGGAGAGGAGAGGAGAATCAACCACAGGGATGCAGGGTAGTTCCCACCATCTCCACAGTTGCTCTTCCAGGGTTCTGCTAGCTTCAGGATGCCACCACCAGCCTTTTAGGAATCCAGCCTTCTTTGCGGTCTTGAAATACTGTGCCCTTTACTTCTAGAAGTTCAAAGCCCCCAGCCCTTTCCTGTCTAGGTAGGACTCCCCAGTATATTGGACTTCCAGTGGACTCACCTTCTTGAGCACACTTTTGAAAACAAGGAACTGTTAACTTGCCCCTAGGACTAAGAGAAACCCAGATTGCTGTAACCCAAAGCCCCACCACATGGGCTCTAGGGAAGGAAAGAAAGACTTTCGTTGTTTTACAGTGAACCTACAGCCTAGAAAGCAGGCACAGTTTATTCTCAATGTATTCTGCTGCATTCAATTTTTAATATATCTTTTGATTACATTCATGATAAATCTAGAAAAACCTTAAATATCCTATTGAGAAGATATACACTGGAATAATATACAGCAACTAAAGGGCTCAATTAAAAAAAAAATTTAGTGATTTGAAAACAGGATCTTGATATTCTCATGTTTTAAAAGTAGGTTGCAAAGCAGGGTATGCAATTTAAGACTAATCTCGGAATTTATTTACACATACACACAATATTGTGTCATAGACAATCAGTGCTTGTCTCAAGAGTAGGGGGACTATGATTGAGGTTTATTTTCCTTTTTAGGCCTCCGTGCACTTTTCCAATTTTCCTGATTTCTTCATATACTTGAATTACTTTTGTAATAATACTCCCTGGCACAGTAAGTACAATGGTGCTTGTGTGTGTGTGCACGTGTGCATGTGTGTGTGTGTGTGGCACTGGTCCTTTTCTTGGAGTAGTTACCTCATGTAAATGAAGTACTGACCTGTCTCAACAGACTTTGGTTGGGAATAAGAAATTAACTTGAAAAGAGAATAAAATAACAACGTGGAAAGAAAAATACAAAATACAGAAGGTATAAGACAAAAACTTAAATATTTATCAGGATAACAGTACTGTAGTATTTTTAAAATACTTTTTGTTTCTCCTTTAGAGATATAATCAATGATACAAATATGTATTTTGTTTTGGCCAAAATTAGCTCTTGAGCAATGTGTAATTTTCAGTAATAGGCTTAATGTTTGAAGCCTATTACTGTGTTGAATCGTGGATCTTTTTTTTTTTTCTGAGACAGAGTCTCACTGTGTCACCCCGGCTGGAGTGCAGTGGCGTGATCTCGGCTCACTGCAACTTCTGCCTCCCGGGTTCAAGCAATCCTCCCTGCTCAGCCTCCTGAGTAGCTGGGATTACAGGCACACGCCACCACACCCAGCTAATTTTTTTGTATTTTTTAATAGAGACGGGGTTTCGCCATGTTGGCCAGGCTGGTCTTGAACTCCTCACCTCAGGTAGTCCGCCCACCTTGGCCTTCCAAACTTCTGGGATTACAGGCCTGAGCCACTGAGCCCCGCCTGAATGGTGGATCTTTTACTAATTTGCTGTGTGACTGAGAACAAATTGATAACCTCTCTGGATTACTTTACTCAAGTAATCTTTACTCAAAGATTACTTTGTCTATCTTTCATTTTTACTTTGTTATTTAACAAATGCTTCCATAGCACCACTATGTGCCAGACACTCTTCTAGGTGTTTTGTAGATATTAATTAAGTTAATCCTCAGTACTACCCTATGGGAAAGGTATCATTCATTATCCTTACTTTATATGTATAAGAAAACTGAGAAACAAAGAAGGGTCAAAAAATCATCCAAGGTCACACAGATACTAAGCAACAAAATCAGGATTAGAATATTGACTGTCTGGCTTCAGATTCCATCATATTGACCTCTGTATTATGTTATGCTGGACTAAATGACATTTACACGTCAATAATTTATTGTGTGTAAAACACCTGGACAGTCCCAGCCATACTACTTCCCTGTACTTCCAAAATCGCTTTAACTTTTTGTCCCCTGAATTTTCATTTGGAAATCTAATTGAGAAAATTATCAAATGTAGTCACTCATTGGGCCCCACAATTAGTTGAAAGCTAGGGATATTTTCAGACCTTGAAAAACGTGAACTTTAATGGGAGGTCCATTAGGATAAGCAAATTTGGACATAGAAAGAGAGAGTAGTCTGCTAGGATCTATGAGATGACCCTAATTGATGGAGAGCCAACTGAGCTCTGGGATGAGGGCACCTTCTGTTGAGATAATGATGACGATGATGATGATTATTATAATGACACTAACACATAACAAGTACCAATCAGGTGCTAGAAACTGTGATATATATAGATATAGATATACTTGTTATGTATTAGTGTGCTGTATATATACATATATATACACACACACATACAAACACACAAAATAGTGCACTTTTCCCAAACTTGGCCATATATTCATTATATATATGTGTGTGTGTGTGTGTGTGTGTGTGTGTGTCGTCTAATACTCACAACAACCTTCTGAAGAAGTGAAGCTTAAAATTTGATTCCATGACTTGCCTGGATAATGCTACTAGTTAAGTTGCAAAACTGAGACTACAATTCAGGTTTGTCTTACTACAGAGCCTAAACTCTTAACCAGTCTGTCATATCCAATTGCTACTTAATCAAAATAGGCAAATTGGTAGAATTCCAGCTAAGGTTAGACCCATTGTTACCTATCCAATGAAAACTTTAGGCATGGTGAACTGAATAAAGAAAAATGGCCTGAGAGAGGAGCCACCTGGAAGGTGACTGCCTTGTGTAAGTGGACCAAAACCTAGGGAAGAAGGCTTTGGAAACGTCTGCACCCTGGGGGCCAAGGACCAAGGGCATAAGGCCTTGTGATGGTCCTGAATGGAAGTGCCATGGACCATGGCTAATGACAGGAAGCTGCAGTCTATGAAACTTAGCAGATTTTGGAAGCATAGCAAATGTCCCCATTCTTCAGAGCTAAACAAACTCAAATCTTAGAGAAGCTTGGTATAGGGTTCAGTTAAAAGATGAATGAGTAGGGCCAGGTGCGGAGGCTCACGCCTGTAATCCCAACACTTTGAGAGGCCGAGGCGGGCAGATCACGAAGTCAAGAGATCGAGACCATCCTGGCCAACATGGTGAAACCCTGTCTCTACTAAAAATACAAAAACTAGCTGGGCGCACTGGTGTGTGCCTGTAGTCTCAAGTACTCAGGAGGCTGAGGCAGGAGGATCGCCTGAACCCAGAAGGCAGAGGTTGCAGTGGGCCGAGATTGCGCCATTGCACTCCAGCCTGGTGGCAGAGTGAGACTCCATCTCAAAAAAAAAAAAAAAAAAAAAAGATGAATGAGTAAATCTCATTCACATGACTGGATCCAAGAGATGAATTACTGAAGCGGTCTTGAGAGGACAATTCTCAACTCATTTATGTTTTAATTAAGACCAAGAGAAACTAATCCTTTTAAGAGTTCTTGTGGGCCGGGCGCGGTGGCTCAAGCCCGTAATCCCAGCACTTTGGGAGGCCGAGACGGGCGGATCACGAGGTCAGGAGATCGAGACCATCCTGGCTAACACGGTGAAACCCCGTCTCTACTAAAACTTACAAAAAACTAGCCGGGCGAGGTGGCGGGTGCCTGTAGTCCCAGCTACTCGGGAGGCTGAGGCAGGAGAATGGCGTGAACCCGGGAGGCGGAGCTTGCAGTGAGCCGAGATCCGGCCACTGCACTCCAGCCTGGGTGACAGAGCAAGACTCCGTCTCAAAAAAAAAAAAAAAAAAAAAGAGTTCTTGTGATTATTTAAATCCCTCATCTTTGCATCCATGAAATTGAGTGCAGGAGAATGACTTGAAAAATGAAGAGATTTGTTCCTTTGTTTCTGAGAAGAAAAGGTAGGAGTAGGGAGAAGGTGGAAAAGAGAAAGCTAAGTGGGAAGAGTTGGGGAGGAAAGAAAAGAGGCAGAGAAGAATCCAAGTAGAAGGAAAGCTGGTGATTAGTCAAGAGGCCAATGGGTTACTTCTCGTGTACCTGCAGGAGAGAGAAAGGAAAGGTGGTCCAAAAACAAAAATAGACTCTGGGAATTACTTTTGTATGCCTGACACCTCCTCCATCCCAAAATTGATGGTGACTTACCAGTGGTCCCTGGGCATGGTAGGTGAAGGCTGAGATGGGGGACACATAGCAACTGAAGATGGGGAAGGCCCACTTACATCTACCATAGTGGTTTCCCTTTGTCATAAATGAGGACTTGTGACAAATCCTCAAATTTACCTTCCAAGTTAAAATATAGAATCATGAGAGTTTACATCCAGCTATTCGTTATGTTAAAGAAATAGTTTATGTCATATAAAATACAACAGTGCATTTTTCCAAAATCAGGTCATCAACATACACATAGAAATCTTACGTAAAGGTAAGCACTGTAAACAAATGTTGAATTCTAGTGAAACACTTCAGCAGGCACATCCTGAGGAGTGAAGTGTACTGATGTCTGCAACTTACTTATTAGTGCATCAAAACAATAAGATGGAGTGATGGGTGAATAGAGGGGTGGGTAGTTTGATAGATATGTGACAAAACAAGCACAGTACACTGTTATTCATAGAGTCGAGGTGGTTTGTGTATGGGTGCTCACAATTTTTTAGCTTTTTTGTATGTTCACAAAAATGTATAATAAAATGTTGGGAAAAAATCTTACTAGAGAGAAGAGGTTCTTTTAAAAGACGGCACCCAGACACAACATAACCAATCTTTTTTGATTACGCCATTAAAAATAAAAAGCCTCACTGAATACAGTGCTTTCTTTTATCTTAACCTATTTCTTTTGTCTTGCCTGCCTTTTTCTCTTTGGCAGACTAGTATAACACAAATATTGGTACTTGGTAAAGGCGTGTTTTATTACTACGCTTAAAACTTAGGAGAAAATATACTATGCTATTGTTCTTGCAGAATATGTTAATGAGAGAAATCCAACTGTGATTGTCAACTAGGAATATCCCATTTGGTTATATGTAAAAATGCATTTTTTCACTATAGCATTTGTTAACTAGTTAATAAATAGCCAAGAAATGTTAATATATTATCTATGAAGAATTTTAGTTTAGTTTAGATTTTTGTTCCCTGCTAGCAATGAGGTAAAATAGAAAATACACTAATATCCAGAGGTGACTGCAATTGTTAGGTGGCACTGTTACTCATTCTATCTTAAAGCATAACACATTTGTGTGGACTCTATGCATGCGTTCCTGTGTGTTTAAATTTTAAATCACTCTTTGTAACTGCAGCTGATGTTCTCGAGCAATTGAGAGTTTTCAGAAGTCAAGAGGAGGAGATAATTTTTTGCCTATGTGTCTCATTCCCACCAAAAACAAAACAAAACAAAACAAAAAACCTTGCAAAATACTGTTAACCCATGATTGTCTAAGATTTCACCTAAATTAACTCATGCTGATATACTTTCATAGTTGATTCTTTATTTTCAAATTACCTGCAAATGTAAAGTGATTCTATGTCTTTTTCACCTATGTTATGCTTATCCAGAGCATTATAAGTAAGATATATCCATAAATAGCAAAAACATTGCCAGTAGTGGATTAAAACTTACCTGATGAATGTATTTTAAAGTGTTATGTTTATTTATGTTCAATTACTTAAATAAAGTTGAAAAGAAAAATTGATTTTTCAAAGAAACAATGGAGTTAGGATTTTTAAAGTTAGCAGCTCTATATAACGGATCTTATCTTTTTTATGGCAAAACAAGCGAATTTCAATATCAGGCACTAACATGCAATAGTAAACTCTTGCTTGTATGTTATGTAAAAGACTAATAGTCTGGCACTTGCATTCCTAAAGAAACAAGACATTTTCCAAGACTATAAAGTATAAATACCTGAATGATCAAACAATGAGCTTCAAATTACCCATTTTTATCAAGTGAATATAATTAGTTTCTAATGAGACCCAAGAAAGTGACAAAAGTCTGATCTGAAAGTATTCTTAGATGATCTTAGGATTCCTGTATCAAACATGAGACATGTAAACCGATCTGCTCAAACAATGATGACTCTGTTCAAACTTCAACTACTGAACAGCTTTAAAATACTAGAAATTAAAAACCTTTGCAGAATTTCCAGACTATGTTTTAATAATAATAAAAACACATTAGCACGTAGGCAGTGTGGGCTTTTGAAAAGTCCTTTGTCACTAAGTCAAGCCTCTTTCTTGAAAGATAAGAATAATGGGTTCAGTATTAGAAATGTGAGCTATCTAAAGAAAACAATATAGCAACATACTTGATATCTACTGAATTGCTTGCTATTTTTAAACAAATTATTCACTAAGTAAAACTGTTTTCCCCTTCTTTTTGAAAAGCATTAAAACCTTGAGTGTATTTAGTTAGATAAAGGGAACAAAAACTATATTTAAATCACTTTTAAAAATACCATGTTTTCATTTGTACTTAGAAAAACACAAGGGGAAAAAGTTGTGAGTTATCTCAAGGGTAGTGAGAATAACAATAAGCATAAAGTAACAATAAGCAGAAAGAAAAGATAACATAAAAAAGCATGTTCTTGCTGAAAGCCCACGATGAAAAACATATTCAATTATACAAATGATGAGAAACACAACTTACCTGCTCTGACAACGGTATTTGTTGGGTCACAGGATAAGGGAAGGGGTAAAGCTGTGATAATGGATTGAGGAACGTATCAGAGTTAAGGATCTCATGCAAAAACCCCAGAACGTTAGAAAGGTGTGTTTCAAACCTACCTTCCTCCCAGATGGTTGTCATACCTCCGAAGCCCTACCTTAGATAACCACACTTAAATCACTTGACTAGCAGAAACCCACATACTACCTTCATACTATTGAAAGTAAAATTCCAGAAGCCATTGTGCCTATTAATGATTACAGTCTGTTCTCCAGGGAGGATTTCTGATCCATGCCACCTTCTCAGGATGGCACAATTACCCTGAGATGAACCGTGCAGCCTGTCCCAAAAAGTTCTCTTTAGTACAGACTTTTACTCCAGAGTGAGCAGGCATAAACATAGCCAAAGTTGTACCGAAGCTTCATTTAATCACTGAATTGAACATGCATGCTTTTAATAAAAGCTGTATAGAGTTATTACTGATTGTCTCTCCTGAGCTTCTTTGCAATCTGAGAGGCTTCTGACACATCACACCAGGACTAAAGTTCCCAGAAAGGATTTCTAACCTGAAAGAGACAGACAGGCGTTTCAAGGAAGAAACAAACACATATGCTACATCTCGGCTGCATTTTAAAACTACTCTCCCAGAACAGCATCCTACCTCCCTTTTAGTAAACACATGCTTGTAGACATTAAAATAAAGTGGGTATATAAATTAACAAATCAATGCTCTTCTGTATCAAAAAACAGTCATCCATGACAGGCTCTCCATTTCCCCAAACACGTTTGGGGTAGAGGCATTGGAAAAAAGCAAAAATGTGAACCAAAGGAAAGAAATATGGTAACCTAGGAGAATATTCTTTGCCAGGCTTTCACAGTTAAGGTAGCAGGATGTGCATGCACACACACACACACACACACGATGCCACTTTTGTTCCAGCGCGAGATAGCTTCACGGGTGCCGGGCATGGTGACATACAATGGATATCAAAACCACACAGTCAGTCTTAGCAAATTAGGTAAATTAGAGATCATTTGATGGTATTCTATTGTTGCTATTGTAATCACAGTAATTTTCCCTGGTAATGGTGCTTCGTGATGAAGTGCTGTTCTCATAGGATAATTGTGAAAGATACCGAAAGATGCAGGGATGCAGCATCTGGTTTTAAAAGCTCTTCAGATTCAAATTGGCATTTTACTTTATCTTGAAAATTTATTAGAGATTCAGATCATGCCGGTTTAAATGGAAAGGTGAAAGCAGGGTAATTTCAATCTATGAATTATTCAATCTCAGCCTGGCGAAATTGCCATCCATGAACTGATGCTCTGACAGTCCCTTCGCAGAGCCTCCATTACGCTTGTCATTTTTATTTCTTTATCTACGATCTCTTCCTCAGTTACCGAGCTTGTCCCTTAGGGCTCAGCTTCACAAACCAAGTATTTCAAATTGGCAATAACCTAAATGTGCCGCTGTTTCGAATCGCTGTCTCCACAGGCTGTCTTTTTTTTTGCTTTTTCCAAATCATTAAAAACCACGTCCATGATGATGTTTGCTAGGCTCTTCGATTAGATGAATTAAAACACGCATATACACACACACACACACACACACACACACACACACACACAGAGAGAGAGAGAGGAGGGCATCACTGCGAAGAAGAGTTATGTTCCGCTAACATCACAAGAGAAGAGAAAGTGATGCTTTCTGCTTCCTTCTTTGTTGTCAGCGTGACCCATCCTAGCTGCATAGCATCACGCAGAAAGAAGCCAGAGCTAAAGGCGGCTTGCCTGGCACCCTGATTTCCAGCCAGAGTTGATGAGGACTGCATGGCAGGCAGGCTAATCCAGACAACTGTATACTTAGCGAGCACGATTATTTAGGAAAATCAGAAAAAGCCATTGGATGACCGAAATTAGACTGTCATTCTCCCGGGCTCCACCTGCACACAGACTGCAGTCGCAAGGATTCTCCACTTGATGGCTGGTTGTGTCACTGCTAGTCGACAGCTGTCCCGCATCCAGAGAGGACTGGGAAAGATTTAGATCAGGGAGTCTGGTTTCTCCTTTAAACCGTGCTCTAACTGAGGAGTGGGGATCTGCGCCAGCCCCGTGACCAGCCTTAAATGTGAGCTGGGGAGTCACACAGCATCAGTGCGGTGAGTCGCTCGCACAGGCCCCAGCCAGACAAACCATGGCAAGCATCCTCTCTTTTGTCCTAGCCTTTATTCCTGCAGGTAGAGCAGCGTGGCATAAGAAGCCCCCAAACTATTCACACACATGGTGGGAAACCAGCCGTGCTCCATCAGAAGCAGTTTGGTTACAAGTCTCCGAGCAGTACCTGCTCAGCTGAAAATTCGCGCTGCCAAGTTAGAAGCCATCGTGTACATTCAGGCTGCATCTCTGCTCCTGGCTAAACAAAGGTAAATACTCCTCATGCAAGACATGCTAAGTAGTAGCAGGAGAAGAAAACTTTAAAACTCTGTTGCTTTGTGCCTAGTTGTCTGCCTCTGCTTTGCTGCATTGCGACTGGGAAACTGCAGGAGCTGGAGCTGGCAGTTGCGATAATGCAGAAAGCAGCAGCTCTGACACAGCAGTCAGCTGACTTGCGGGGTGTTATCATTCAATGTCCTCTGCAGAATCAGACCAGTTTCTAAGGTGGCACCAGACAGATGACCTTCAGTGGAAAGAGAGGCTTAAGGAGTGCAGTCTTTCTCCATCCACACCTGGCAGGGACATCTTACGTTGCTTTTCTCTCAGACAGAGTTTTTAACTCACAGCCTTTAGGACTTAACTGTTTCTGGCCTGCTTGCTAAGATGGCAGGTAATTCTTAGGGTGACCACCCCCACGCGAGCACAGGTTAAAGCCATCACTGTCCCTCTCGCTTTGGCTGGTTTCAACGTTGCGAGAATGATTGTGGGAGAATTCCTGCCCACATTTTGGTTTGAAAAGCACACTTCTTTTTTAACAGGTAGAAATCGCCTTAAGCTACTTGTATGCTGTAATGAACTAGTCAATTGTACCTAACGGAATGGCAAGAGCAATAGGGAAAACTGGAAGGTAAATTAGTTCAGCACTAGGCTTAAATCATGGTCCGGTTGCTGTAAGGCAGTGTGCACGCTCTATCGTGAAACGCAGGTTGTACAACCCAATTAATCTGACAATGGAGCAAAAGTCTTGTGTGGTATTACCCCAGTGGTCTGAGGAATTGCTAAAATAAGAAGGCAGTCATTACCAGGCATTTGTTTAATGACTGTAATCATACCGAATTAATTTAACTTGCTGCAATGTTTAACAGAAAGTCAATTATATATTTGTGCTAAAAGAATAACAATACTAGTCTTTGCATAGCACCTTCCTCTGAGGAGACATCTTCTGAAGATTACCTCATAGCCTCAACACTTACAGAGCACTCAGAATGTGCTAAGTGCTCTGCAGAACCATCCCTGACCAGCCTCTCTGAGGACAGGTGCTTATGTTTCTAAGCGAGAATGATACAAAACATCTTGTATGAAAGCGTACAAGGAACGCCACCCTGACCTGTGCTACTCGCTTTTTGAGGAATTTCCATGATTTTTCCCACTTCTGCCATATAAATTGTATTTTTCTGTTTGTATCTCATTTGGTTCTTTTGATATGAATGAACAATGTGAACTTTTGACATGAAAAAGTTTCTAGACAGCAGAGAGTTCAAAACTAGAAGAAAGAGCATCGTCCCTATAATGATAGCATTACAAAGAGCATTAAGTGATTTTAAAATAAGGGACCAACTCCACTTTTAGGGTGAGCTGCAGACCCATGCTCAGAAGTGCCAAATACAGGCTTCTATTCTTGCACCTTTTCCAACGCTCATTAGGAGAATCCAATAGTCTCATAAACTTACCTTGCTCACCCCTTTCAAAACCTGCTATGAGGAGATGAGCCCCAAATGATACAAATCACCAGTAAATTTTATTGTAACTCCTTAGAGACACTTCTATTTTTGAAGAAACTAAAGCTTCTGGAAAAGGTGTGGCCATCTAACTGTGAAATTTCAAGTATCAATTCTCAAGGTAGGAAATCATTTCTGAGGGGTGAGGAGCTTTTCTAGGGAGGTCACTTCTGCTTCATCATCTGGCAGGTTCAGTGCCTATTCTCCCAATGCTAATAGGGAGCATTCGGCCTGGAAGCCCCTATAGCCAATTTGTGCCATGAACGTTGGTGATCAGTCTGGGTCCTTGGGGCAGGAGAGACTCTGACAGCGTCTCACCCTCCTAGAAGGCATCCCATTTTTGCTCGAGAGTTTTTTAAGGTCCTTGCTCACCAAGAAGTAGCTCAAGCTTTGGTACTTTTTGAAAACTCTCCCAGGTGCCATATTCTACCATATACCCAAAATAAAGAATCACTGATGAGGCTGGGCATGGTGGCTCACACCTGTAATCCCAGCACTTTGGGAGGCTGAGGCAGGTAGATCACGAGGTCAGGAGATTGAGACCATCCTGGCTAACACAGTGAAACCCCATCTCTACTAAAAACAGAAAAAATTAGCCAGGCGTGGTGATGGGCGCCTGTAGTCCCAGCTACTCGGGAGGCTGAGGCAGGAGAATGGCATGAACCCAGGAGGTGGAGCTTGCAGTGAGCCGAGATCACGCCACTGCACTCCAACCTGGGTGACAGAGTGAGACTCCGTCTCAAAAAAAGAAAGAAAAGAAAGAACTACTGATGAAATAATGCCATGTGTTATTTTTTTGCACCTGTGAATTTGTGCTTGGAAGTTCAAATACACTGTATGTTATAGCATGAGGATGAAGAAACGAAAATGAGCCCTTAAATTTATCTATTCTTATCTTTACCATTAAAATTCTTTACTAATCAATGGTCCAGCATGGTGGCTCACACCTGTCATCCCAGCACTTTGTGAGGCCAAGTTTGGTGGATCACCTGAGGTCAGGAGTTCAAGACCAGCCTGGCTAACATGGTGAAACCTCTTCTCCACCAAAAATACAAAAATTAGCCAGGCCTGGTGGCAGGCGCCTGTAATCCCAACTACCTGGGAGACTGAGGCTTGAGAATCGCTTGATCCAGGGAGGTAGAGGTTGCCGGGAGCCGAGATCACGCCATTACACTTCAGCCTGGGTGACAAGAGTGAAACTCTGTCTCAAAAAATAATAAAATAAAATTCTGTACTAATCAATAAAAGGAAAATAATTTTAATAGAGAAAACCCATGTAGCTCTGATCGACCCATATGTGGGGACAGTCTAGCCACATGTAGTAGGTACACCCTCCCACAGCCCCTTCTTGTCTTACAGCACTCACTGCCCGCCTGTGTCATAACGTTTTGTTCACCTCGTGTCCTCCTCTGTGAATCTGGGAACTCTTTGAGGATAGGGGCATGACACATTTATCTCACTGGCCCCAGTGCCTTTAGCCTGCCTGGCAAATGGCAGGTCTCCACAGTATTCATTACAGGAATGAGGTGATGTAAAGTCATCTTCCTGCCGGGCGCGGTGGCTCACGCCTGTAATCCCAGCACTTTGGGAGGCCGAGGCAGGCGGATCACCTGAGGTCGGGAGTGTGAGACCAGCCTGACCAACATGGAGAAAACCTGTCTCTACTAAAGTCATCTTCCTGTTAGACAAGAAAGTTTAGAGACATCCAACTGTCCAACATGAGAACATAAAGTTTTTCTTTCATTGTAGATTATCTTGAAATCACATGCTTCCCCATAACGGAAAGAATGTTATTTTTCAACTATAAACATTGACCTAAAGACTATACAGCAAATAATTTAAAAAAAAAAAAAAAAAAAAAAAGGAGAGAGGTGGAAAAATGGATAACATGCTTTGCGAAACAAAGTCAATCAAAACTCTATATGCCTAATAAATTTCAGTTAATTTTAGATATTTATTCAGAAGAATAAGGTATACATTTTCTTTTCCTTATGTACTTCGAGAGAGAGTCCAGTGAGGAGGGTGGCTCTTAATTCCTTTGCTAGAAATCTCCCCTCTTCAGCACCAAGGAAGGAAAACATTCTCTTCCTAACCCTCTACTCTGATTTTTTTTTTTTTTTTTTTTTGCCATACACTCTCTAGCACTCTTGAGAATTCTGTGGATTACTTTTCAATAATACTTCTATATGCATATGCAATACAATAAATAGGATTACACAGGAAACTAATTATATCAAATATCTTCACCTTTGCTTAGAAAATCAAAATACTTCCAAAGTGAAATCGCAAAGTGACTTTGATTTTCTCTCTTCCAACTATTACCCAATAAGGAAGCAAGTTAAAGAAAAACCTAGACAAGATTAGGGGGTGGGAAGGGGAATAGATAACTATATGTATTGAATTTCAATAAATTTAAGATTAAATGTTTCTTCTTAAAAGTGATCTTTTTAGTTACTAGCAGATTCCCATCTTCACATTTAAAAAGAAATACTATGGGCCCAGCATGGTGGCTCACACCTGTAATCCCAGCACTTTGGGAGGCCAAGGTGGGTGGATCATTTGAGATCAGGAGTTCATGACCAGCCTGGCCAACATGGTGAAATGCTGTCTCTACTAAAAATACAAAAATTAGCCAGGCATGGTGGCTCGCGCCTATAATTCCAGCTACTTGGGAGGCAGAGGCTGGAGAATCACTTGAACCTGGGAGGTGGAGGTTGCAGTGAGCCGAGATCGTACCACTGCACTGCAGCCTGGGCGACAGAGTCTCCACCTCAAAAAGAAAAAAAAAAAAAAAAAAACTATGTTGACTTTCCCTGATTAATTCACAGAACATAAACCCTTCCTCAGGTGCCTTGAAAAAAAATTAAGTAAAACAAAGTGATTCCTTCACTTTCTTGTTTTGCAATTGAGGAAGGAAATCAAAGCTCAAAATAGTTGAGTCATGCTACAGCATCATGTAAGTAAAGATGCAGGAGAGCCCAAGGCCATATGTCCTAAACCTACATCAGACTCTCTCCATTACATATTAACAGATAGGGGTGTGCTGGAGTCAGGTGGTGAGAGAGACAATTTTTAAATATTCAGGAATTTTGCAACCTGGGTACTAAACCATTAGCAGCTTGAAATCAACCATAGAGGGAGTATTTGCACCACAAAAATTGGCAAACATTACAATTCAAGATTGTTGCTTTTTAAAACAGCTGGGCCATAGTGTTATGGAAAGCGAGACCACTACCCCAGGGAGAGGGAAGTGAAACAGCTGAGGAGAGGTGATGCAGAAGCCCCCTAACTTCCACCCAGCCCAGCCCAGCCAAGCCACAAAAGCACAAAAAGGGAATAACATTATCACCATGGTATCCAAGGTTCAAATATAGTCCTCTGTAAAAGAGAATACAGAGTAAAGTCAGAAACAGTTATTATAGACCCAGAGTTCCTGGTAATAAGTTCTGTAAGTTCAAAGAAAGGGAAGAGCAGGCTGCTCTCCTTGCCCCGTCTCCTTCTGCAGTGTGGGCCTCCTGGCCCAGCCACTTCGGGCTTGCTCATTTTCAGAACTAAAGGTCTACTTCCAAAAATGGCATCAGGCATGACAAATGGCTGGGCTATGGCCCGGGAGACGTCAGCCTTCCAGCTCCTGCAGAAAATGTGTTTGAATCCAAATATTAATTCTGTATAATAGCAGAACTGCAAGAAGAAGAACAGAAACAATTACAATTTGCTGAGTGTCTACAACGTCCTAGGTACATGTAGTATCTTAATCTTCCCAATCATATCAATACATTCAACTATAAGTACATGCATAGGACTTTCTCCTTTTTCCCAAAGTTTTAAAGAAACGATTGACAAATAAAACTTTTGTATATTTAAGGTGTATGACATGATGTTTTGGTTTGGTTTTTCGAGATGGAGTTTCACTCTTGTCATCCAGGCTGGAGTACAATGGTGCAATCTTGGATCGACGCAACCTCCACCTCCTGGGTTCAAGCGATTCTCCTGCCTCTGCCTCCACGTAGCTGGGATTACAGGTGCCCGCCACCACGCTCAGCTAAGTTTTGTATTTTTAGTAGAGATGGGGTTTCACCATGTTGGCCAGGCTGGTCTTGAATTCCTGATCTCGGGTGATCCATCCACCTCAACCTCCAAAGTGCTAGGATTACAGGCATGAGCCACTGTGCCCGGTCCATGAAGTTTTTATATACATATACATTGTAAAATGATTGTCACAATCAGTCTAATTAACATGTGTATCACATCACATACTTACCATTCATATAGCTTTCTGTAGCCAGAGTTCCAAGTGCTTTACAATTAATAACTCATCTAATCCCTACAACAACCCTGTAAGGGAAATATTACTATTATTCCCACAAGAACTCCAGTAGGTAGTTATTATCATGCTCTTTTCAGAAAAAAAAAAAAACAAAAGCATGTGGAGTGCATAATGTTTAAATCACACATCCGGTGAATGCAGGCTGCTGGGTTCAAACCCGGATGTGTCTAATCTAGATTCGAATTCAAATCTTGTCCTCTTAACTGTTAATATTCAAATATGGGCATCTTTCAAATTAGTGTTTAGTTGTGATAGGCTCCAAGGGGATTGGAAGAGCCTAAAGAAAGAAGGAAAAAATACAAATTAGACTCGGAGTCACTCAGGGGAAAGTTTAAAGTCTAAGAGTTGGTGAGTAGAGAGACTCTGTCCCATAAGAATTATCAGAAAATTGGGCTTTTTCATTAAAGTGTTCCTTAATAATATTTGAACTCATTGGTGTGCTGGTAAATTGGCTCTCTGGGGTGGGGGTTGGAGGGAGACCTGGCTTGTAGTGTTTGCCAATTTCTGTGGTGTAAACACTGCCATCATGGCTGATTTCAAGATTGCAACAGCTTAACAACCTGTTTGCAAAATTGCTGGGTATTTAACAATTAGCTCTCATAAGCCAGTAGGAGCTGGCTTCAAGACACCACAATTTGGACTCAAGTAGCAAATTATTCTGCCCCGCTCTAGAAGCTGTATCCTTTTATAATACCTATACATTCAAGGCAGATTAAAGGCGGAGTCTTCTGATGTTTAAAGATTTGAGGTAGTCCTCTGTGTGCTTCCTGCTGTCCCTCCCAAACTGGGTGCTTTTACTTCTTGTATTTAATGGCAATATTTTTAGTTTGTTGTTCTTGATTTTAAAAGGAAGTTCAGATGTTTATGTTTCTCTCCCCATGACCATCAAATAAATCTAACACATGTGGGTAGCTTTGTAAGTGGAGTGGCCTTTGATTAATTGGGTAAAAGGTTTCCTCACCCTTGTGAAGTGGACCACTCTTTAGCAGACCTAAGTTACCTGAAGGTGTATGTTTATGTGTGCACATGTATACACATGCATGCATCCAACAATATTTACTGCTATCCCTGTATAAGCCAGGGGTGTGTATGAACACATAGCACTCATCATTTTGGATTTGCACCTGTTCCGAAGTGCTTTCCCACAATATTTTGAGACCCCAACATCCATGGAAGTCCCTCGGTAAGTACATGATTACCATGAGGTCATGATGTAAATTCAGACCTAACAAATTAAATGGCAAATTAAATACTTTGAGAAACCATGAAACTCTAAGAATAATCACCATTTTCTGTATAATTTTTTTTTTTTTTTTTTTTTTAGCTCTTTGGGGCTGCGAATTTGTAAAGCACATACAACTAAATGAATAATTATACAGCAAGGGGCTGAAAGGTAACTGCAAAATAATTGCATGCTATATGATCCCTCCATAAAAACATGTTTAATAGAATATTCCCCTAAAGTGGTTCTTTTACCTACGGCACACTTTAAAGTTGTTCTTTTAAAAAAAAAAAAAAATCTGTTTAATACTAAGCTATAACTCCTTTGAAGAATATTTGGTAAAATACACAAAAGTGTAGGCTCTAAGTGTACATTAAAAAGCTAAGTATGAAGCTTGAGTTTTTTTCTACATTATGTAAACATTATTAGCTTTTCAAAGTTGATCATCAAATGCGTCTATTTTTGGAAAAATACTTTTTGTTTGATTAACATAGGGCTCTTTCTAGCATCTGGATGTGCTTCCAAAGTGTTTTCCAAGTCCAAGTGTTGCTAACCTCTTATTCCATTTTATTTTATTTATTTGTTTTTTTTTTTTATTTTTTATTTTTTTGAGACAGAGCCTCACTCTGTTCCCCATGCTGGAGTACAGTGGCATGATCTCGGCTCACTGCAACCTCCGCCTCCTGGGTTCAAGCGATTCTCCTGCCTCAGCCTCCCAAGCAGCTGGGATTACAGGCATGAACCACCACTTCCAGTTAATTTTTCTATTTTCAGTAGAGACGGGGTTTCGCCATGTTGGCCAGGCTGGTCTCAAACTCCTGACCTCCAGTGATTCACCCACCTCGGCCTCCTAATGTGCTGAGATTACAGGTGTGAGTCACCGTGTCCGGCCTATTCCATTTAATTTTAATAGCAAGTTCAATTGCATGTCTTTCTTTTTCTCTCGCCCATTCTTGCTCTCTCTCTCTCTCTTCTCACTTCAGGAATTAGAAAATAACGTAGGTCAGAGATAAAACTAAGTAAGTGTGTGTGTGTGTGTGGCATGAGGAAGAGATCTTTGCGCTAGGAAGTAGTAGACATTGGGCAAAGCGGTTACCTTTCCTATCTTACAAGTTTTAAGCTGGGAATGTAAACATTTTGTGAATACTACACACAAAAGCATAATGCATGTGAATGTGCTTTTAAAAGTTTGAAGTGCTGTTTAAAAATACACCTACAAATGTAATTGAATTTTCTAACATTTGGAGTAATTCTATTAATCTAAAATGATGTAGTTGCATACCGCTACTCACTCTCCATCCCCACTGCTCCTGGACCCCACCTCTCATACCATTCATCTCCTCTCTTTAGTGATTTTTTATTCTCACCATGTTCTGTAAATGGTCAAGAGCCAAAAGCTGCAAAAAGTCAAATAAGTATCTGGTGAAGAAATTATCCTTTGTGCCATAACATGAAACTAAATTAATTACTGTTTCGCTTCTACCTTTAAGAAATCTGAGGATTTTTCCTTGAAGAACATTGCTTGCTTCAATGACTGCATACAGAAGTGGCCTAGGAGTTAAAATTACCAAGTATCAGAACTTTCCAACACCACCAGTGTTCTTAATATCTTCTAGATGGTGAAGTTTAGAAATATAATTATATTACATTTGCAGTAGATGCTTAAGGCTTTCCATGCCCTTGTGAAATTACCTGCTTCTAAAGTATTTTACCAAGCGATTCAGATTTTTTTTCCCGTTCTCAGAGGATGTAGTGCTGGAGAATGACAATCCCAGGACAGATGCAGACTGCCAGTGGATTTTCTTCCTTGGATCCTTCCTGTCACTAATGCTTATTATGCTGATAATTTTTTTTCCCTTTAAGCTCTGTTGGACTTAAATATGCTGATAATTCAAAATGGAACCAGTCACCTTTCATTCACTTTATCACTCAACACACCACTGTTTCCATGATAAGTTAAATACTGTTATAGCCACCAAAATTATTTCCTAAGTATAAAAAAGCAGAAGCAGTCAGCTTTCTTCTGTTAAGAATAATGTAATGAGAAAACCAGTAGAAAGCCAATAAAACTATACAGAGTTTAGGTTCGCAGTGTCATTGGGAATTAAAAGTTATCTTGATTTAGTAGTAGGAGAGCACATTTGTGAAAACTAGACTTCACAGATTTATGAATGCTTTCTAGATCCACGTCAGATAAATGAGCAGCCCTTAAAATACAATAATACAATCTGTAAACTTCTTTGACTTTTAAAGATAGCTGCCACTGAGGAGCGGCTTGTATTTTGCAGATGCTGGGAAATACAGGAGGTCAGGAGTTCGTGAACAGCTGGCCAACACAGTGAAACCCCATCTCTATTAAAAATACAAAAATTAGCTGGGCGTGGTGGCGCACACCTATATCCCACCTATTCGGGAAGCTGAGGCAGGAGAGTCACATGAACCTGGGAGGCAGAGGTTGCAGTGAGCCGAGATTGCACCATTCTACTCCAGCCTGGGCAACAGAGTGAGGATTTGTCTCAAAAAAAAAAAAAAAAAAACACTATGTAAGCTTTCCCTGATTAATTCACATAACATAAACCCTTCCTCAGGTGCCTTGGAAAAAAAAAAAGTAAATGAAAACAATTGATTCTTTCAACTTTCTTGTTTTGCAGCTGAGGAAGGAAATTGAAGCTCAAAATGGTTGAGTCATGCAACAGCATCATGTAGGTAAAGAGGCAGGAGAGCCCAAGGCCACGTGTCTTGGAAGCTGCAGATGTGGATGGGAAGTAAGGAGGTGGAGACAGCCTAGGTTAAATATTCTTTTCAGAAGTGTGATTAACAAGGATTCATTAGAAGCAGTAGTTTACAAAGTGCACATTTCCACAAATGAAGTTTTGTGGGGGTTATTTATTGGGGTGGAAACTTTCTGAATAAATTTAATTACTGGCCGGACGCGGTGGCTCACGCCTGTAATCCCAACACTTTGGGAAGCTAAGGCAGGCGGATCACGGGGTCAGGAGATCGAGACCATCCTGGCTAACACGGTGAAACCCCGTCTCTACTAAAAACAGAAAAAATTAGCTGGGCGTGGTGGCAGGCACCTGTAGTCCCAGCTATTCGGAAGGCTGAGGCAGGAGAATGGCGTGAACCCGGGAGGTTGCAGTGAGCCGAGATCACACCACTGCACTCCAGCCTGGGCGCCAGAGCAAAACTCTGTCTCAAAAAAAAAAAAGAAAAAAAAAATTTAATTGCTGAGGAGAAAAGAATAGGCAGAATGTGATAAATTGAAGATATGGGAGTTTGAAGGGTCAGTTAATGGAGTTCCAGAGGAGACATGAGATGGGGCCAAGAGCAGGGTGAGAGAGTTGGCTTTGAGTGTCCTTCTTACCCTCTGAGACTAGGGCAAAGGAGGTATGGATGTAGGAAGGGGACAGTGGTTCCTGTTTGAGTGTGGACTCCAGAGTAAAGAGCAATGTTGCACAGATGTTCCGACCAGAAAAGAGAGACTACCACTTTCTGGACATTGATGTCATAATACTATTAGTGCATCCAAGATTTACTTAGCTTTTTTAGACAATAGATCACCTTTCCTTGGGGAACAATACAATATAGAGGTAAATAGCAAGGACTCTGCCATTAAGTTCAAACCGCTTTCTAGCTGGAGGACTTTGATCAAGCTACTTAAAATTTTCAGTTTTCTAAAAAAATGGGGATAATAATAATGTATCTACCTCAGAGAATTACTGGGAGAATTACATGAAATAACTAACAGTAAACATTCAGGACATTTTTTTTTTTTTGAGACAGAGTCTCACTGTGTTGCCCAGGCTAAAGTGCTGTGGCACAATTTCGGCTCACTGCAACCTCTGCCTCCTGGGTTCAAGCAATTCTCCCACCTCAGCCTCCCAAGTAACTGGGACTACAGGCAGGCGCCACCATGCCCAGCTAATTTTTGTATTTTTAGTAGGGATGGGATTTCACTATGTTGGCCAAGCTGGTCTCAAACTCCTAACCTCAAGTGATCCACACTCCTCGGCTTCCCAGAGTGCTGGGATCACAGGTGTGAGCCACCACGCCTGGCAAGAAATGTTAAATATTACTTTGTTGATATTACTCTTCTGGTAAATTAAAATGAATAAGTATTTTTATAGGGTGCTCTTGAGGAACATTTCCCCCATTCTGTGTGTGTCCAGTTACCATTTTAGACTTGGGATAAGACTTTAATTTAACCCTATTGAATTCTGCATGTTAAATTCATTTTATTATTTCACTCTCCTAAGATCCTTTAGAGTGGTGACTCTATCATTCCATGTACTTATTGTCCTCACCAGCCTGTGTAATCTGTGAATCTCTTAAGAGCCCTGTGACAGACACTGCCAACCACATATCTGATACCCATTTTCACTTTCTTCCTTACTTACACATCCCTGACTTAGTTTGACTGTAGCAATGGACCCAATTTAGGTGCTTTAACTCCCAGCATCGCTTGCAGCTAGTGGTGGTCATGTGATACAGTTCTGGCCAATGAGATGAAAGCAGAGTCACTGGGTAGGCTTCCAGATCAGTTTATTGAAGAGGCCAGACCCATGAGAATGAAAACCAAATTAGAAGAATGATGGAGAGGGAAAAGAAAAGTAGTCCAGGACACAATGCCACTGTGGGGCTGTAGCATCCACCCTGTGTTGTGCACCTCCAGTCATATAACTCCTGGAGATGTGACAACAACAACTCCTATTTGATGAAGCCTCTGTCACTAGGTTTCTGTCACATTTAGCTAATGCAATTACCAGCTGTTGCAGATGCCATCTATCTATCAAAATATATGGCGGGGTGGGGGTGAGGGATGAAATACTATCTACGAGGTATAGTGCACACTATTCAGATGACAGATATACTAAAAGCCTAGTCTTCACCACTACATAATTTAACCATGGGCTCACACCTGTAATCCCGGCACTTTGAGAGGCCGAGATGGGTGGATCACCTGATGTCAGGAGTTCAAGGCCAGCCTGGCCAACACGGCAAAACCCCATCTGTACTAAAAATAGAAAAATTAGCCAGGCATGATGGTGCACGCCTATAGTCCCAGCTACCTGGGAGGCTGAGGCAGAAGAATTGCTTGAACCTGGGAGGTGGAGGTTGCAGTGAGGTGAGATTGCACCACTGTACTCAAGCCTGGGTGACAGTGACAGAGGGAGGCTCTGTCTCAGAAAAAAAAAAAAGGGGTCCTAGAACTGGGGCTCACCCTCATATTCTCACAGCCAGTGTTAATTGTAGTACTCCACATCATTAGAAATAACTCATACAAACCTCCCTTTTGTATTATACCTTCTCTTCAAGATCTCATTTTACTTTACCCAAATGATATTATTAACCTTTCAAATATCCTTGGGCATTAATAGGAATTAAAGAAAGTTTTTTGTTTCTCAGGTGAATCCACTTTGGCTTTCAGTATCTGAGTGCCCTGCTCATAATCAAAGAACCAGAAGGAGTAAAGAAAACACACTTAAAAGCTTTTGCAACTATAGGGACAACAGACTGGTAAAGGGTCCTAAATTTTCCTCTGGACTCAGACGGGTCACTCTGCCCTCAACCCCATTGTTGGGATCTCACTAAGAATAACTTTTTCCCTGTTAACATTTGTCACTCTTTCTAAACAGAAAACAGTTTGTACATTTCACTTACCACCCAGAAGTAGACAGTCCTGGCACAAACATTTCCTTGATATTTAATAACTCCCCAACTCCCTCCAACTGCTGCAGCTGCTGCACGGCAGACGCAGGGAAAGATTAGATATGGCATTTGCACCTGGCCAGTCATAAACGGCTCCTTGGTTACATGCAAGGTTAACAGGCCCAATTCCCTTCTCTTCTTCTACCCAGAATGCTGCAACATGAAAGAGAGCTGTAATTATTTATAAACAATAAAAACTCCTATGGCGCATATAAAATGAATGGGTTTATTTCCCTACTCAGAGTGTAAGTAGACATTTTCCTGGTTGTTGACATCTTTGGGGCCATGATTAGAAATACCTCCTCTACCCCTTGTGTTTGAATGTGAGACTCTAGGTCTTTGTATCGGAGTGATAGGGGCGGACTCTTCATATCTATTGTGTGCTGTCTGCTACTTAGCCATTCTAACCTTTGCAAACGAAGACTCCTTCTCTTCGTAACTTTGCCTCGGTACCTTGTGGTACGTCTGCCACTAGCTGGCCTCTCTTCCCCTTGCTCCTGTTTTTCTGACCCAGCAATGATCTGAAGCGGGAGAAACGTAGCTCAGCTCTGGAAATGGGGCGGAGTTGGGGGCATTTTATTGAGTCCTCTCCTTAATCATGATTCAGTGGGTCCTGGTTGGCTCACCAGGTTGGCTCAACACAAGATGAAAATGAGTTTATAGACCTCTACGGTCAGCTGTCATCTGCTTAGCTCCAATGTGGTGATTTGAGAGCAAAGTAGAAAAAAATGCAAAAACTCAAAGACTCCATGTTAGCAGATGACTTGAATGTGCTCCCTTTTTCCACCAACCCTAAAGCTCTACACTTTTGCTACCAGTATGTTACATAAGCATGAGTCACTCTTGGAATTGAATGGCTCCTTTGACCACTTGGAATTCAGAGGCACACAAGGCACTGTAGTTGAAACGGAAAGCTTGTCACATTGGTGGCACTTTCTACTCTCAGTTTCTAGGAGTTTCCAAGCTTTTCAAGTAGGAGAGTCTGTTTTTTTACCCAAAAGTAGTAGTTTTGTTTTAATCTCTGTTGATTGAGAACACCAAAAGTTACCATGAAAGCCGCACATTCTGGATTTATTCATCATTACAAAGCTACTTACACATGAAAAAGAGTAGTACAAATACTGCAATACATTATTCTGTCCTTGATAATCCTTGGTATGGAGATTCCAGGACCCCTTAATGTAACCCAGAGGGTTCCCAAGGATTCAAGGCCCAAATGACAGTCACCCTTTCAAACAAAAAAATGACTCTTGCAGAAAGGATTTAAAGGGAGAGCTGTTAAAATCTTACAAAACTTGCAGATAAGATCCTTTGATACACCATGTTCCAAAGGACAAATGAGAAATCTAGGGAGATAGCTTTTAAATTTCTAGCAATAATTTTAGCATTTAGGCATCTGCTGTTTAGCCAACCTATGAATACTGTATTTTTTAATGGACCAATGTAATTGGATAAAATTCCTAATCAGCTCAAAATTTTTATCTTAAGTGAGTAACCCTTAGTATAATCACTGCATTAGCAATAGTGAACTACACTTGAAAATCTCTATTTAGTGAAACTACATTAAGTAAAATGCAAAAAAACTGATGAGCAATCTAATTTAATTTCTACATTATTAACACATATTGCACTATCATCTATAATTTTAAAATCAAGTTCTCTCTATCTAGACCTGTAAAATCATATTCTTATAATTGGATGTATATTCAAAGTTATTTCTAGCTTTATTTTCCCTTTTGAATTTGGGCAAGCAATAGTTCCTAAAAAAATCTCCAGTTCACATCTTAAAAACACAATGTAAAATTCTAGGGTAAATTACAGTCTAAATTACAGTCCTTTCTTCTCTAAAAAAATTGGGGGAAAAAATATACTGTATCTCATTTCCAGTAATCCTCAACTGTTGGTCCTTGACGGCTTGTATTTTCTTGTTGGAGTCTACTCTTGCCATGGGATTATATTTGGTTTGTAATGTTTTCACTGGGTGAGAAGAAATGAGAGGATCAGCCTCACACCTAAGCCAAACTACTCCCTGGATAATCCTCTCCAGATAGCAAACACCAGGAAAGCAAAGATAAACTTCACATTGGCAACTCCAAGGCTACACATCCCTAGCAGGAATACTTAAAGGCCTCCCTGGGTGCCTACTAACAAAAATGATGTGGTCCACAAGCAGAAAAGATACACATTCCCAAGCAGAGTTTAAAGAAGTTAAATAGTGACCCCCACCAAGCAGGCAGGGGACCTGATAACCTCTCCTAGTCAGGCTGCCCAGAGAGATCTGTGAAAGCCAAAGACCAGACTACTGACATAAATTCGACTGCCCTGACAATATGCAGTTGACCTGCCGACATCTAATGGCTACGCACCTAGGCAGACCTTCCAGAAGGGCAAAAATCAATGCTTCACTCTCACTCCTGTTCTGAGCACAGAGTTGCAGTCTTCACATAGTGTAATACCTCCTTCGTTCACCCCAAAGACTCCAACTCCCTCTTCCCACCCCTAAGCCCACTTTTCCTGGATTTGCATCCAGGTGCAAATTCATACATGTGGTGGGAATCCTTCATCCAAATGCAAATCATTTTGCAGGATCAGAATTCTTTTGCTATGGGACTGGAGGGGCCAGCCTCTAGGAAAATTTGCATTTTGACTGCTTATGATAGGCACCACCATGGGTTACAGAAATGAAGGGACAAAGAGATCATTACAAAATCAAATTAACAAACAAATGAGAAACAAATATGCTCTATTAACTGTCTACATTTTGTTTGAACCCAGAAGAGACTAAAATTTAGAATGCTGAAATGCATCCAACTGAAAAGGGGCAAAAAGAATTTTAATGAATTACAACACAACTTGAGATGCAGACTGTATAATTAGAGTCTGAGATTGTAACTCAGTGGAAAGCTGGCTTGATTTAGTCCCCTTCAGATGACTTGTGAGAGAAATTGACTGTATTTCAAAGTAAGAGTTCCATAAACATTATACTTTAAGACAGCGTAGGCTGGATGCAATGGCTCATGCCTATAATCTCAGCACTTTGGGAGGCCAAGGCGGGTGGATCACGAGGTTAGGAGTTCGAGACCAGCCTGACCAACATGATGAAACCCCCGTCTCTACTAAAAATACAAAAATTAGCCGGGCGTGGTGGTGCACACCTGTAATCCCAGCTACTTGGGAGGTTGAGAAAGGAGAATGGCGTGAACCTGGGAGGCAGAAGTTGCAGTGAGCCAAGATCACGCCATTGCACTCCAGCCTGGGTGACAGAGTGAAACTCCATCTCAACAACAACAAAAAATATAATATAGTTATATAGAATACTCAAGCTAATATTAGAACATTTTAAAAACATTTTCAACCAAATATTTTTAAATGACTTGCTAATATAAGATGTTTCTATGTTATAAACAATGAAACCAGAAATGTTCCCCCAAATTTAGTTCCAAATATTTTTCTTCAAAAATCCCATATTACTTTGTTCTTTAAATCATCCTCCTTAATTCAAATATATTGATACTGAAAAACCAAGATATCTAGAGCCAGTGATGTAGATAAATGTGAGAGCAATGAAAAAGACTGACAGGAAAAATATCACAGCAATTTGTTAGATGCATTTGCAAGTACTTTGACTGTTGAGAACACAAACTTGAGCAGTGAGAACAGAAACTTGGACAATGACCAATGTCATCTACCCTTGATCCTTGAAGTTGATTTGGGTACCTTTTCCTCCACCTACCTCCAAACAGGCATGCAGATTCATATCTTCAAGAGCTTTAGGATTATACATTGACCCTGTGCAGACCTGGGCCACCTCTTTGCACAGGCTAGAAATGGTTCAAAGCTTACCTGGAGATGTATTTCCTGAGTCAGGATTTGCAGAATACAATATAATTATCCTTAGAAACCATGGAGGGCCGGGCATGGTGGCTCATGCCTGTAATCCCAACACTTTGAGAGGCTGAAGTGGGTGGATCACCTGAGGTCAGGAGTTTAAGACCAGCCTGACCAACATGGTGAAACCCTGTGTCTACAGAAAATACAAAAATTAGCTGAGTGTGATGGTGCACGCCTGTAATCCCAGCTACTCATGAGACTGAGGCAGGAGAATCGCTTGAACCCGGGAAGCAGAGGTGGCAGTGAGCGGAGATTGTGCCACTACACTCCAGCCTGGGCAACAGAGTGAGACTCCACCTCAAAAAAAAAAAGAAAGAAAGAAAAAGAAAAAGAAAAAAAAAAACCATGTAGGATGAATGACACCAAATCTGTTTTACTTGTTTTTAGGCCTTCCTGAGTATGACTGCAATTGCTCGTGGACAATGTTAGAATTGCTAATGTAGTGTGCCATAATGTAACTGCCTGACAGGTCCTCCTTGCCCACTACCTAGACAGAGTCAAGTTATCAAGACAGAGGAATTGCAATAAAGAAAGAGTTATTCACACAGAGCCGACTTTGTGGGAGACTGGAGTTTTATTATTACTCAAATTGGTCTCCCTGAGCATTTGAGCATTTGGGGATCAGGGTTTAATTGAATTCGGGGATCAGGGTATAATTTGGTGGGGCAGGGGTGGGAGGGAGGCAGTGAGTTGGGAGTGCTGATTGGTCAGGTCAGAGATGAACCCACAGGGAGTCGAAGCTGTCCCCTTGCCCTGAGTCAGTTCCTGGGTGGGGGCCACAAGATCAGATGAGCCAGTTTATCCATCTCAGTAGTGCCAGCTGATCCGTCAAGCGCAAGGTCTGCAAAATATCCCAAGCACTGCTCTTAGGTTTTACTGTAGTGATGTTATATCCAGGAGCAATTTGGGGAGGGTCAGAACCTTGTAGCCTCCAGATGCATGACTCTTAGACCATAATTTCTAATCTTGTGGCTAATTTGTTAGTCCTACAAAGGCAGTCTAGTCCCCAGGCAAGGGGGAAGGGGGTTTGTTTTGGGAAAGGGCTATTATCGTCTTTGTTTTAAACTATAAACTACAAACTAAGTTCCTCCCAAAGTTGGTTCTACCTACAACCAGGAATGAACAAGGACAGCTTAGAGGTTAGAGGCAAGATGGAGTTGGTTACGTCAGATCTCTTTCACTGTCTCAGCTATAATTTTGCGATGGGGGTTTCAATAAATTCTGTCTTGTCTCTCTAAGTAGACTGTACGTTTCTTTTTTATTTTATTTTATTTTAAGTTCTGGGATACATATGCAGAATGTGCAGGTTTGTTACATATGTGTACATGTGCCATGGTGGTTTGCTGCACCTATCAACCCATCGTCTAGGTTTTAAGCCCCGCATGTATTAGGTATTTATCCTAATGCTCTCCTTCCTCTTGCTTCCCACCCCTTGACAGGCCCTGGAGTGTGATATTCCCCTCCCTGTGTCAATGTGTTCTCACTGTTCAGTTCCCACTGAGGAGTGAGAACATGCAGTGTTTGGTTTTCTGTTCCTGTGTTAGTTTGCTGAGAATGATGGTTTCCAGCTTCATCCATATCCCTGAAAAGGACATGAACTCATTCCTTTTTATAGCTGCATAGTATTCCATGGTATATATGTGCCATATTTTCTTTATCCAGCCTATCATTGATGAGCATTTGGGTTGGTTCCAAGTCTTTGCTACTGTAAATAGTGCTGCAATAAATATACATGTGCATGTGTCTTTATAGTAGAATGACATAATCCTTTGAATGTATACTCAGTAATGGATTGCTGGGTCAAATGGTATTTCTGGTTCTAGATCCTTGAGGAATTGCCACACTGTCTTCCATAATGGTTGAACTAATTTACACTCCTACCAACAGTGTAAAAGCGTTTCTATTTCTCCACAGCCTCACCAGCATCTGTTGTTTCCTGACTTTTTTTTTTTTTTTGAGATAGAGTCTTGCTCTGTTGCCAGGCTGGAGTGCAGTGGCGTGATCTCAGCTCACTGCAACCTCCACCTCCTAGGTTCAATCAAATCCCCTGCCTCAGCCTCCTGAGTAGCTGGGATTACAGGTGCATGCCACCACACCCAGCTAATTTTTTGTATTTTAGTAGAGACAGGGTTTCACCATGTTGGCCAGGATGGTCTCGATCTCCTGACCTCGTGATCTGCCCACCTCGGCCTCTCAAAGTGCTGGGATTACAGGCATGAGCCACCGTTCCCAGCCTGTTTCCTGACTTTTTAATAATTACCATTCTAACTGGTGTGAGATGGTATCTCTTAAACAAATTTACAAGAAAAAAACAACCCCATCAAAAAGTGGGCTAAGGATATGAACACTTCTAAAAAGAAGACATTTACTCAGCCAACAAACATATGACCATAAATTTCTTTTTTTTTTTTTTTTTTTTGAGATGGAGTCTGTTTTTTTACCCAGGCTGGAGTGCAGTGGCATGATCTCGGCTCACCACAACCTCTGCCTCCTGGGTTCAAGCGATTCTTCTGCCTCAGCCTCCCCAGTAGCTGGGACTACAGGCATGCACTACCATGCCCAGTACCATGCCCAGCTAATTTTTGTATTTTTAGTAGAGAGGGAGTTTCACCATGTTAGCCAGGCTGGTCTCGAACTCTTGACCTTGTGATCCACCTGCCTCAGCCTCCCAAAGTGCTGGGATTACAGGCGTGAGTCACTGCCTGTAAATTTCATGGCTGACAGTAAGTTTCTTCAGGGAGGAAAAGTCTTCCTGCCAGCCCCCTCCCCCAACCAAGTGCCAGGCATCTGACCTTTGAACCATTGACCATAGTTGGAGCTCTAGGCTAGATAGCCTAAGAGACCCTATTTGGAATAATTTATTGCGATTACTGGCACATAGTGGTCTCTTTCTCTCTCTTTCCTGCCTTCCTTTCCAATTTTTCTGAAACCAAAGCAGAAGTGTTCGTGTGCACACTTGAGTGAAGCTCCTCCTGCTCGCACTGGACTGTAATTGTAGAACGCTTTCTTATCACCAAAGACTTGAAAGGCCTATCTTTATAAAAAGAAAGGCCCACCCCTAATTGCTTAACCCTTCTCCATTCTAACAGTAAAACTTCCACTGGTTGATGTCCAAAGAGACAGCAGTTACATTTTTACCAACCGTGGTTTAAATAATGCCTGTCTTGGAGAACATTACATTTTACTTTTTCCCATTCAGTCCTTCCCATTTTTCCCATTCGATATTCAGGGTCGATATTGAACTCAAAATTCAATTATATACCAAGGTCTACTGGCACTATTTTATGTTGTGGTCTGTTGAGAAAGTACCAAACTTAGTATCAGGCATGTAGTAAGTATTCAATGAAAGTTCTTTACCTTTTCACCCCTTAACCTTAAAGCTACCTGAAGGTTGGAGTAGTGTATACCTTGCGTTATCTACTCCACTGAGAAAGCTCAAAGCATTTACACACCATTTTGTAACCACCCAACAGGTTCCTCTTGCCCGCTGCCTAGACAGAGTTGATTTATCAAGACAGGGGAATTGCAATAGAGAAAGAACTTAATTCACACAGAGCTGGCTGTATGGGAGACCGGAGTTTTTTTATTATTCAGATCAGTCTCCCTGAGAATTCCAGGATTGGAGCTTTTAAGGGTAATTTGATGGGTAGGGGCCAGTGAGTCAGGCGTGCTGACTGGTTGGCTCAGGGATGAAATCATAGGAAATCAAAGCTGTTCTCTTATGCTGAGTCAGTTCCCGGGTGGGGGCCACAGGACTGGTTGGCAGGTCCAGGTGGGGCCATCCAGTTGTCAGAAATGCAAAAACCTCCCTGGCACAGTGGCTCACTCCTGTAATCCCAGCACTTTGAGACGGAGAGATCACCTGGGGTCAGGAGTTCGAGATCAGCCTGGGCAACATGGTGAAACCCCAACTCTACTCAAAATACAAAAATTAGTGGGGCATGGTGGCGGGCACCTGTAATCCCAGCTACTCGGGAAGCTGAAGCAGGAGAATCACTCGAACCTGGGAGGTGGAGGTTGCAGTGAGCCAAGATCGCGCCACTGCACTCCAGCCTGGGTGACAAGGGCAAGACTCTGCCTAAAAAAAAAAAAAAAAAAGGAAATAAAAGAAATGTAAAAACCTGAAAAGACATGTCAAGAGGCCCATCTTAGGTTCTACAATAGTGATGTGATCTTCAAGAGTAATTGTGGAAGTTGCAAATCTTATGCGCCCTAGAATAATGGCTGGTAATTATTTAGAATTCAAGCCCCTCTCATCCTAAATTGGTGGCCTTTCACTAGTTTTACAAGAACAGCTTGGTTTAGGGGAAGGGCTATTATTTAAACTATAAACTAAATTTCTCCCAAAGTGAGCTTGGCCCATGCCCAGGAATGAGCAAAGACAGCCAGCCTGTGAGGCTAGAGACAAAATGGAGTCAGCCACGTCACATTCCTCTGTCTGAATTTCTTCGGTTATAATTTTTGCAAAATCAGTTTCAACTTGATTGCTGAGCCTCTGTATTTTTTGAATGCTATTAACCCTATTCATAGTTCCTGGTATATAGCATTACTGCTTGCAATCATTCTATGGTTCATTCTACAGATATTTATACAGTGTCTTTTAGGTAGAGTACTGTGTATATTACCATAGTGAAACTGGGAAGCAATGTAGTGTTGTGGTTAAGAAAGCGGGCTCAGGAATAGCCTTGAGCAAGTTACTTAAATGCTGTTCCTCAGTTTCCTCATCTGTAAACTGGGGATAATTATAGTATCTACTTTATGTGAATAAATGGGTTATATTCATATAAAGGAATAAAT
This sequence comes from Theropithecus gelada, assembly GCF_003255815.1. NCBI lineage: Eukaryota > Metazoa > Chordata > Mammalia > Primates > Cercopithecidae > Theropithecus > Theropithecus gelada. The sequence continues at coordinate 24,602,772 of NC_037671.1, forward strand.
GGGGTAAATCATGTGAAGTGGTCACAACAGCATCTGCCACACATTAAGCACTTGGTAGATGAAAACTATTTTGATGTATCCAGGAGCTAGTACAAGGGTTCTTAACCAAGGGTCCCTGGATTCCCAAGGTCCACAGATGGATTTGGATTGAGCATCTCAAAACATCTTGAAATTACTAGCAAAATTTAGAATAATTTATCTAAACTTTACAGTTTATAATATAGAGTTTTCATCAGATTTTCAAAGGTAAGGAGCGGACAAAAATGTCACAATCCACTGAAGTAGGGCATAGAGAGACAAGACAGAAGTTTTGCCCTCAATGACTTCACAGTTTAATGGAGGAAATGGACATTTGGTGACAATAAGATGTGATAGCAGTTATACAGAAATGCACTGGGACACACAGAGAAGGGTCTCCTGAAGGAGTGATGCCACAAGCAAGGCTTCCTAGAAGAGGTGGCATTTAAGATAAATCTTAAAAGTATGAATACAAGATAGCCAGATGAAAAAGGGGAGCAAGAATGTTCCAGGCATAATGAGGGTCAGGTACAAAGCTATGAGCTAGTGTGGGAAGAACAAATTGTTATATGAGTGGATCAAGAAGAAACTGGAGACAGGGAGGCTAGTAAGGTGGGCAGGGGATTAGTCATGAAGGACTTTCACTGAATGCTATGCTGAAGAGTTTACATGTTATATAGAAGGCCATCATGGTAGACATGGTGCTGACCAATATTTCCAATTCTCCTCCCCACCCTAGATTGAAGATATGTTTCCTTGCCCCGTTGCAGCTGGGCAAGACCATGGGAAAGATTCTGACCAATGCACTGTGACTTGAGGCAATGTTCCAGTTTTAGAGCAAAGCCTTCACATGCCAGGGCATGATTCTCTATTGCCACACCAGTCATGGAGGATGATTTGTGTTAAGATGGCTGATGTTTCAACTTAAGTCTCCACCATTGAGCTATACCCTTTACATGGCAGACTTTGAATGAGTGGAAAACAAACTGTGATTGCCTTTTGCCAGTGAGAATGGGAGGTTGTCTATTACCTCACCATCTCTTGACTTAACTAGTATAGCCATGGAAGGCCACTGAAAATGTTTTCCCTGAATATTACAAACAGGGGTTTGCATCCTATAGAGAGGGTGCTCTTGAGCTATGGAAGGATTCTAATCAGGGTCATGATTATGATATTTGTGTTGAAGATTGCTCTGGTAGTAACAATGTGAACTACACAAGAGGTGAGGAAGCTGGATGCAGTTAGGAGGCTGTTGCATTAGCTGCAAAGTGAAGCCAGCAGGACCTCAATTAAGGCAATAGTCTTGGGTGGGGGATAGTAGGTAAGCTTGGGTCTTTTATTATGCATCAGGGGCTCATGAGTCTGCCTATTCATTATTGCAAATGTGTACTGAAATATATTCCCCAGTCTATATGGAAAGCATATTATTCTTATTTTCCATGATTACCAACTATGGTCACTGATTTTCATGGTAGAATTAGAAAAATTTATTAACGAAAAGAAAGGGCAAATCTGAAAGCTAACTTATTTATAAAAAAGCATTTCCAACTCTATTTTAATTTGTTCTGAAACCCAGTTGTAACGAACCTAAGCATTCCTTGTACATGCAACATAAAGGGCACCTATGATTGTTTCAGTCGTGGTGAATAGTTTTACATATTCTGTAGCTAAACATAATCGATTTTGTAGCTTCCTAATGATCTACCCTGAGGAGTTATTATTCCTGATGACAATTAATCAAAATTAAAACTGACTGCATAGAATGAAGCAAATTCAAACATCCGGCCTCAGTTAGGAACACCTGCACATTAAGATTAATCATGGGCCCTGCTAGAGTGTGACAGGTATATCAATATTATAGAGAAAGAGAAAGGTAACATTTTCCCGGAGAGTTCCAAGTGTATTTCCAAGGAGCAAAGGTTCTGAGCCTGAGTCTAGGTTGAACAAAACCACATAAAATCTATATTTGTCCATGACATTGAAATTAAAATTGTTTTCTTCGAAAAAGCGTAGTAGTTGTGATAATTTGTGTTACAAAACCACAAGTACCATTGTAGAGAGCTCAAAGGAATTTAGATCAGTGAAATGTTGACTTTTGTTTTGTTTGCCCTGGATAGTATCAGAAAGTAGATAGGAATTTACCTATTAGATATTCTTAAATTTAAAATCAAAATGTACTTTTGTGTTTTTCTCAACTTTCTATTTTATGTTTATTACCTTAGTTGTTTTACAAACCATGCCACTGTATAATAGAACTAGAGAGGTAGTGTTACTGAAATATCAGAGGCTCAGTTCAGGTCCTACTGTTGCTGCACGGAAAGCCAAACACCAAGACAATGAGTATTGCCAGGAGGGCTTTCATCAGGTGCCGCAGAAGAGGAGATGGGAGATCAGTCTCAAGTCCATCTTCCTGACTGACTAAAATTAGGAGTTTATAAAGCAGGGAAGAAATGTAACCATGTGAGGGAAAATAGGAATTAAGGATGAGTTAGGAAGAGATGTTGGTCAACAAGAAGAAGGTGGTCAGTTCATTAATCATGATTCATGAGGAGTCTGGTGTCCCATTGACCAGATGCAATGATCTGGTGAGTTTCAGCTCCTTGATACTCTCTGAGAGGCCTGATGGTTGATTTCCTGAGAAACGAACTCAGATAAGACAAAAGTAACTTTCTCAAGTTTTTAAACTAGGAGGATCAACTTTTATGTTTATTTAAAGAAACCATAAATATCAGTTCTGTGGGACAATTCAGCTGGTTTCAGTAGCATAGCACAGTGATTAAGTGCACATTCTCTGAAGCCAGGTGAAATTGAATCCTACTTCCACCACTATGAGCTGTGTTACCTTAAACAAGTTACTTCACACCTCTGCGTTTCAGTCTTCTCTGTGAACTGGAGATAACAAAAAGATCTGCCTCTTAGGATTAACAAATAAATGAATTCATATGAAAACAGTTTAGAATAGTACCTGACACATAGTGTGCACTTTATAATTATTTGTTATTATTATTATTGTAGTTATTTTTTAATTTTATTTTTATTTCAATAGTTTTTGGGGAACAAGTGGCTTTTGGTTACATGGATATGTTCTTTAGTGGTGATTTCTGAGATTTTGGCGCACCTGTCACCCACGCAGTGTACACTGTATCCAATGTGTAGTCTTTTATCCTTCACTCCCCTCCAAACCTTCCCCCTGAGTCCCCAAAGTCCATTATATCATTTGTAGTTGTTATTATTATTAAGCAAATTACTTAAACTTCTCTAGGTCTCCATTTCTTTATTTGTAAGATAGGGATTATAGCATTGCCTATATTATAAAATTGTTATAAAGACTAAATAAGGCAATATAAGGGTATATTCTCCAACTAACAGATGATACAATAGCAATGATGATGATATCAATTATTGAGTACTTGTTGTGTGCTAAGTTCTCTACATATTCTATCTCAGCTTCATAGAAAGTCTATGAGGTAGATATCACTTTATTCTTTCAACAGATGAGAGAACTGAGGCATGGAGAGGAAGTAACCTGCCTCTGCTTACACAGCTTAATCATCAGCAGAATCAGGACTCTGGCTTGTCTGTCTCATTCTAAAACTTGTGCTTTTAGGCCAGGTGTGGCAGCTTACGCCTGTAATCCTAGCACTTTGGGAGGCTGAGGTGGGAGGATTGCTTGAGCCCAGGAGTTTGAGATCAGCCTGGACAACAAACTGAGACCCCACGTATACAAAAATTTTTTGTTTTAATGAGCCAGGTTCAGTGGCATGTGCCTGTAGTCCCAGCCACTCAGGAGGCTGCAGTGGGAGGATTCCTTGAGTCCAGGAGTTTAAGGTTGCAGTGAGCTCTGATCCCATCATTGTACTCCTCCAGCCTGGTTGACGGAGCAGAACCTAGTCTCAAAACAAACAAACAAACAAACAAACAAACAAAACCTAAAACTTGTGCTTTTAACAAGTATCCCACGCTAACAAGAAAAGGAGAGAGAAAAACAAAGTGGTTTATGTCCTGTAGCTGAAATCTTATATTACAAATAATAAAACTTAGAGTCCAAGTTGCCCATTTCTATCAATTTATTTAGAATACAAGTGCAAGTTTTGAATATTCCTCAATGAGTAAAGAAAGTGTCTAGATTAGAGGCATTAGACATGGATAAAGAGAAGTTCTGAAGTTTGAATTTTGTAGAATTGAGTAGGTACAATACTGGTAGCTTTTTTTTTTTTTTTGAGATGGAGTCTCGCTCTGTCACCCAGGCTGGAGTGCAATGGTGTGATCTCTGCTCACTGCAATCTCTGCCTCCCAGATTCAAGCAATTCTCCTGCCTCAGCCTCCCAAGTAGCTGGATTACAGGCGCCTGCCACCATGCCCAGCAAATTTTTGTATTTTTAATAGAGATGGGGTTTCACCATGTTGGTCAGGCTGGTCTTGAACTCCTAATCTCGTGATTGATCTGCCTGCCTCGGCCTCCCACAGTGTTGGAATTACAGGCGTGAGCCACTGCGCCCAGCCGATGGTAGCTTTTAAAAAACACAAACATGCCTAGCTCAGTAGAAATTCAATTAATAGAATTCAAGTAATAATAGGCATTAATGAACTGACAAATTCGTTATTGTGAGAGAATAAACAACAAACTATATAAAAAAGAAATCAAGAAAATAGTCACATGATAGCATTAAAAAATACTTAGGGAAAGATCTGTATAATGAAAACTACAAAACACTGACGAAAGAAATAGCAGAAAACACAAGTAAATGGAAAGAAATTCCATGTTTCTGGAATGGAAAACTTAATATTGTTGAAATGTCCATACTACCCAAAGCAATCTATAGAATCAATGCAATTCCTATTAAAATTCCAATGACATTTTTCACAGAAATAGAAAAAACAATACTAAAATTGTTATGAAACTACAAAAAACCTGAATAGCCAAGGAAATCTTGAGTAAAAACAACAAACTTGAATGTATCATACTACCTGATCTCAAAATATATTACAAAACTATAGTAATCAAAACAACATGGTACTAGCATAAAAACAGACATACAAATCAATGGAACAAAAAAGAGAGCCTAGAAATAAATACATGTATTTATGATCAACTGACTTCCAACAAAGGTGCCAAAAACACACGATGGGGAAAGGACAGTCTCTTCAACAAATGGTATTGGGAAAATTGGATATCCACATTCAGGAGAGTGAAGGTGGACCCTGATCTCATCTCATATACAATAACCACCTCAAAACCAATTAAAGACTTAAATATAAGACTTGGAACTATAAAACTACTATCAGAAAACATAGGAAAAAAGCCTGTTGGAATTGGTCTTGGAAAGGAGTTTTTGGATGTGACCCCAAAAGCTCAGGTAATAAAAGCAACAGCAGACAAATGATATTCTATCACACTAAAAAGCTTCTGCACAGCAAAGGAAACAACAGTGAAGAGACAACCTATGGAATGGGAGAGGATATTTGCAAACCATACATCTGATAAGTGGTTAATATCCAAAATACTTAAGAAACTCAAGCAACTCAATAACAAAAAACAATCTGATTTTAAAATGTCCAAAAAGCCTGAATAAACATTTCTCAAAAGCAGACATGCAAGTGGCCAACAGATATATGAAAAAATGCTCCATCAAGCACAGTGGCTCACACCTGTAATCCCAGCACTTTGGGAGGCCGAGGTGGGTGGATCACCTAAGCCTGGCCAACGTGATGAAACCCCATCTCTACTAAAAATAGAAAAAAATTAGCCAGCATGGTGGTGGGCGCCTATAATCCCAGCTATTCTGGAGGCTGATGGAGGAGAATCGCTTGAACCCGGGAGGCAGAGGTTGCAGTGAGCTGAGGTCGCACCACTGCACTACAACCTGGGCAACGAGAGCGAAACTCTGTCTAAAAAAAACAAATGCTCAACATTACTAATCATCAAGGAAATGCAAATTTAAATCACAATGAGATATCACCTCACATCTATTAGAATGATTATTAGCAAAAAGACAAAAAATAACAAGTGGTGGTGGGGATGTGGGAAAAAAGGAACCCCTGTACTGTTGGTGGGAATATAAACTAGTAAAGCCATTATGGAAAACAGTATGGAAGTTCCTAAAAAAAATAAAAATAGAATGATCACATGATCTAGCAATTTCACTTCTTGGTACGTATCCAAAGGAAATGAAATCAGTACGTTGAGGAGAGATCTGGACTCCCATGTTCACTGCAGCATTATGCACAATAGCCAAGATAATGGAACCAACCTAAATGTCCATCAATAGATGAATGGATAGAGAATATGTGCTGTAACACTAACACAAGAACAGAAAACCAAACACCGCATGTTCTCACTCTGAGTGGGAGTTGAACAATGAGAACACATAGACACATGGAGGGGAACATCACATACTGCAACCTGTCGGGGGTGGGGAGCAAGGAGAGGGAGAGCATTAGGACAAATACCTAATGTACGTGGGACTTAAAACCTAGATGATGGGTTGATAGGTGCAGCAAACCACAATGGCACATGTATACCTATGTAACAAACCTGCATGTTCTGCACATGTATCCTGGAACTTAAAGCAAATTTTTAAACAAAGAGAGAGAAAAAAAATAAAATAATATGTGCTGTAGAAACACAGTGGAATACTAGTTAGCCTTAAAAAACAAGGAAATCCTGCCATTTGGTACAACATTAATGAACCTGGAGGACATTATACTAAGTGAAATAAGTCAGACACAGAAAGACAAATACTGCATAATTTCACTCATATTTGGAATCTAAAGAAGTTGAGCTCATAGAAGCAGAGAGTAGAATGGTGGTTGCCAGAGCTAAGGGGAAGGGCTGATGTAGAGATGTTAGTCAACAGATACAAAATTTCAATCAGAGTGGAGGAATAATTTCTGGAGATCTATTGTGCAGCATGGTGACTGTTGTCAATACTAACGTGTTGTATACTTGAAAACTGATGAGAGTAAAGGCCGAGCGCAGTGGCTCACACCTGTAATCCCAGCACTTTGGGAGGCCAAGGCAGGTGGATCACCTGAAGTCAGGAGTTTGAGACCAGCCTGAACAACACGGAGAAACCCCGTCTCTAATAAAAATACAAAATTAGCCAGGCGTGGTGGCGCATACCTGTAATCCCAGCTACTCGGAAGGCTGAGGCAGGAGAATCGCTTGAACCCTGGGGGACGGAAGTTGCGGTGAGCCAAGATCGCGCCGTTGCACTCCAGCACTCCAGCACTCCAGCCTGGGCAACAAGAGCGAAACTCCATCTCAAAAAACATATATAAATAAATAAAATAAAATTTGATGAGAGTAGATGTTAAATGCTCTCACCACAAAAAAAAAGTATGAAAGTGCTAGAATGTTAATTAGCTTGATTTAATCATTTCACAATGTATACATATATCAAAACATCATGTTGTATGCCATAAATATATGTAATTTTTATGAGTCAATTTAAAAAAGAGTGAATAGAAAGGATTTTTAAAAGTCCTTAAATGTAAAGAATTTGGAGGTTCTAAGTCATCACCTTGCCCATACTTCTTTTTATGCCAAGTAACAGAAATAACTACCTACTAAGGTGTAACAAAATCAGTCCTATGCCCACTTACTATTGTCTGATGAACTCATATCCCCTAATAGGTCACTAGTCATCATTTATAGAAGAAAAAGTCCTTGAATTGGAACTTTAGAGTAAACACAGGTCAAACTGACAACGTGTTCATTAGGTATCACAGTAGGTGTTCAAACAATCAGAGATTCTGGCCCTCCAGAAACAGGCCAAGATGGGTGAGATGGCATTTATTTATTTATTTTCAAAAGATCTACTGGGTTTCCACTGTGTATCCTCTGTTGAGTTGCAGTCTAGGGACTGAAAAGCAGCCAGTAAAGAGTCAGCCCCATTAGCCAACTATGCTGTGACTGCCTGGAGCATATTCTACGGAGACATCCTGGGAAATGGGATAAAACAACAACTAAGAAGGAAGGAGAGGGGAGGGGAAGGGAGGGGAGGGGAGGGAAAATGGGAAAGGAAAGGAGAAAAAAAGAGAAAAACACCATTCCTATTCTTAGAGAGGTTACAGTCTGGTTAGGAATAACTCGGAGTCAAGAATCACCATATATTGGCCGGGCGTGGTGGCTCATGCCTGTAATCCCAGCACTTTGGGAGGCCGAGGCAGGCGGATCATGAGGTCAGGAGATCGAGACCATCCTGGCTAACATGGTGAAACCCCGTCTCTACTAAAAATACAAAAACAAAATTAGCCAGGCGTGGTGGCGGGCTCCTGTAGTCCCAGCTACTCTGGAGGCTGAGGCAGGAGAATGGCGTGAACCCAGGAGGCAGAGTTTGCAGTGAGCTGAGATCGTGCCACTGCACTCCAGCCTGAGCCACAGAGTGAGACTCCGTCTCAAAAAAAAAAAAAAAAAAAGAATCACCATATAGTTTGCGAGGTGCTCTAAAAGAGAAATGACAAGCTAATTCTTTTGAATAGGTACCTAGAATTGAAAGAAAATTGAGGAAAGCTTCTCCCACGAAGTTACACGTTAATTGAGACCTGAGAAGCCCAGGGTAGTGGTAATATAGTCAAATTTGCATACTTAAATGGTCACTGCCTGGAAAAAGAAAAAAGGTCAAAGGGGAACGAATTGGAGGGAGGCAGGTAGGAGACGGAGCAGTGTTGCAGGCTACAGGTGACGGCAGTGGGAACGTGGCTAGTGGCAGTGGGACTGAAGAGAAGTGGCTAGCTTTTCAAGATCATTATGAGGTAGAATTAATAGAACTTGGTGATTGACTGGAAGAAAGGGAAAGGAAGAGAGTGCAAAGAAGAATGGTGTCTTACTTTGGTTTTCTCCAGGAACAAACCTCAAGGCAAGGATTCAAATGCAAGTAGTTTATCTGTAAAGAATGGGGAATATTGGTAGGAAAGTGAAATGAAGAAGGAAAAGCAGCCAATCAAGGGTTGGCCCCATTAGCCAACTATGCTGTGAATGCCTGGAGCATATTCCATGGAGACATCCTGCGAAATGGAATAAAACAAATGCCTCAGTTGTCCCACCCAAGTGGGTGAGGAGCTGGGGCATTTATAAACTAATTCCCACGAATCACTGGCCAATGGCTTTATTTCCTCGGCATTTCTAGCTTGTTCTGCACAAACCAGAGCAGCCTTTTGCTGCTTTCTAAAAGGTCCTTAGGCAAAAAAGATACCAATACAGGCCATTGGCAACAGGTAGGAATGCAATAGCATGGTTAAGACCCAAAGGACATCTGCCTCAGCTGACACTTGATCTCTGATTTGGGTAAATGAGGTAAGGACTGATTAACTGCATGCAGAAACCCAGGAATTAAAGACAGAAAGGGGCTGAGGAGTAGAGGTTATGCGTTTGATTTTTTTTTTTTTTTTTTGACGGAGTTTTGCTCTTGTTGCCCAGGCTGGCCAGGCTGGTGTGCAGTGGTGCAATCTTGGCTCACTGCAACCTCCGCCTCCTGAGTTCAAATGATTCTCCTGCCTCAGCCTCCTGAGTAGTTGGGACTATGGGCACGTGCCACAATGCCCAGCTAATTTTTGTATTGTTCTTTTTTTTTTTTTAGTAGAGACGGGGTTTCACCATGTTGGCCAGGATGGTCTCAATCTCTTGACCTCGTGATCTGCCCGCCTCAGCCTCCCAAAGTGCTGGGATTACAGGCGTGAGCCACTGCGCCCGGCCCGCGTTTCATTTTTGACATGTTGCATTTGTGGCATTCATGGGAAACATCTAAGTGGAGTTCTCTAGTAGACAGTTGGATATGTGAATGTGAGCCTTTGCAGTGATCTGAGCTAGAGCTATCGACTTGGAAATTGTCAGTGATAAATTCATGGGAGTGACAGAAATCCCATGGGAAACTAGATAGAATGAGGAGCAAAGATAGCCAAAGGGGCTGGGCACAGCGGCTCACACCTGTAATCACGGCATTTTGGGAGGCGGAGGCAGGAGGATCCCTTGAGCCCAGGAGTTCGAGACCAGCCTGGGCAACATAGTGAGACCCCATCTCTACAAAAACTAAAAAAATTATCCAGGCATGATGGCACATGCTTGTAATCCCAGCTCCTCAGGAGGCTGAGGTAGGAGGATCACCTGAGTCAGGGAAGTCAAGGCTGCAGTTAGCCAAAATAAGGCCACTGCACTCTAGCCAGGGTGACAGACTGAGATCCTGTCTCAAAAAAAAAAAAAAAAAAAAAAAAAAAAGATAGCCAAAGGCAGAAATCAAAGAACACTGATATTTAAGAAACAGGCCAGGCGCACTGGTTCACACCTATAATCTCAGCACTTTGGGAGGCTGAGGCAGGCAGATCACCTGAGGTCAGGAGTTTAAGACCAGCCTGACCAACATGGTGAAACCCCATCTCCACTAAGAATACAAAAATTAGCTGGGGATGGTGGCAGATGCCTGTAATCCCAGCTACTCAGGAGGCTGAGGCAGGAGAATCAGGGTGACAGCCAAACGCTGTCTTAGAAAAAAGAAAAAAAGAAAAAAAAACAGGTCAGTCTCCGTAGCACATGCCTGTAATCCCAGCACATTAGGAGGCCAAGGCAGGCAGATAGCCTGAGGTCAGGAGCTCGAGACCAGCCTGGCCAACATGATGAAACCCTGTCTTTACTAAAAATACAAAAGTTAGCCAGGGGCAGTGGCAGGCGTTTGTAATCCCAGCTACTCGGGAGGCTGAGGCAGGAGATTTGCTTGAACCTGGGCGGCCGAGGTTGCAGTGAGCCGAGATGGCACCATTGCACTCCAGCCTGGGCAATAGAGTGAGACTCTGTCTCAAAAAGAGAAGAAGAAGGAGAAGGAGAAGGAGAAGGAGGAGGAGAAGGAGGAGAAGGAGGAGAAGAAGAAGAAGAAAGAGGAAGAGGAAGAGGAAGAAGAAGAAGAAGGAGGAGGAGGAGGAAGAGGAGGAGGAGGAGGAGGAGGAGGAAGAAGGTACCTGTGTGTTTTCTCCATGTATTTAAGAAGGTACAGGTGTATTTTCCTCATGAATTAAGAGTTGAGGGGAGAAAGATGTGGATGAGAGGAAACTGATGATGTCACAGGTTTAAGGAGCTTATGGATGGAATGAAATGCCCATGCAGAAAACTGAAGAGAAAGCTAACTAGTTAAACAGATTTGATTTCCTCTCACAGTGCTCAACTGCCCAGGTGTGAGCACAGACTAAAGAATTGGACTTATTTAAGGCTGAGTTCCAACAAGTGGGTGAAAGGGAAGGATGGCAGGACAGAAGAGTTGCAAGGAGGTGACTAAAGTTACGACAATGGAAAACCTGTGCAACCCAGGGAAGATTTAAGGCAGGAGGAAGGTGATCGATAGGAGTGATTTATAGGAATGGCTTTCCAGGTTCCAATCAAGAAGTTCTACTTCCAGGGTTTGGAGTAAGGAAAGAGCATGCTAACAGGGGACTATTCACAGTCAGAAACCTACACATTGATGAAAGTTGACATTGACCATCATGGAAGAAGGATAAAGCAGGAGATGACTCCAACACCAAAATGAGGGAAGAAAGCAAGGTAGCCATGGCTGAGATGAGATGTGGCTGGGTCAGAGTCTAAAGAGTTAATTCAAGGATCATGGTCTGTCCACCGTGCTGTCCTTCTGTTATGGGTTGAATTGTACCCCAAAAAAAGATATGTTGAAGTCCTAACCTGTAACCTTACTTGGAAATAGAATCTTTGCAGATGTAATCAAGTTATGATAAGGACATTTGGGTGGGCCCTAACCCAATATGACTGCAGTCTTCAAAAGAAGAGAAGGGGCCAGGTGTGGTGACTCACGCCTGCAATCCCACCACTTTGGGAGGCCGAGGAAGGCGGATCTCCTGAGGTCAGGAGTTTGAGACCAGCCTGGCCAACATGGTGGAACCCCGTCTCTACTAAAAATACAAAAAAAAATTAGCCGGGCATGGTGGCGGGCGCCTGTAATCCCAGCTATTCGAGAGGCTGAGGCAGGAGAGTTGCTTGAACCTGGGAGGCAGAGGTTGCAGTGAGCCGAAATCGCGCCATTGCACTCCAGCCTGGGTGACAGTGCGAGACTCCGTCTCAAAAACAAGAAGAGAAGGGACACAGATAAAAACACAAGGGAGAATGACATGTGCCAGTGAAGGCAGAGATTGGAGTGATGCATCTATGAGCTTAGGGATGCCAAGGATTGCTGGCAACACCGGAAGCTAAGAGAAAGCCATAGAACAGAGTCTTCCCTAAAACCTTCTGAGGGAGCTTGGCCCTGCTGACATCTATATTTCACATTTCTAATGTCCAGAGCCAAACCCGAATAGATTTCTATTGTTTAATGCCACCCAGTTTGTGGTCCTTTTTAGGCAGCTCTAGAAAATGAATATACCCTCTATGCTGGTGCATGACTTGGTCTGGGTCATGGGTATTTTCTAATGTCATGGGACACCAACAGATGTCAGGCAGGGGTCGAGAGATACTTGTGCAGTCCTCCATTTCTAAGTAGAAATTGGACATTTGCATTCATATTAAGCATTGTTTTCAACTATTATCCAGCAATGCCGTAATTGACTGCATTCTTATTACAAAGCAAAGATGTTCCTAGGTAAGGTCACCCAGCAGGAAAAGAACTAAAATTTAGTTCCTAATATTTAGTTAGGATATTTTAGATTAGAATAAATCATAGTGCCAGAATATCTGGTGTTTACTATATTTTTACTTTCAAAAAGAAGTCAGTGCACTTTTTCTGGTGACAGGACGTGCCCATTCTGTGTACCAGAGCCTTTTTTTTTTCCACAGCGATGTTGACATACAATGATTTAATGTTCCCATGTCTACTGATTGATTTGGCACAAACAATGAGTCCATGTGCCAATGAATCACACAGATCTACGTGACCCCTTTCACACACACACAGAACACAGAAAACGTATCATTGTTTTTTCTATGTACAAACACCGAGAACAATCTTTTAATCGATCACTTAATTGATACCCCACATTGTTCCCAAGAAGCTCAAAGTCTGGGCACGTTTCCTAGCCAAAGACTTGATGAAAATTAGAGATGTTCTATGTCCTTGAAATTTTGTTAGGTTTTTACTTTACATAAATTACTTAAAACTTGAAGTAATCAAGAGTTTATATAAATCAGGGAGGTAAACACAACCGCCCTCAGGAGCTGGGCAGGTAATAAAAATAACTTGGCCAGATTATATTCTTGGGACATACTTTGTTTACACATTAAACGTGTAGCTTCACTTCCACCAAGAAATGTGTTTTCTCCCACTTTTCTTGAAACACAAGACCCTGTTAAGTCTTTCATTTTCTGATCTTTGTAGAGATGTGGCTATACAATTGTTTCACCATTCTATTAATTCTGAAAAGAGAAACAACAGAGCAAGCACCAGGGTGACAAGAATACAATAAGGAGTGGTAGGAGGTGTCAGCTCCATCCAGGGATTGAGAAGACGTGCCCATCTTGGCACCAGCGGATCTTCCCTAAGTAGGAATGTGGGTTCATAGTTTCTAGATAGCCCAAATTTTTAAAGGGATTTTAATACAAAATCTCCAGATTTTTAAATGTTGGAAACTATTTATTTATTATTACACACGCTAATGGCCAAAACAGCGTGAGGATGAACAAGCATGTCTGAGAGCACATTTAATCAACAGGCTGCTAGTTTACAACCTTCACTACATACTGCACTTTTTCAAATTGTGGTAAAAATACATAACATAAAATTGACCATTTGCTATGATCTGAATGTTGGCATCCCCCCAAAATTCATATATTGAAACCTACTCACCAATGTGATGATGTTAGGAAGCGGGGATTTGGGGAGGTGATTAGGTCATGAGGGCTCCACCGTCAAGAATGGGATTTGTTTCTTTATACGAGAAACCCCAGACCATTGCCTTTCCCCTTCCCACCAAGTGAGGACACAGTGAGAAGGCACCATCGAAGAACCTGGAAATAGTCCCTCATCACACACTGAATCTGCTGGCATCTTAATCTTGTACTTCCCAGCCTCCAGAACTGTGAGAAATGAATTTCTGTTATTTCTAAGCCACCCAGTTTATGGTATTTTGTTCGAGCACCCTGTGCAGACTCAGACACCATTTTTACCACTTTTCAGTGTACACTTCAGTGGCATTAAGCACATTTGCAATGCTGTGCAACCATCACCACTGTCCATTTCCAGAATTTTCACATCATCCCAAGCAGAAACTCTGTACTCATTAATTGGTTGTATACTTTTGTAATAAACTTTATTTAAAAAAAGGCAGCTTTGAAAGGAAAATGGTCCCGAAAGTTATCGTTTTTTGTTTTTGTTTTTGTTTTTTTTTTTTGAGACAGAGTCTCGTTCTGTCACTCAGGCTGGAGTGCAGTGGCACGATCTCAGCGCACTGCAACCTCTGCCTTACGGGCTCAAGCGATTCTCCTGCCTCAGCCTCCCAAGTAGCTGGGATTACAGGTGCCCACCACCACACCCAGCTAATTTTTGTATTTTTAGTAGAGGCGGGGTTTCACCATGTTGGCCAGAATGGTCTCGATCTCTTGACCTCGTGATCCACCCACCTCGGCCTTCCAAAGTGCTAGAATTACAGGCATGAACCACCGTGCCCGGCCAAGTTATCATATTTTTTGTAAAAATAATAAAAAACATCTTTAGACCAGTATTAGACCAAGTGGCCACCTTCTTCTGAAAGCCCTTTAGAAGCAAATCCTCCACCAGACATAGAAGTCTCTCCAGAAATCCTTTATCTTAACTCAGCTCCAAACAGCTTACTACTACATCCATCATTCCATGTGACGCAACCCTGTACCTCATGATGAGCTTGAAAATGCTTGCTCTGTGCTCAGCAAACTCCCCGATATTCTCCATCTCTGCTTCCATGCTCCTTCCACAATTTTGCCTCAGTAAGACCCAAGCACTGCCTGAGAACATCATTTCCCCTGCCTGCCTCTTAAGTGAAGACTGCTTTTTCTCATCTCAGCTTTGGTAGTTGGGTCACTGTTTACCTGCTTTCAGACATTAAACCTGGTTCCTTTTGTCTCTTTTGAGACTCATACCATTCAGCTGAATCACTCTCCTCCTCCTTATTACTGTCATCAGCTGTCACCTCTCTTCATTCATTTGAGATTTCAGCACCTGGTTGGCAATCTTCCAGTCCATCTTACCTCCTGTCATCATTTTAGGCAATGTTAATGTATCTTGAATGACCCAGCCAAAACACTACATTGTTAGTTCATGGAACTCTCCACCTCAGCAGCCTATACAATCACAAATGAGACATCCACTTCTGAAACAAAACTATGTTGTTTTCAGTGAATTCACCAAGCACACCACTCTTCCACCATCTTCCATCTCACTAAGACTTCCAGTGCACAACCCATTGCTCTCTCTCTCTGTCCATCAGCCCCACTTGCCTTACGTGTCTATTGATTTAGGTACTTAGAGTCCCTTGGTATAACTCCTTTGCAAACACTACACTAATTACCTTGCTCTTTCCCCTCTGTCAAACACACCAAACTCCAACCCTAGATGAATGCAACCATCTGTCTTCTCTGTTCTCACACTAAGCTGGAGAAAACACACGCCTGAACTGATTGATATCATTGAAAAATCAACATCTCCAACCTAAACATTGCCTGGCAACCTAGTTTGTATCTCTAGTAAACTCAGTCAGTCACATTCCTAAATGATTATTTTCTACTTCTCACTCTACTCAAATCTTTCTCTCCCTATCTCTTTAAGAATCCATCACTAAGCTCTATGAATTCTACCTCCAAAATATATCCCCCAACCATTCACTTCCCTCCATTGCTTCCAAAATCACCATCATCTCTAGGCTGGGATACAGTCTTCCAAGGATTCTCCCTACCATATTATTGCCCTTTCCAAGAGTTCTCCACATGGTGACTAGAGCGATGTTTTTAAATGTTCATCACAGTATGCCATTCACCTATTTAAAATTAATCTACGGATTCCCATTGTATTTAGAAAAAAATCTATAATCCTTACTATAACCCAGTCCCCTGGATGGTCTGACTCCATTTTCATCTGTGCTACTTTTTTGCTTGCTCGCTTTATTCTAGCCACAGTGGTTTCATCTGTGCTACTTTTTCTCTTGCTGCTGTATTCTAGTCACAGTGGTTTCAGGTGCCAAGCTTTCCTTTCTCTTCTGCCGTGGCACATTCTCGTCCTTCTGCGAAGTGTACCGTCCCTTTCTCCCTATATTTCCCACCAATCTTCACCTAGACAACTTCTATTCATTCTGTAGACCTCATATTTAATGACCCAATCTTAGAGAAGTCTGCTCTGACCAACCCCATCTATAAGTTATGCCTCTCTTCTATTCCTTCTCAGGTGTCAATTTATTTTTCTTTTCTTCTCCTTTTTTTTTTTTTTTAGATGGAGTCACACTCTGTCGCCCAGGCTGGAGTGCAGTGGCACGATCTTGGTTCACTGCAACCTTCGCCTCCCAGGTTCAAGCGATTCTCCTGCCTTAGCCTCCTGAGTAGCTGGGACTACAGGAGTGTACCACCACGCCTGGCTAATTTTTTGTATTTTTTGTAGAGATGGGGTTTCACCATGTTAGCCAGGGTGGTCTCGATCTCCTGACCCCATGATCCACCTGTCTTGGCCTCCCAAAGTGCTGAGATTACAGGCGTGAGCCACCATGCCCAGCCTAATTTATTTTTCTTTATAACACATAGCTACTTATTTTCATGCATATTCATTCAATTTCTTTTTTTTTAATTTTTAACTTTTGTGGGTACATAGTAAGTGTATATATTTATGGGGCAATGAGATATTTTGATACAGGCATACTTGCATAATAATCACATCAGGGTAAATGGGGTATCCATCTCCTCAAGCATTTATCCTTTGTTACAAACAATCCAGTTATACTCTTTTAGTTATTTTAAAATGTACAATAAATTATTGTTGACTATAGTCACTCTGTTGTGCTATCAAATACTAGATCTTATTCATTCTCTCTAAGTCTATTTATGTACCCATTAACCATCCCCACTTCCAGCCCTGCCCACTGCCCTTCATAGCCTCTGGTAATCTTCATTCTACTCTCTATCTCCATTAGTTCAATTATTTTAATTTTTAGCTTTCACAAGTAAGTGAGAACTTATGAAATTTGTCTTTCTGTGCCTGGCTTATTTCACTTAACATAATGTCCTCCAGTTCCATCCATATTGGTTGCAAATGACAGGTCCTCATTCTTTTTATGACTGAATAGTACTCCATTGTGTATATATGTACCACATCTTTTTTTTTTTTTTTTTCTTTTAAGACGGAGTGTCACTCTATCTCCCAGGCTGGAGTGCAGTGGCGCGATCTCTGCTCACTGCAAGCTCCACCGCCTCCCGGGTTCACGCCATTCTCCTGCCTCAGCCTCCCTAGAAGCTGGGACTACAGGCGCCCGCCACCAAGCCTGGCTAATTTTTTTGTATTCTTAGTAGAGACGGGGTTTCACCGCGTTCTCCAGGATGGTCTCGATCTCCTGACCTCGTGATCCGCCCGCCTCGGCCTCCCAAAGTGCTAGGATTACAGGCATGAGCCACCGTGCCCGGCCTTTTTTTTTTTTTTTTTTCTTGAGACGGAGTCTCGCTCTGTCACCAGGCTGGAGTGCAGTGGCGTGATCTCAGCTCACTGCCACTTCCATCTCCTGGGTTCAAGCGATTCTCCTGCCTCAGCCTCCCAAGTAGCTGGAATTATGGACATGAACCACCACGCCCAGCTAATTTTTGCAGTTTTAGTAGAGAAGGGGTTTCATCATGTTGGCCAGGGTGGTCTCGATCTCTTGACCTCATGATCTGCCCGCCTCGGCCTCCCAAAGTGCTGGGATTACAGGCGTAAGCCACCATGCCCAGCCTGGTTTTTTTTGTTTGTTTGTTTTTTAAGATGGAGTTTCACACTTGTTGCCCAGGCTGGAGTGCAATGGTGCGATGTCGTCTCACTGCAACCTCCGCTTCCCAGGTTCAAGCAATTCTCCTGCCTTCAGCCTCCTGAATAGCTGGGATTACAGGCATGTGCCACCACACCCAGCTAATTTTTGTATTTTTAGTAGAGACAGGGTTTCACCATGTTGGTCAGGCTGGTCTCGAACTGTCGACCTCAGGTGATCTGTCCGCCTCGGCCTCCCAAAGTACTGGGATTACAGGTGTGAGCCACCGTGCCAGGCCTGTACCACATCTTCTTCATCTATTCATTATTGATGGACACTTAGGCTGCTTCCCAATCATGGCTATTGTGAATAGTGCTGCAATAAACATGGGAGTGCAGATATCTCTTTGATATACTGACTTCCTTTCCTGTGAGTATATACCTAGCAGTGGGATTGCTGGATTGTATGGTAAATTTATTTTTAGTTTTTGAAGAGCCTCCAAACTGTTCTCCATAGTGAGTGGACTAATTTACATTCCCACCAACAGTGTAAAAGGGCTCCCTTTTCTCCACATCCTCACCAGCATTTGTAATTGCCTGTCTTTTGAATAAAAGCCATTTTAACTGAGGTGAGATGATATCTCATTGCAGTTTAGATTTACATTTCTCTAATGATCAGTGATGTTGAGCACCTTTTCATATACCTATGTGCCATTTGTATGTCTTCTTTTGAGACATGTCTATTGAGATCTTTTGCCTATTTTTTAATTGGATTATTCGACTTTTTTCCTATTGAGTTGTTTGAGCTACTTATACATTCTGGCTATTAATCCTTTGTCAGATGGGTAGTTTGTAAACACCTACTCTCATTCTGTAGGTTGTCTTCATTTTGTCAATTGTTTCCTTTGCTATACAGAAGCTTTTTAACTTGATGTGATCCCATTTGTTCATTTTTTGTTTTGGTTGCCTATACTTGTGGGGTAGTACTCAAGAAATCTTTGCCTAGAGCAATGTCCTGGAAAATTTCCCAAATGTTTTCTTTCAGTAGTTCATAGTTTGAGGTCTTAGATTTAAGCCTTTAGCCTATTTTTATTTGACTTTTCTTCATAGTCAAAGAGAGGAGTCTAGTTTCATTCTTCTGCATATGGATATCCAGTTTTCCTAGCACCACTTATTGAAGAGACTGTCCTTTCCCTAATATATGTTCTTGGTATCTTTGTTGAAAATGAGTTCACTGTAGATGCATGGATTTATTTCTGAGTTCATTATTCTGTTCTATTGATCTATGTGTCTGTTTTTATGCCAATACTATGCTGTTTTGGTTACTATAGCTCTGTAGTATAATTTGAAATTAGGTAATATGACTCCTCCAGTTTTGTCCTTTTTACTTGGAATGGCCTTGGTTATTCTAAGTTTTTTGTGGTTCCATATAAACTTAAGGGTTATTTTTTCTCTTTCTGTGAAGAATGTTATTGGTATTTTTATGAGGATTGCATTGAAGCTGTAGATTGCTTTGGGTGGTATGGACATTTTAACAATGTTGATTCTTCCAATTCATGAACATAGAATATCTTTCTATTTTTTTGTGTCTTCTTCAATTTCTTTCATCAAGTTTTATAGTTTTTATTGTACAGATCTTTCACTTCTTTCATTAATTCCTAGGTATTTAATTTTATTTGTAACTATTCTAAATGGGATTACTTTCTTGATTTCATTTTCAAATTGTTTGCTGTTGGCATATAGAAACGCACTAAATTTTTTATTTTGATTTTGTATCTTGCAGCTTTACTGAATTTATCAGTTCTAATAGTTTTTTGGTGGAGTCTTTAGGCTTTTTGAAATATAAGATTATATTATCTGCAAACAAGGATAATTTAACTTCCTCCTTTCCAATTAAGATGCCCTCTATTTCTTTCTCTTCTCTGATTGCTTTAGCTAGGACTTCCAGTACTCTGTTGAATAACAGTGGTGAAAATGGGCATCCTTGTGTTCCAGATCTTAGAGAAAAGGCTTTCAGGCCAGGCACGGTGACTCACGCCTGTAATCCCAGCACTTTGGGAGACCAAAGCAGGCAGATCATGAGGTCAAGAGTTCGAGACCAGCCTGGCCAATATGGGGAAACCCCATCTCTACTAAAAAATACAAAAATTAGCCGAGCGTGGTGGCACATGCCTGTAGTCCCAGCTACTCAGGAGGCTGAGGCAGGAGAATTGTCTGAACCTGGGAGGCGGAGGTTGCAGTGAGCTGAGATCATGCCACTGCACTCCAGTCTGGGTGACAGAGTAAGACTCTGTCTCAAAAAAAAAAAAAAAAAAAGAAAAAAAAAGGCTTTCAGTTTTTCCCCATTCAGTATGATACTAGCTGTGGGTCTGTCATACATGGCTTTCATTATGTTGAGGTATGTTCTTTCTATACCCAGTTTTTTGAGGGTTTTCTTTTATCACAAAAAGATGTTGAATTTTATTAAATGTTTTTCAGCATCAATTGAAATGATCATTATGTTTTTTGTCCTTCATTCTGCTGATATAATGTATCACATTGATTTATTTGAATATGTTGGAACATTCTTGTGTCCCCGGAATAAATCCCATTTGGTCATGATGAATGATTGTTTTAACATGTTGTTGAATTCGGTTTGCTAGTATTTTGTTGAGGATTTTTGCATCAGTGTTCATCAGGGATCCTGGCCTCTAGTTTTCTTTTATTTGATGTGTCTGTCTGGTTTTGGTATTAGGGTAATACTGGCTTCATAGAATGAGTTTTGAAGTACTTCGTCTGTTCTTTGGAATAGTTTGGGTAGAATTGGCATTCGTTCTTCTTTAAATGTTTTGTAAAATTCACCAGTGAAGCCATCAGGTCCCAGGCTTTTCTTTGCTGGGAGGCTGTTTTGTTGTTTTTTTTTTTTTTTTTTTTTTGAGAGAGAGAGTCTCGCTCTGTCACCCAGGCTGGCGTGCAGTGGCATGATCTCGGCTCACTGCAACCTCTGCCTTCAGGGTTCAAGCAATTCTCCTGCCTCAGTTTCCTGAGTAGCTGGAATTACAGCTAATTTTTTGTATTTTTGTTAGAGACAGTTTCACCATGCTGGCCAGTGTGGTCTCGAACTCCTGACCTCAAGTAATCTGCCTGCCTCGGCCTCCCAAAGTGCTGGGATTACAGGTGTGAGCCACTGTACCTGGGAGACTTTTTATTACAGCTTCAAACTCATTACTTGCTATTTGTCTGTTTAGGTTTTGGATTTCTTCATGGTTCAATCTTGGTAGGGTGTATGTCGTTAGGAATTTATCCATTTCTTCTAGATTTTCCAATTTATTGGCATATAGTTGTTACAGTAGCCTCTAATGATCCTTTGAATTTCTGCAGTATTCATTGTAATGTCTTTTCAGCTCTGATTTTAATTATTTTAATTACTTATCTGATTTAATTATTTATTTTTTCCTTAGTCTGGCTAAATGTCAATTGTATTTATCTTTTCAAATAATTTAAAGTTTTATTGATCTTTTGTATTATTTGTTCTGTTTCAGGTTCATAGATTTCTGCTCTAATTGTTATTATTTCTTTTTTTCTACTAATCTTGGGTTTGGTTTTCTCTTGCTTTTCTAGTTCTTTAAGATGTATTATTAGGTTGTTTATTTGAAGTTTTTGATGTAGGCCCTTATTGCTATAAACTTTCCTCTTAGTACTGCTTTTGCTCTATCCCAAAGATTTTTATATGCTATATTTTCATTATCATTTGTAAATTTCCTTTTTAATTTTTTCATTGACCCATTGGTCATTCAGGAGCATATTGTTTAATTTCCATGCATATGTATAGCTTCCAAAATTCCTCGTGTTATTGATTTCCAGTTTTATTCCATTGTGATCAGAGAAGAACCTTGATATAATTTCATTTTTTTGAATTTTTAAAGACTTGGTCTATCCTTGAGAATGATCTATGTGCTGAGGAGAAAAATGTGTATTCTATAGCCTTTGAAAGAAATGTTTTGTAAATGTCTGTTAAGTCCATTTGATCTGTAGTGCAGATTAAGTCCATTGTTTCTTTGTTAATTTTTTGTCTGGATGATCTTTCCAATGCTGAAAGTATGGTATTGAAGTTTTCAGCTATTATTGCATTGGAGTCTATCTTTTTAGCTCTAATAATATTTGCTTTGTATATTTGGGTGCTCCAGTGTTGGGTGTATATATATTTATAATTGTTAGAGTCTCTTGTTGAATTGACCCCTTTATCATTATATAATTCTTTGTGTCTTTTATATAGTTTTTGTCTTGGAATCTATTGTGTCTGATATAATTGTAGCTACCTCTGCTCTGCTCTTTTTTTGGTTTCCATTGGCATAGAATATATTTTTCCATCTTTTTATTTTCAGTCTATGTGTCTTTATAGGTGAAGCTTGTTCCTTGTTGGCAACAGATTGTTGGGTGGTGACTTTTGTCCATTTAGATACTCTATGTCTTTTGATTGGAGAGTTAAGTCCATTTACATTCAATGTTATTACTGATAAGTATAAACTTACTCCTGCCACTCTGTTGTTTTCTGGTTGTTTTGTTGTCTTCTCTTCTCCTTCCTTCCCTTCCTTCCTTCCTTCCTTCCTGTTTTTCTTTTAGTGAAGGTGATTTTCTGGTGGCATGTTTTAATTTCTTGCTTTTTATTTTTTGTATATCTGTTATACATTTTTTGATTTGAGGTTACCATAATGCCTGCAAATAATATCTTACAATGCATTATTTTAAATTAATGACAACTTAATACTGATTGCATAAACAAAGAAAAAATTAATTTAAAACTCTATACCTTACCTTCATCCCCCTGCTTTTTTTAACATCTTGTTTCTATTTATAACTTATAATATCTGTGTCTTGAAAAGTTGTAGTTATTATTTTTGATAGGTTCACCTTTTAGTCATTCTACTCAACCTATGAGTAGTTTACATACCACAATTACAGTGTTACAATATTCTGTGTGTTTCTGTGTACTTACTTCAGGTGATTTCTTACAGTTCATTAACATCCTTCTATTTCAAACTGAAGAACTCCCTTTAGCATTTCTTGTAGGAAAGGTTTGGTGTTGACGAAATCCCTCAGATTTTGCTTTTCAGGGAAAGTCCTTATTTCTCCTTCATGTTTGAAGGATATTTTCATTGGATATACTATTCTAGGTTAAAAGTTTTTTTTCCTTCAGCACTTTAAATATGTCATGCCACTGTCTCTTGGCCTATTAGATTTCCTCTGAAAAGTCTGTTGCCAGATATTTTGGAGCTCCTTTGTATGTCATCTTTCTTTTCTCTTGCTGCTTCTTTATCCCTGACCTTTGAGAGTTTGATTATTAAATGTCTCAAGGTAGCCTTATTTAGGTTAAATCTCCTTGGTGTTCTATAACCGTCTTGTACTTGAATATTGATATATTTCTCTAAGCTTGGGAAGTTCTCTTTGATCCCTTTGAGTAAATTTTCCCTACTCTGATTTCTCTCTCTACCTCTTCTTTAAGGCCAATAACGCTTACATTTGCCCTTCTGAGGTTACTTTTTAGATCTTGTAGGTATGCTTCATCCTTTTTTATTTTTTCTTTTGTGTCCTCTGATTGTGTATTTTCAAATAGTCTGTCTTCAAGCTCACTAATTCTTTCTTCTGCCTCATCAATTCTGCTGCTAAGAGACTCTGATGCGTTCTTCAGTATGTTAATTGCATTTTTCAGCTGTAGAGTTACCGTTTGATTCTTTTTAATTACTCCAATCTCTTTGTGAAATTTATCTGATAGAATTCTGAATTCCTTCTCTGTATAATGTTGAATTTCAATGAGCTTTCTCAAAACAGCTATTTTGAATTATCAGTCTTAAAGGTTACATATCCCTTGTCTCTCTGGAATTGGTCACTGGTACCTTATTTAGTTCTTTTTGTGAGGTCATGTTTTCCTGGATGGCTTTGTGGCTTGTGAATGTTCGTGGGTGTTTGGGCATTGAAGAGTTAGGTATTTATTGTAGTCTTTGCACCCTGGGCTTGTTTGTAGCTGTCTTTCTTGAGTAGGCTTTCCAAGTATTCAAAGGGACTTGGGTATTGTGATCTAAGTCTTTGGTCACTGCAGCCATATCTGAATTACAGGGTACCCCAAGCTCAGTAACGCTGCAGCTCTTGCAGACTCATAAAGATATCACCTTGGTAATGTTGGGTGAGATCTGGGAGAATTTCCTGAATTACCAGGCAGAGACTATTGTTCTCTGCCTTTACTTTCCTTCAGCCAAATGGTCTCTCTCTCTCTGTCTCTGTGTGTGTGTGTGTGTGTGTGTGTGTGCGCACGCTGAGCTGCCTGGAGCTCGGGGAGGGGTGGGCACAAACATCCCTATGGCCACCACCACTGGAACTGTGCTGGGTCAAACCTAAAGCCAGCACAGCACTGGTTCTCACCCAAGACCTGCAGGGACCACTGCCTAGCTACCATTTATGTTCACTCAAGGCCCAAGGGCTCTACAGTGAATCTAGCCAGGCTTGTGTCCTTCCCTTCAGGGCTGCAAGTTCCCTTGGCCTTGGACAGGTCCAGAGACGCCATCCAGGATCCAGGTCCCGAAGTTGGGAAACTTAGGAGTCGACCTGGGGCTCTATTCTACTGCAGCTGGCATCCAAGCCACAAGAGAGAATCCTTCCCAGTCTTCCCTCCCCTTTCCTCAAGCAGAGGAGTCTCTGTATGGCCACCGCCATACCCAGGCCCACTGTGAGGTATTATCTACTGCTAATATTCACTCAAGGCCCAAGTGCTCTTCCGTCAGCTTGTGGTGAACGCTGCCAAGCCTGGGTCTCCCCCTTCAGGGCAGTGGGCACCTCTCTGGCCCAGAAATGCCATTCAGGAGGCAAGGCCTCGAATCAAGGACCCCAGAAACCTGCTTGGTGTTTTCCTCTACTGTGGTTGAGCCGATACCCAAGCTGCAAGACCAAGTCCCCATTACTATTCTCTCTCCTTTCCTCAAGCAGAAGGAGTATCTTTCCACAGCCACCATAGCTGAGAATGTGCGGGGTCATAACTGAAGCCAGCATAGCTCTGAGTCTCACCCAAGGCCTGCGACAAGTACTGCTTGGCTACCACTGCTGATTATTCAGGGCCCAAGGCTCCTTAGGCAGCAGGAGATGAATTCTGCCAGGACTGGGTGCTTTCCTACAAGACACCAGGTTCCTTTCTGGCACAGGGTGTCTCTAGAAATGTCATCTGGGAGCTAGGTCCTGGAATGGGGACCTCGGGATTCTGCCTGATGTCCTATTCTACTGTCGCTGAGCTGGTATCCAAGTTGCAAAACAAAGTGCACTTTATTGTCCCCTCTCCTCTCCTCAAGCAGAAGAAAGGGGTCTCTCCAGGCACTGCAAGCCGTGCTGCCTAGGGTCGGGGGAGTGGTGACACAAGCACTCCCTTGACCATCCCAGCTGGTGTCTCACTAAGTTGCATGCCCCCCAAGTCCACTGGCTCAGAGCCCAGCACAGCAACAGGACTTGCCTGGGAATAGCATCCTTGTGGCCTAGACTCCCTTTCAAGTTTATTTAGGATCTGAGTCCTTTAGCCCACAGAGGCAGGCCTTGTGAGAACTCAGGTTACAACCACTGGGACGGACGATTCACTTCTGGCCAGGGCTCCTCTAGATGCTCCCTCAGTGGACACTGGCTGAGTTTTGCCCATGTTCTTTTCCACTGTGACAGGACAGCACTGAGTTCCAGTGCAGAGTCCCATAAAATCATTGTGCTCTCCGCTCTCCTGCCCTCA
The DNA here is from genome assembly GCF_003255815.1 of Theropithecus gelada. Taxonomy (NCBI): domain Eukaryota; kingdom Metazoa; phylum Chordata; class Mammalia; order Primates; family Cercopithecidae; genus Theropithecus; species Theropithecus gelada. The sequence continues at coordinate 24,628,398 of NC_037671.1, forward strand.
AGTGCACTGATTCTCTCTCTCTCTCTCTCTCTCTCTCTCTGTGTGTGTGTGTGTGTGTGTGTGTGTGCGCTGAGCTGCCTATGCCATGTGGTCACTGCTGTGGAATGGGGGAGAGGGAGTCTCGGCAATTCAGGACTATCTTTTTTTTTTTTTTTTTTGGAGACAGAGTCTCGCTCTGTCGCCCAGGGTGGAGTGCAGTGGTGCAGTGGCATGATCTCCGGTAATTGCAACCTCCGCCTCCCGGGTTTAAGCGATTTTCCTGCCTCAGCCTCCTGAGTACCTAGGATTACAGGCACCTGCCACCACGCCCAGCTAATTTTTTTACTTTTAGTAGATACGGGGTTTCACCATGTTGGCCAGGCTGGTTACGGACTCCTGACTTCAAGTGATCTGCCTGCCTCAGCCTCCAAAAGTACTAGGATTACAGGTGTGAGCAAAGTGCCAAAGTGCTGGGATTGTAGGTGTGAGCCACTGTGCCCCACCAGGACTGTCTTTTCTAACTTCTTTAGTGCCTCTTTCCTTGATATGATGTTAAAACCAGGTACTGTGATCCCTCTCTGACTTTTGGTTCTTTCAAAAGTGCTTTTTTGTGCGGATAGTTGTTCAATTTGGTGTTCCTGCAGGGAGTGTGGGGGAAGGGCATTGCTGGAGGCTTCTATTTGGCCATCTTGCTCCACCTCCCTCTATTCAATTTCTGACTCTCATTAGACAATTCCTTGAAAGCAGGAAGCATGCTTAATTTGGTTTCCACCATACACCAGCTCCTAACACAGTATTTTCTGTATAATAAGTGCCCCAGAAATACTTGTTAAATTAATGCTAAGTGAAAGTTTCATTTCTGATCTAGTGGGGGAGAAGGGAGAAAGTATAGAAAAAAGGGAAAGATGGGAGAGGTATTTTATGACTATTTCGGTATGATTATTGGTACCCCTTTTTGTTTTTACCAAAAGAAAAAACAAAAGCTGGGTGCAGTGACTCACATCTGTAATCCCAGCACTTTGGGAGGCCGAGGTGGGCAGATCATTTGAAGTCAGGAGTTCAAGACCAGCCTGTGCAACACAGTGAAACCCCATTTCTACTAACAATACAAAAATTATCTGAGTGTGGTGGTGCGTGCCTGTAATCCCAGCTACTCGGGAGGTTGAGGCAAGAGAATCACTTGAACCTGGGAGGTGGAGGTTGCAGGGAGCCAAGATCCAGCCACTGCACTCCAGTCTGGGCAACAGAGTAAGACTCCATCTCAAAAAAAAACACCAAAGCCACAGCCTACTTTAAGTCCTCCTAAAACAATCACACTGTATTTGTGCTAGAAAAGACCTTACTACAATTACCTCATATTGCAAAAGAAAAGAATCATATTTTATGACTTATTTTAAACAAAGGGTGATATCCTTGCTGATGATTAAAAGCAGGAGGTCAGCAAGCTATTCTTTGCAAGCTAAATGTGGTCTACCACCTATTTTTGAAAATAAAATTTATTGGAACAGAGCCATGCTCATTCATTTATGTATTGTCTATGGCTGCTTGTACATTTTGACAGCAAAGCTGAGTAGTTGTGATAGAGAATATAGCCTGCAAGCTTAAAATATTTACTATCTAGCCCTTTACAGAAAACATTTGCTGACTCCTGCTTTAAAGTATTGGACAGTAAATTTCCTTTAAATATCTTTGTGTTTTCTGATATGTTTTTATCTTTTTACTGAGGCATGCATAAAGGCATAAACACCACTGATCTTTAGTATACTGTTTGATAAATTATTATGTATAAAAACCCCCTTGCATGCATTACTCAGGTAAATATATTGACTATTTCAAATATTCTAGAAGGTTGTCTCATGGCCATCCTACACAACCCTTCATCGATAGGTAACCACTACTCTAACTGCTATGACTAACAATTAAATTTGTCTGTTCTTGAACTTCATATAAATGGAATAATGCAACACATACTCTTTTTTGTGCTAGCTTCTTTTACTCAATATAATGTCTGTTATTTTATTTCTGTGTAGCATTCCGCTGTACGAAAATACCACAAGATATTTATCCATTATTACCTTAATGGATATTTGGATTATTTCTGTGTTTGGGACATGAACATTTTTTGGTTTTTTTTTTGAAACAGGGTCTCACTCTGTCACCAAGACTGGAGGGCAGTGGCGCAATCATGGCTCACTGCAGCCTCAGCTGCCTGGGCTGAAGTGATTGTCCCACCTCAGCCTCCAGAATAGCTGAGACCACAGGTGCCCAACACCATGCCAGGTGAATTTTTTTCTTTTTTTTTTGAGACGTAGTCTCACTCTGTCGCCCAGGCTGGAGTGTAGTAGTGCGATCTTGGCTCACTGCAACCTCCGCCCCAGTGAGTTCAAGTGATTCTCCTGCCTCAGGCTCCCAAGAATCTGGGATTACAGGCGCTCGCCACCACGCCCAGCTAATTTTTGTATTTTTAGTAGAGATGAGGTTTCACCATGTTGGCCAGGCTGGTCTCAAACTCCTGACCCCAGGTGATCCACCCGCCTCAGACTCCCAAAGTGCTGGGATTACAGGCGTAAGCCACTGCACCCAGCCAGGCTAATTTTTTAATTATGTGTAGAGATGAGGTCTCACTATATTGCTTAGGCTGGTCTCAAACTCCTGGGCTCAAGTGATTCTTCCACCTCAACCTCCCAAAGTGCTAGGATTATAGGCATAAGCCACTGTGCCTGGCCAACATTCTTGTATGTGCCTTTTGGTAGATCTATACACTTATTTCTTTTCAGTATATATCTAGGGGTAAGGTTGCTGGACATATTAGCTTAGTAAGTAGCCACAGCTTTCCATAGCAGTTGTATAAATGTACATGACCACCAAATTTGTGAGAATTTCAAATATTCCACATCTGTGCCAACACTTGCTTTTGTTACTCTTTCAATTTTAGCTATTCTTGTGGGTCTACAAGTGGCATATTGATGTGGTTTTATTTTGTATTTCCCTAATACATACATTTTCATATGGTTAATGGCAATTTGTATAGCCTCTTTTTTGAGGTGCCTGTTCAAGTCTTTGCCTCATTTCTTTTAACAGGAAAAATACAAATACTTCATCAGATATATGTATTATGAATATCTTCTGCCAGTATTTGATTTAATGCTTAGTATTTTTTTTTTTTTTTTTTGAGACAGAGTCTCAGTCTGTTGCTCAGGCTAGAGTGCAGTGGCACGATCTTTACTCACTACAACCTGTGCCTCCCGGGTTCAAGTGATTCTTGTGTCTCAGCCTTCCAAGTAGCTGGGATTACAGGCATGCACCACCACACCTGACTAATTTTTCTATTTTTTTAGTAGAGATGCAGTTTTGCCATGTTGGCCAGGCTGGTCTTAAACTCCCGACCTCTAGTGATCCACCCACCTTGGCCTCCCAAAGTGCTCAGATTACAGGTGTGAGCCACTGCCCCTGGCCAATGCTTAGTATTTTTGTGTGCCCTATGTAAGAAATCTTTGCCTACTTTAAGATTCATAAAGATACCTCTTACGTTTTCTCTGCACATTTAGGTTTGCAACATATGATATATTATTTTCTGTGTATGGCTTGAAATAGAGGTCAAGGTTCATTTTGTTTCTCCATGTGAACGTGAACATACAATCGCCCCTGCACCATTTACTAGTGGAAAAAATAAACCCACTCTCCTTTGCCACAAAATTGCAGTGGTGTCTTGGTTATAAATCAAGTAACTCTCTAAGTGTGAGTCTATTTCTGACTCTCTTTTCTGTTCACTTGGTCTATAATTTGTCTAATCTTATATCAATACCACTCTGTGTTAATCACTATAGCTCTTGAACTCTGGTAGTATATAAATTCTCCATCATTGTTTTTCCTCTTCAGGATTCTTTCAACTATTTTAGGTCCTCTGCATTTCTATTTAATTTTATCATCAGCTTGGTTATTTCTACAAAACAAAACAAAAAACCTAGAATTTTTGGGGGACTGCATTGAATCTATACATGAGTCTCAGAGGCATACACGTTTACAAAATTGAGTTTCCCAACCTAAAAACACAGTATACCTCCTAAATCAGGTGTTTTGTTTTGTTTTTTGAAACGGAGTCTCTCACTCTGTCACCCAGGCTGGAGTACAGTGGCGTGATCTCAGCTCATTGCAACCTCTGCCTCCCGGATTCAAGCAATTCTCCTGCCTCAGTTTCCTGAGTAGCTGGGATTACAGGTGCCCACCACCACACCCAGCTAATTTTTATGTTTTTAGCAGAGATGGGGTTTTGCCATGTTTGCCAGACTGGTCTCAAACTCCTGACCTCAGGTGATCCACTCACCTTGGCCTCCCAAAGTGCCGGGACTACAGGTGTGAGCCACCGTGCCTGGCCTAATTTAGGTTTTTGTTTGTTTGTTTGTTTGTTTTTTGAGATGGAGTCTCGCTCTGTCGCCCAGGCTGGAATGCAATGGTGCAGTCTCTGCTCACTGCAACCTCCACCGCCCAGGTTCAAGTGATTCTCCTGCCTCAGCCTCCTGAGTAGCTGGGATTACAGGCGCCTGCCACCAACCCCGCCCAGCTAATTTTTGTATTTTCAGTAGAGACAGGGTTTCACCAGGTTGGCCAGGCTGGTCTTGAACTCCTGACCTCAGGTGATCCACGCGCCTCAGCCTTCCAAAGTGCTGGGATTATAAACGTGAACGTGGTGCCTGGCTAATTTAAGTATTTTTAATGTCTCAGAAAAGTTATGTAGTTTTCAGGACAAAGGCTTTTTACTTCTTTTATTAGGTATATTCGTATGTATTTTATGATTTTTGGTTCTATTATAAATTTTTTTTTGTACAGTTTGATTTGTTGTTAGTACTTGGACATACAATTGATTTTGCATCCTTAATATGTTGAACTCACTTATTAATGTTAATAGTTTATAGATGGCCGGGCGCACTGGCTCAAGCCTGTAATCCCAGCACTTTGGGAGGCCGAGACGGGCGGATCACGAGGTCAGGAGATCCAGGCCATCCTGGCTAACACGGTGAAACCCCGTCTCTACTAAAAAAAAAAATACAAAAAACTAGCTGGGCGAGGTGGCGGGCGCCTGTAGTCCCAGCTACTCGGGAGGCTGAGGCAGGAGGAATGGCGTGAATCCGGGAGGCGGAGCTTGCAGTGAGCCGAGATGCGGCCACTGCACTCCAGCCTGGGCGGCAGAGCGAGACTCCGTCTTAAAAAAAAAAAAAAAAAATAGTTTATAGATTTTTTGGATTTTCTGTACAAAAGCAATGTTATTTCTTTTTTCTAATCTTTATATATTTTATTCTTTTCTTCACCCTCTTATATTGGGTAGGGCCTCTAGTACCATAACTGAATAAAAGTGGTGGAAGTGGACAGTGTTGCATTATTTCCCACTTCAACCAAAAAGTATTCAAAATCCCACTATATGTATAATTGTAGGATTATGAGATTGAGAAAGTTCCCTTCTGCCCCTAGTTTGCTGAAAGTTTTTATCCTAAGTGGATGTGAATTTTATCAAATGCTTTCTATGAAGGTATCAAAAAGATATTATTTTTCTCCCTTATTCTGTTAATGTGGTATGTTATACCGATTATTTTTAAGTATAATCTAATCTTGCATTCCTGGAGTAAACCCTACTAGGTCATGTATTATATATATATATATCTCTTTATATATTGCTGTTGTTGTTTATTTTATTTTATTTTACTTTATTTATTTTAGACAGAGTCTCACTCTGTCACCCAGGCTGGAGTGTAGCGGTACAATCTCAGGTCACTGCAACCTCCACCTCCCAGGTTCAAGCAATTCTCCTGCCTCAGTCTCCTGAGTAGCTGGGATTACAAGCGCCCACCACCACGCCTAGCTAATTTTGTATTTTTAGTACAGACTAGGCTTCACTATGTTGGCCAGGCTGGTCTCTTAACTCCGACCTCAAATGATCCGCCCGCCTCGGTCTTCCAAAGTGCTAGGATTACAGGTGTGAGCCGCCGCGTCCGGCCATAAGTTTATATATTACTGGATTTGATGTATTAATATTTTGTTGAAAATTTTTGCCTCTATGTTCATGAGGAATTTTGGAGTGTAATTTTCTCTTCTTACAATTTCCTCATCAGATTTTGGTATCAAAGTTCTGTGGCATCATAAAATAAATTGTAAAGTATCTTCTCTTTCTCTGGTTTTTGAAATTTTTCTTGTAAAATTGGTGTCGTTTTTTCCCTTAAATTTGTGGAAAATTCACAAGGAAAGTCATCTGAGCCTTGTGTTTCCTTGGGGAGAGGGTTTTTACATTCTAGATTTAATTACTTTAACAGATATAGAATCATTCAGATTTTCTTCCTTTTTGTATTAATTTTTGTAAGTTTTGTTTTGCAAGGAATTTTCCCATTTTCTTCAAGTTGTTAATTGATTGGCATACAGCTATTATATTTTTTCATCTTCTTAATACCAGTATAATCTTTTTCCATTATGCACCTTTTTCCAGTATGCACCTTTTCGATTCATGATATTGGTAATTTGTGCTTTATTTTTTTTCTCTTGATCAGTCTTGCTAGGGGTAGTAATCACTTCCAAGAACAAATTTTTATTTTCAGTACATCTGCTTTCTATTTCACTGATGTCTGCACTTTTCTTTATAATCATTCTTCCTTATACTTTCCTTGGGTTTAACTTACTCTTTCTAGTTTCTTCTGTTGGAATCCAAGACATCTTTGATTTTATTTTCTAACACATGCATTTGAAGTTGTAAATTTTCCTGTGAGAGGCCGGGCATGGTGGCTCACGCCTGTCATCCTAGCACTTTAGGAGGCCAGGGTGGGCGGATCACCTGAGGTCAGGCGTTCGAGACCAGCCTGACCAATATGGAGAAGCCCCATCTCTACTAAAAATAACAAAATTAGCCGGACATGGTGGCGCATGCCTGTAATCCCAGCTACTCAGGAGACTGAGGAAGGAGAATTGCTCGAACCCAGGAGGCAGAGGTTGTGGTGAGCCGAGATCGCACCATTGCACTCCAGTCTAGACAAGAGGGAAACTTCGTCTCAAAAAAAAAAAAAAAAAAAAAATGTCCTGTGAGTGCATCCATTTTGATAGGTCGTATTGTCCTTTTCAATATGTTCAAAATAATAGTTTCTAATGTGATTTCTTGTTTCAAGTGTTGGTTATCTAAAAGTACATTGCTGAGCCAGGCACGGTGGCTCACACCTGTAATCCCAGCACTTTGGCAGGCCAAGACAGGCAGATCACGAGGTCAGGAGATCAAGACCATCCTGGCTAATACGGTGAAACCCCATCTCTACTATAAATACTAAAAATTAGCCAGGCGCGGTGGCGGGTGCCTGTAGTCCCAGCTACTCGGGAGGCTGAGGCAGGAGAATCGCTTGAACCCAGGAGGCGGAGGTTGCAGTGAGCAGAGATTGCACCACTGTACTACAGCCTGAGCAACAGAGTGAGATTCTGTCTCAAAAAAACAAAAAACAAAAACAAAACAAAACAAAGAAACATTGCTGGTGTGGTGTGGTGGCTCACACCTGTAATTCCAGCACTTTGGGAGGCCAAAGCAGGTGGATCACTTGAGCCCAGGGGTTCAAGACCAGCCTGGGCAACATGGGCAACCCTATCTTTACAAAAAAAAAAAAAAATACAAAAAAGTATTTGGGCATGGTGGTGTGTGCCTATAGTCCCAGCTACTTGGGAGGCTGAGAGGTAGGAGGATTGCTTGAGCCTGGGAGGTTGCAGCTTTAGTGAGCACTATTCATGCTACTGCACTCCAGCCTGGGTGACAGGGTGAAATTCTGTCTCAAAAAAAAAAAAAAAAGTATGTTGCTGGCTGGGAGTTGGTGGCATGCTCCTATAGTATCACCTACTTGGGAGGCTGAGGCAGGAAGACTGCTTGAGCCCAGGAGTTCAAGGCTGCAATGAGCTATGATTGCACCTGTGAATAGCCACTGCACTCCAGCCTGAGTAACACAGTGATGCTCCATCTCTCAACTTAAATAAACAACAAAAAAATGTAAAGTTTGTGCCTTACTTTTCAAACATTTTGGGATATTCTGATTACTTTTTCATTGTTAATTTTCAGTTTAATCCCACTGTCAGTAGAGATACACTCTGAAATACCAGTCTTTTGAAATTTACTGAAATTTGATTTAAGACATAAAATTTAATCTCTTTTGATAAAGATTTAAGGACTGTGTATCTGCAGTGTTTGGTATATTGCTGTATCCAAGTTGATTAGGTCAAGTTCATTGACAGTGTTGTTCAAATCTTCTATATCTTTACTGGTGTTTTATTGTTTTGATCTATTAGTTACCATATCAATCCATTTGTGATGCTAAAACAAAATACCTTAGACTGGCTGATTTATAGAAAACAGAAGTTTATTTCCACAGTTCTGGAAGCTGGGAAGTCCAATATCAAGGCACCAACAGATTCGATGTCTGACGAAGTCTCATCCTGCTTCATAGATAGTGCTTCTTGTTGCATCCTCGCATGGCAGAAGGGGAAGAAAGGGCAAACAGACTCTCTCAAACCCGTTCACAAGGACACTAATCACATTCATGTGGGCAGAACTTCCATGATCCAGCCAACTTCCAAAGGCTCCACTTCCCAATACCATCACATTGCAAATTAAGTTTCAACATATGGATTTTAGGGAGAAAAATTCAGACCACAACAGATAGCAGTGTTACAGTCCTCCATTTTAATTTGTAGTTGTTTATTTCTCTTTCTAGTTCTGTCATTTGTTCATTTGTTTACTATATTTTAAAGCTATGTTATTAGGTGCGCAAAAATTTTTTATTATCCTCCTCTTGAGCCATTTATTTAACTGTTTCTTTACCTCTAGAAATATTTCTTATCTTAAAGTCACTATAATTATAATATAGACATGTCAGCTTCCTTTTGGTGTTTGTATAGGATACACTTACCTATTTATTTTTATTTTTATTTATTTATTTTTTCTTTTTTTGAGACGGAGTCTCGCTCTGTCGCCCAGGCTGGAGTGCAGTGGCCGGATCTCAGCTCACTGCAAGCTCCGCCTCCCGGGTTTACGCCTTTCTCCCACCTCAGCCTCCCGAGTAGCTGGGACTACAGGCTCACACCACCATACCTGGCTAATTTTTATATTTTTGTAGAGACAGGGTTTCATCCTGTTGCTCAAGCTGGTCTCAAACTCCTAAGCTCAAGTGACTGCCCACCTTGGCCTTCCAAAATGCAAACTATTTATTTTTAACTAGTCTGTATTCTTATATCTAAAATGTGACTTGTAAGCAGCATATAGTTGAGGTTTTCTAAAAGCCAATTTGGCAATCTTAGACTTTTAATAGGAGTGCTTAGTCCATTCATATTTAATGTAGTTACTGATTTGGTTTGCTTATAAGTCTGTAATCTTGCTATTTGCTTTTTATTTGTTCTGCCTATGCTTTGTTCCTTTATTCTGTCTTCCTTGCCTACTTCTAAATTAATCAAATATTTTTAATATTCTATTTTATCTCCTCTATTTTTAGTTACGTTTAAAAGAAGATTTTTTTTTTTTTTTGAGATGAAGTCTCACTCTGTCACCCAGGCTGGAGTGCAATGGCGCAATCTCAGCTCACTGCAACCTCCACCTCCCAGGTGGAAGCGATTCTCCTGCCTCAGCCTCCCAAGTAACTGGGATTACAGGTGCCTGCCACCATGCCTATCTAATTTTTGTATTTTTAGTAGAGACTGGGTTTCACCATGTTGGTCAGGCTGGTCTCGATCTCCTGACCTCAGGTGATCCACCCACCTCGGCCTCCCAAAATGCTGGGATTACAGACATGGGCCACCATGCCTGGCCTAAATTTTTTTTTTAATAAACATTTTTTTTAATTATTATTATTTTTTTTTTCAAAAAGTGTCTCACTATGTTGCTTAGGCTGGTCTTGAATCCCTGGGCTCAAGCAATCCTCCTGCCTTGCCCTCCCAAGGTACTGGGATTGCAGGTGTGAGCCACCACGCCCAGCCAGTTATATATTTCTGTATTGTTCTTTTAGTGATTTAATGGCTACCCTAAAAATGTGCAAATGCATACTTGACTTAGTATTGTCTATTTCCCAAACACTACAAGCAACTTACAGCAGTTTAACTCCATTCACATCCTTGCCATTCTTTGTGCTACTGTTGCCATGTATTTTCCTTCTGTGCATAAAGCCCATAAGACGTAGTTACCATGGTTGCTTCAAACAGTCAATATCTTTTTATATTTACCCAGGTGTTTATCTCTTCTTATGCTTTTCATTCCTTCCTGTACCTCTGTGCTTCTATTTCATATTATTTTCCTCCAGCCTAAAGAACTTCCTTCAATGTTTCTTAGAGTATGTGTCTGCTAGAAACAAAATCTCTAACTGTAACTTGCTTAATTTTATTTTCTTTTTAACTTTCTTTTTTTTTTTTAAACAGAGTCCCACTCTGTCCCCTAGGCTGGAGTGCAGCGGCGCCATCTCGGCTCACTGCGACCTCCGCCTCCCAGATTCAAGGTATTCTCTTGCCTCAGCCTCCCGACTAGCCGGGATTACAGGCACACGCCACCATACCCAGCTAATTTTTATGTATTTTTAGTAGAGACGGGGTTTCACCATGTTTGCCAGACTAGTCTCAAACTCCTGATCTCAGGTGATCCGCCCGCCTCAGCCTCCCAAAGTGCTGTGAGCCACCACATCCAGTCTTAACCTTTATTTTGAAGAATATTTTTAAGTTTTAGAATTCTAGAGTCAGCATTTCTTTTTTGTTTAGCTTCAAATCTTTAAAATTGTCAGTATATTGTCTTTTGATCTCCATAGTTTCTGTTAAAAAGTTAGTCTTAAGTCTTGTTTTCTTCTTTTAGCAAAATCTGTCATCCCCTCCTTTGACAGCTTTAAAGATTTTATCTTTGATGCTGGTTTTCAAAGACAGGTTTTTTGTTTGTTTGTTTGTTTGCTCATTTTTAAGCTACTTGGGGCTTACTAAGATTCTTGGACCTATAGATTGATATGTATCATCAATTTTGTAAAATTCTCAGTAAGCATCTCCTCATGTTGCTTCTGACCCACTATCCGTTTTCTCTTTAGAGGACTTCAGTAACACAATGTTAAACCATATATCTATATTCCACAAACCTTTTCCACTCTGTTTTATTTTCTCCATTTTTTCCCTGTATTTAATTTGAATATTTTCGATTGACTTGTCTTTAGATGTCCTACTCCTGTCTGCTGTAGTTTGAATGTGTTCCCCAAAGTTCATATGTTAAAATTGTAATCCCCAATCCAACGGTGCTGAGAGGTACACCTCTAAGAGGTGGTTAGGCCATAAAGGCTCTGCCCTCATAAATGGATTAATGTCATTATCATGGGATTGAGTTTGATTTGGCCCTCTCTCAATCTCTCTTGAGTTTTCTAGCCTTTCTGCCTTCCACTACAGGATGACAAAGCAAGAAAGGCTTCACCAGGTGCCAAGACCTTGATATTGGACTTCCCAGCCTCCAGAGCTGTGAGAAATACGTTTCTTTTCATTATAAATTACCAAGTCTCGGTCAGGCGCAGTGGCTCACACCAGTAATTCCAGCACTTTGGGAGGCCAAGGTGGGTGGATCACTTGAGGTCAGGAGTTCAAAACCAGACGGGTCAACATGGTGAAACCCTGTCTCTACAAAAATACAAAAATTAGCCGGGCATGGTGGTGGGTAATCCCAGCAACTCCAGAGGCTGAAGCAGGAGAATCTCTTGAACCCAGGAGGCGGAGGTTGCCATGAGCCAAGATCACACCACTGCCCTCCAGCCTGGGCGATAGAGCGAGACTCTGTCTCAAAAATAAATAAATAAATAAATAAATAAATAAATAAATAAATAAAAGTTACCAAGTCTCAGGTATTCTATAGTATAGTACAAAATGGACTAAGACACTGACTTTTACTTTTTTAGTTTTATGTAAAATCCATTCAATGAGCTCTTACATTAAGATAGAGTATGGCTGGGCAGTGGTTCATGCCTGTAATCCCAACACTGTGTGAGGCCAAGGTGGGCAGATCATTTGAGCTAAGGAGTTCAAGGCCAGCCTGGCCAACATGGTGAAACCCCATCTCTACTAAAAAACAAGAATTAGTTGGGCATCTTGGTGGGTGCCTGTAATCTCAGCTACTCAGGAGGCTGAGGCAGAAGAATCACTTGAACCCGGGAGGCAGAGGTTGCTGGGAGCTGAGATCGTGCCACTGCACTCCAGCCTCAGCGACAAAGAGAGACTGTCAAAAAAAAAAAAAAAAAAGATAGTGCTTTTCATTTCTAGAATGTCTATTTGTTTCTTTGTTTTTTGGTTTTTGGTTTTTTTTGAGACGGAGTCTTGCTCTGTCACCCAGGCCGGAGTGCAGTGTCACCATCTCCGCTCACTGCAAGCTCTGCCTCCTGGGTTCACGCCATTCTCCTGCCTCAGCCTCCCGAGTAGCTGGGACTAAAGGCACTGGCCACCACGCCCGGCTAATTTTTTGTATTTTTAGTAGAGACGGGGTTTCACCGTGTTAGCCAGGATGGTCTCGATCTCCTGACCTAGTGATATACCCACCTCAGCCTCCCAAAGTGCTGGGATTACAGGCGTGAGACACTGGACCTGGTTGTTCCTTCATTAAATAAAGATTCTGATTCTTGGCCGGGCGTGGTAGCTCACGCCTGTAATCCCAGCACCTTGGGAGACTGAGGTGGGAGGATCACCTGAGGTCGGGAGTTCAAGACCAGCCTGACCAACATGGTCTCTACTGAAAAAAATAAAATTCAAAATTAGCCTAGTGTGGTGGTGTATGCCTGTAATCCCAGCTATTCGGGAGGCTGAGGCAGGAGAATCACTTAAGCCCGGGAGACGGAGGTTGCAGTGAGCCGAGATCGCACCATTGCACTCCAGCCTGAGCAACAAGAGCGAAACTCTCTCTCAAAAAAAAAAAAAAAGAACTGTGATTCTCTGTTTAAATGTTTCATCTTTTCATTTACTTTTTCCACAATTTCTTTTCTTCTATGAAAAAAACAATTATAATAAAGTCCATGTCTGTAAACTTTAATATCTGGATGATCTGGAACCTGGAAGCAGGTTATGGCCTGCTTCTATTTTCTACTTTTTCTCTTCATGTATATTTACCTGCTTCTTTGCCCATCACATAATATTGTAGGATGAACCCTGTATATCAAATAACTACACACATTGCAATTGTTACTCTTTCTGCACCCAGAGAGAATTTGTAGTTTTGTCTGTTAGTGGATAAGGTGAACGACTGATCATTTCAAGCCAACCAGGAATGGCATTAGTTTGGGGCTGGCTTGCACCTTTAGTTAAACGCAGCTTACATGTGTTTTCAACTATCTTAGGGCCAGACCTTCTTATGTTTGTTGCAGATTCCTCCCTCCATGGAACTTTGTCTCCTAAGTACCAAGACCCTTCTGGAGATTTTATTCTGCCATTCTTGCCCAGCCCGTTTTGGGGCATGGCCTACCTGGGAGACTGGTAAGTCTCTCTATTTCCTCCACCTTGAAAGTTCTGTCCTTCAGAGGTATAGGGCTTAGCTCTTTATTTTCTCTTCATCCAGGTTCAAAATCTGGCAAATCTTTTGAAAGGGAGATATTTTGTTTTTCTTGTTTTGTATTTTCTTGCCTTGAGCGTGACTTGGCCTCCAGTTGATTTCTCTCTGATTTGATTTGAGTCTTTGATTTGAGTCTTTGTGGCACAGCCTACCAGTCTGCTATACTGCCCTAGCACTCAATGAGTAATCTGTGAGGAAGAGCTATTCATTTGATGATCTTGTAGATTGCAATTTGTCCATGCGGAATCAGATGGGAATAAGAAAATTCTGCTTTTTCCCTTTAGTACAGTTGCTTGCTCTGTCTATGAAAGCCTGTGTCCAGACTCAGAAAATGCCCCAGGCAAGACAATGGCCAGCAATCTCGGTTCATATAACAAAGACATTTCTCTGTAGAATGTATTTCTTACAGTCTTATATGCATCTATATATCTTTGATATCTTTAATGTAATTTGTCTTTTTTCTAGTTGTAATTGCCTTCTGTTATTACCACATTGTACTTAGAAGCAGAAGTATTCATATCTAATGACTTTTTGGAATCTTTAAAAAAGAACAGCATCTATAGTTTTCATTTTTGATTATGTCCTTTCCTGATTTTGTTATTAGGGTGATACTGAATTCATAAAATGAATTAGGGAGGATTCCTTCTTACTCTATCTTGTGGAATAGTATCAACAGGATTGGTACCAATTCTTCTTTGAATGTTTGGTAGAATTCAGCTGTGAATCCATCTGGTTCTGGACTTTTTTTGGTTGGTAATTTTTTTTATTTCCATTGCAGTCTCACTGCTTATTGGACTGATCAGGGTATCTAATTCTTCCTGATTTAGGCTAGGAGGGTTATATCTTTCCAGGAATTTATCCGTCTCCTCTAGGTTTTCTAGTTTATGTAAGTAAAGGTGTTCATAGTAGCCTTGAATGATCTTTTGTATCTCTGTAGTGTCAGTTGTAATATCTCCCACTTCATTTCTTTTTTTTTTTTTTTTTTGAGACAGAATCTCACTCCGTTGGCCAGTCTGGAGTGCAGTGGTGCAATCTCAGCTCACTCCAACCTCTGCCTCCCAGGTTCAAGCAATTCTCTGGCTTCAGCCTCCCGAGTAGCTGGGATTACAGGCACATGCCACCATGACTGGATAATTTTTGTATTTTTAGTAGAGATGGGGTTTCACCACATTGGCCAGGCTGGTCTCGAACTCCTGACCTCAGGTGATCCTCCTGCCTTGGCCTCCCAAAGCGCTGGGATTACAGGCATGAGCCACCGCACCCGGCCCCATTTAATTTCTAATTGAGTTTATTTGGGTTTTCTCTCTTCTTTTTTGGCTAATCTTGCTAATGGTATATCCATTTAATTATCTTTTCAAAGAACCAGCTTTTTGTTTCATTTATCTTTTGCATTTTTTTGTTTGTTTGTTTGTTTCATTTCATTTGGTTTTGCTCTGATTTTGGTTATTTCCTTTCTTCTGTTAGGTTTGGGTTTGGTTTGTTCTTGTTTCTCTAGTTCCTTGAGGTGTGACCTTAGATTATCTGTCTATGCTCTTCCAGACTTTTTGATGTAGCATTTAGGATTATGAACTTTCCTCTTGGCACCGCTTTTGCTGTTATCTCAGAGGTTTTAATAGATTGTGTTACTATTGTCATTCAGTTAGAAGAATTTTTAAATTTCCTTCTTGATTTCATTTTTGATCCAGTGATCACTCAGCAGCAGGTTACTTAATTTCCATGTATTTGCATGGTTTTGAAGGTTCCTTTTGGAGTTGATTTCTAGTTTTATTCCACTGTGGTCTGAGAGAGTGCTTGATACTTCGATTTTCTTAAATTTATTGAGGCTTGTTTTGTGGCCTATCATATGATCTGTCTTGGAGAAAGTCCCATGCACTGATTAATAGAATGAATATTCTGCTGTTGTTGGGTAGAATATTCTGTAAATATCTGTTAAGTCCATTTTTCTCAGGGTATAGTTTAAATTCAGTGTTTCCTTGTTGACTTTTTGTCTTGATGACCTGTCTAGTGCTGTCAGTGGAGTACTGAAGTTCCCCACTATTATTGTGTTACTTTCTATCTCATTTCTTAGGCCTACTAGCAATTATTTTATAATCTAGGAGCTCATGTTAGGTGCATATATATTTAGAATTGTGATATTTTCTTCTTGGACAAGACCTTTTATCACTACATAATGTCCCTCATCGTCTTTTTAAACTGCTGTTGCTTTCAAATTTGTTTTGGCCGGGTGCAGTGGCTCATGCCTGTAATCCCAACACTTTGGGAGGCTGACGTGGGTGAATCACCTGAGGTCAGGAGTTCAAGACCAGCCTGGCCAACATGGGGAAACCCTGTCTCTACTAAAAATACAAAAATTAGCTGGGCGTGGTGGCAGATGCCTGTAATCCCAGCTACTGGAGAGGATGAGGCAGGAGAATCACTTGAACTTGGGAGGCGGAGGTTGCGGTGAGCTGAGTTCACACCATTGAACTCCAGCCTGGGCGACAGGAGTGAAACTCTGTCTCAAAAAATAATAGTAAACAAAAAAATAAAGTTTGTTTTATCTGATATAAGAATAGGTACTCCACCACTGGGCGCAGTGGCTCACGCCTGTAATCCCAGCACTTTGAGAGGCCGAAGCAGGCGAATCATCTGAGGTCAGGAGTTCAAGAGCCAACCTGGCCAACATGGTGAAACCCTGTCTCTACTAAAAATACAAAAATTAGTCGGGCGTGGTGGCGGGTGCCTTAATCCCAGCTACTCAGGAGGCTAAGGCAGGATAATGGCTTGAACACAGGAGGCGGAGGTTGCAGTGAGCCAAGATCATGCCACTGCACTCCAGCCTGGGCAACAGAGTGAGACTCCATCTCAAAAAAAAAAAAAAAAAAAAAGTACAAGTACTCCTGCTCGCTTTTGGTGTCCATTTGCATGGAATGTCTTTTTCAATGGGTTTATTCAATTTTAGCTAACTCCTATATCCACTATGGGCATTGATGAAAATATTGACTGAATTTTTAATAAAGATCTAGAGTCATTAAGAAAAAGTTACCTTCTTGCATGAACTTATATTTTGGCATCTATCAAATGGCATTGTAATTAATACAACTCTGACCTCTATTACTGCATAACAAACTACCCAAAGCATAGTGATTTAATGCAACTTACTAGTTCTCATAATTCTGTGGGCTGTCAATCTGAGTGATTCTTCTGTTGTACCCATCTGGAATCACTCCTGTGGCTGTAGTCATCTGACAGCTCAACCAAAACTGGAGAGTCCAAGATGGCCTCAGTCACATGCCTGGGATGCTGGCCTTGGAAGGGCACCTTGGTTTTCCTTATGGAGCCTTCAATCCTCCAGTAAGATAGACTGCTGAAGGTAGTTCACATGATATTTTCATGGTCTCACTGGAGTAGGTTCACAACATGATGGTTTCAATGGAGAAACCCCAGTACATGGGCACTTGTGAAGTCTGTTGGTCTCATGCTTGCTAATGCTCCATTTCCTAAAGCAACTCAGTGACCGAATCCAGAATCAGAGAGAAACAGGTCCACATAAAGGCACATGTAATAGGAGGATGATTATAAGAATCTACCACATCCACTATAAATTTAAGAACTCAGAATACAAGTAGCATCCTGATTATTTAGCATTTGCCTGCCACCCATAGTGCATAATTCACGCCTAAGCAGTAGTACTCCCTAGGGAGAATTTTTAAATTTTTGGACAACATTTTGGGTGTTCTAGTGAAATACAGCCCCATCATGCATATCTGAAGTGTATATTGTCTTATTATAAATTACCTAGTGTGTATTTCTCCTTTAGTATTACAGTCTGAACATTATAGTTTCTTTTTTAATTTTGTGCATAGTAAGTTATATAATCCACAGATTTTATTTCAGGGGAGTAAAGTTATATTACAAAATATTTGTTACAATAAGGCAGTGGTTTGGGTCTGATATTTTGAAATTAATGAGTTAAGTTTGAGTGTTTAAGTACTAGCCTTCAGTTATTTTTGAATCGTGATAGCCAGATAAAGTGTCACTAAATTATTTTTTTAACTTGGAATGTGGGACAGGAAGGATGGGAGTTTCATGCTTCAGGAAGCAGTGAAAAATCACAAAACCTCTGTACTGCCAGACTCAACACTTCTCCAGATCCCCCAAGCTATCTCTATCACCCTTCTTTCACGGCAAATTTGCATATGCATTATTGTTAGAATTTTGAACTTATTTTACAACCATACACACAGAATTCTTTTCTAGCTTGCTGACTAACTGAACAGATGGTGCAGTTCCCGAGACCAGCAGCTGGAGGGGACCCAGGCTGCGCTCGGCACACAGTAGGAGCACCATAAACGTTGATTGACTGAGTTCACTGAGGCGGTTGACGCCAAGCCATCCACTCTCTTATCTTTCTCCAGGCCCACACCCCTGGCCCGAGAGGCGGTAGCTGGGAACAGATGGCGAGTCCCGGTTGCCAGGTGTACTGCACTCCAGGCGCGGTCTGGGGCATCAGGTTCTACGGTCCCTACCCCACCCCACCCCTCCCATCCCTAGGAGTTCCCCCAACGCTGTCTGCGCCAAGTGTGATGTCTGACTACGGCGGGAGCATGGGAGGGGAAAGGCTGGGAGAAAGGAGATCGGTTGCCTGGCAAGGGGGCCCGCGCGTCCTATACTCGCTGCCCGCCACGCAGTCGTCCTTCTCCTCCTGACCCGCGTCACTTGGCAGCCAACGCGGTCTCCGTGCCTTCCCACTTCCCCTCTCTGCAATCAAGCGCCTTTCTTCCTCCTCCTCCCCCTCTTTCTGTTATCTGACATTTTGCTCTGCTTCCCTCTGCCCACTCCCCAGCGGGTTTCCCTCCCTGGCAGACGCGCGCGACCCAGCCCGCCCTCGCACAACCTCCAATAGCAGGTCAACTGGCTTGTAACGCTGGCTTAGGGTTGCTCTTGTTGAAGTGTTTTTCCAAAAGCGAAATCACCCGCTTTCCCCTACGGGGCTAAAACTGTAATTGCTACAACGGGCAGTTGGGTTGGGGGTGGGAAGCCCGTGGGGCGTGCCCCACCTAGACCGCCTGCTGGGGCCACTGGGGTGGTTTTGCCGCCCCCACCCCCCACCCCCGCCACCCCGGGTAGAGTAGGCAGCTCCACCCGGACGCTTGCGCCAGGGCCTGACTGTCGCAGCTGCCAGGGGAAAGGCAGAGACCAGCTGATCCAAGGAGGACAAAGCGAGCCGAGACCTTCCGCAGAGCCTGGCTTCCTCGTAACTGCGCCCAGGGCGCAGCCTCTCCCTGTTAACTACCTGCCATATGTTCCCTTCTCTCAGACCCGAAACCGCCTCCCACAGGTGCTGGGGACCGAATCTGGAGCGTCGGGCGCGCCCCTTGACAAGGGCGCCTGGCACCCTGGGGCGCCTCCATGGCCCTCGCAGACTCAGAGAGCCCCCGCCATCCAGTCTTTCCTGCACGACCGAGGGATTGAGGGAAGGCGCCAATGCACGCCTGCCCCTCCGTGATCCGCTTGAAGACTGGGGTGCAACCAATTGTCTACTTCCCTCAGCTCGCAGCCCTTTTCCTCCCCCCGCGCGCCGTGCACGCACAGCCTGCTCTGCCCTCCTGAAAGAGACCAGGCAGCCGCGCTCTTAATTGGGCCTCAGCCTGCGGGGTCCAGGGAGGGGATGAAGTGGATGGTTGCCCAAACGGTGTACGAAGGTCGTGTGCCTGCCGAAGAGTGAGTCCCACACGCACAGCGCGCACCGTACCATCCAAGCAAGGCTCACAGAGAGCATTTAGTTGTCCAGAGCAAAGGATGCTGGGCACTCGAGAGAGCAGGGGCCAAGTGGCTGTCAGTTCTGGTCACTGATGAAACTGGATAGCATCTCCAAGGGCCAGGGGATGGTGGTAGCAGGACGGAGGAGCCAAGCGCCCAGGAAACGACCCCCACCCCCTCGACTATCCGCGACCGGTTGCAAATTCAAAGGACTGGGAGCCCGCGAGGGTGCGGGAGGTGTCCTCGCTTGGGTTGCGTGTGCGCGCGCGTTTGTGTGTGTGTGTGCGCGCGCGCGCGTGTCTTCAGCTCCTTCCCCGGTCGTAAAACCTAAACGGAAGACGGGTGTTAAAATGCTGCTGACAGGATCGCCTGAAACATGTTTACAGTAGGAAGGACTTTCCTCCAGAAAGCACAGTCTGAGTCGATTCCAATCTATGTCCTCCCTCTAACTGTAAGCGAAAGGAGAGGCTCGGCCGCTGCGGCGGAGCGAGGCTGAGCAGCATTAATCCTCGGCGAGCTTAAGCCAGGGAGAGCGCCGTGCCTGCGAGACGGAGTCGCTGCTCTCCGAAAGGCGTTCTGCCTGAAGGAAACCTCTTTTTTCTTTTCTTTTCTTTTCTTTTTTTTTTTTTTTTTTTTTTTTTGAGTAGGGGGTGGCCTTTGCACTGGCCTCCTTAAGTAAGGCGCGCCGTTTCTCTGCAGCCGCTCTCCGAAGCCGGAGAAACTGCATTCACTTTAGCAAGAAGACAGGGAAACGGAAATTGATAATCCCCTCGAGTTGGGTTACCTGATCCAGACAGGAGGCTGGTCTAGGCTTCCCCGGTCACCAGGAGCTCCTGACAAGTGAGCAGGAGGCAGCGGGTGGTTGCCCTAAACTTTGATTTATGAAAAAAAGATCACAATTCATCGACATACCCTATTACTCGTTGAGCATTTAAGCCTCTAACTAAAGAAGGTACAGTGGTAGGGAGTGGTAGGGGTTCGGGAGAGGAGGAAGGGGGAGAAGAAAGAAAACTGACTATCCCCACGATTTCCCACCTCGCCTCGCGGGCGCAGGGAGGCTCAGCGATGCCACCTGGCGGCTGCTTCTCCCCAGATTAGGAGCCGGCTGGCTGCAGACAGGCTCTTCCCGGGTGCCATGCTTCTGCCTCTGGAAGTGAAGCAGAAGCCTGTGTTCATGCTTGCAATCTGCGTGGCTCTGCAAACATTCGTCTTCTTCTTGTTTTAATGAGAAAATGGAGAGGAAAGGAATAATGAGTTGGCATTGGCATGAACAGCTTAAGCTGTGTGCTCGTCACTGGTTATGAGAGGAAAATAGTAAAATTTTTAGAAATGCAGGTTTCTTAACTCTTAGCTTATTCTAGCGGTAGAAATAAATCCTAGGTTTCATTTACCCCAGAATCCTATTTTGATATTTTGCAAATATGAGTTATTTCCATATATTATTTTTTTCAATGCACGCACCACCACCCCCTCACCCCCATTCCGTGCTGAGCCCAGTTACAATGCAATGTCATCAACCCAAAAGGATGAAGTGCAAGTTATGCTTGTGTACTTGACTGAGAAGTAAATCAGTCTCATATGGAGGCTTCTTTTCCATAAAGTGTGGAACCAAAAATACTGGCACCTTTCAGTTGACAAAGGCCAATGCATCAGATTTCCCAGGGCTTCTTCCTTGTCAGGTAAAGTAACAACTATACAGTTTTTCCTCCTCTTTATTTTATTTGAACTGAATACTTGTCAGGTCTGACTAGCTCCTACAGTCATAGTTTCTGTAACCAAGGCAAGGCAAAATCTTGCAAATCAGTGCAAATCCAGATTTGTTAAACTAATTTCCATTCAGGTCCCTCCCTCCATGCCAAAGGACTATATTAAGCAGTGGAATAGAATCTTATGTCATCTATGCCTCATAATTGTATGGATGTGAGATTTTCTGTTGTGTAGATGTGTGAGAGCAGAAGAAATGCATTAGCAGATATTACACTTACATCTCAAATGGAATTCCATCATTTAAGGGAATAAAATACCTAATTCAAAATTTGAAATGTCTAACATCATTGCTAATAAAGACAGTCTATTATTCTAAACCAGGACTTTTTTTTTCTGCAAAATAATCTTGGCTTTCTCTTCATAGAGCTAAAAGAGTAGCATTAAGAATTACTTCATGTACTGCAAAGCCAGCAGAGGGAACACTGAGTACTGATTTAGTAGGGGCCACCAAATATCTGGTATTTTGGGAACAAAATGTCAGTAATGGAGAACTGATTACAGAGCATATGAAGTTAGGGAATTAGAAGGGAGAAATCTTTTCTCATTATTTGGTACTGAGAGGTCCAATACCTTCCAGTGTGCACACACTTACTTGGTCATAAAGGTGATTTTAATAAAAGGGCATTTGTCATATGTTTTCTTACATTGTAAGAGAACTAACTCACTAGAACAGATCTATTTCAGAAGTCTAAGCACTTGTGTAATATATAAATATATATACAGTAATCATCTTATAAAGTCAATGGAAGTTACTGATACCATATTTCATCAAGTCTGAGACGAAATTTTTCTTTTCATTTCAACTCTTCTGAAATAAGGGGACATCCTACATCTAGGGGGATATCACAGTTTCATTGGCAGTTCTTCTTCCTTGGTGGAATGTAATATAATGGTGTGTCTTAAAATTTGTTAGATTTGTTGAAATACATGTAACAAAAGAATGAGGCCAGTGGCTATGTTTTAGTACACCCTTTAAAAAATCTGTGTGTTTTAAGCAGAAATATATGACTGCTTTAATTTCCACTCTTCCCCATCATATTCGATGATGGAAGCATAAATGACTTAGAAATAGAATCAATAATACTGATACTCAACTTGACTGAATTATCAAACTAGCTACACCCTCAAGTCATTAGTTAGTACAAATCCAAAAATAAATATATTCTTGTTTATCCTAGTGAAAACATTGATCTTATAGATAATAGCCCTCTTAAAATAATTTTTTTTTGTCAGATTGGTAACATTTAAGGATGTGTTTCTATGCACACCAGATAAAATGAAGTTTATAACACAGCAACACTGTTACGCAGAAAAGGTGCCTGTGTGTTTTTGGTTTGGGTTTTTCTTTTTTTAAGGATTTGTTTCTCATTTAAAAAAAAACTATATAATACAAGTAGCTAATGGTCAAAAATTATTTGCTTTTACCCACAAAAAGAGTTTTGCTTGTGGTTGATCCTTACAAAGCCAGTCAGATGGCTACATAGGGTGTTCTTTCCAGTAAAATTCTAAGTCTGACAACCTGGGCCTATTGCCAGCCTACATACTTTATAAGTTTGACAAGATAAATAGAAATTTACTACCCAGCACTAGTTTAATCTGAATCAAAAGCTGACTTAATTATTTTGGATTGATCTTACCTAACCACTTATGGTTGGCCTGAAGAATATTAGTTTCCTATTATAGTGTTAAGGAAAGCTGATTTTTACTACAATTCTAATTTTCAGACGTTGGAAAACAAGTAATTTCTGTGGCCAACATTTATTTTGAATACCTTGGCATCCTTTCTTTGCCACATTCTTCTTAGTATTCTTCATGGAGTTCCTTTCTTTTAAAATCAATGGAATGGCAGGGTTGCCACTATTGTCCTTGTATGGTTCACATCAATGATCTGTTGTTATTATTATTATTATTATTATTATTATTATTATTTGAGACAGAGTCACACTCTATCACCCACTGGAGTGCAGTGGCTCAATCTTAGCTCACTGCAACCTCCTGGGTTCAAGCAATTCTCCCACCTCAGCCTCTCGAGTAACTGGAATTGCAGGCACAAGCATCCCAGCCCAGCTAATTTTTTTATTTTTAGTAGAGACAGGGTTTCACCACGTTGACCAGGCTGGTCTCGAACTCCTGACTTCAAGTGATCCACCCACCTTAGCCTCCCAAAGTGCTGGAATTACAGGCGTGAGCCACTGCGCCTGGCCTGTTATTACTTTTTTACATCAGTGGTTATTCTGTGTTAGTCTCTTGAACAACATGCAGCTTTTACTAGGAGCATGTCTGGTATTTGAATTAGAAAGGAAGGTATTAGTATTCATTGAGGGCTTACAATAGAGCAGGTGCTTCATAGTCACAAATTCTTTGATCCCTCACAACAACCCTCTATGAAGTAGCTCCTCCATATAATAGATGAGGAAAACTGAGACTTCGCCACATCCCCATAGTTACAAACCAGTAAGAAGGATTAGCAGCCAGGTGTACTATGAATCCGGAGGCCCTACTCTCTTCTGCTACCACTTATCACCTCCTTCTACAGTTTCTCTTTGCCTTGGTTTTTCAGTTCCCTTCGATTCAAGTAACAAATAACAAGAGGAAATATATAAGAAGGAAAGGAGGGAGATGGCTTTGGGAGGAGGAGAGGGAAGAGAGTGAAGCAATCTTTAATTCTGAAAACAGGGAAAACAAATATTTAGAAAGTAAAACCGATTTCCATCCTTTACATACGATTATACATCCTATACAAAACTCTGGAAATTTGCCCATTGAGGTAATTATGGAGCACTACCTAATGTGTTTCACGGAAAGCTCCTCTGTTTGGGCTATGCAGGATTTACAGGGAGTTTAAATCATTAAATAACCATAGTTGACCCCTATTTGGTTAAGAGAGTAAGCAATTATTGCAAAGAGGTCTTCCCTGCCTTCCACAAACAGCACAAAAATGGTTCTGAAGGGATTTACACAATACATCAACATCTGTGCTGTACCTAGAGTTGTTAAAATAATTGTGATGACAGGTGTCTAGGTACCACTTTCTTAATGGTTTTCAATATCCATTGATTTATTGTTGTGGCTTTCCCTTCCCCTTTACAGCTTTGGCTTTAAGAAAGAGCTGGGGAACAGATTTTGCACGAGAGGCTGATTCTTTATTCCAATGCTGAAAAGAAGTAATAAAAATAATCACTTGGCTTTTAAGCAGAAAGCTTCCATTTACAGTATTTCACCCTTACCCCGCCCCCTTCCAAGCCCCTTGTTATCTAACATAATGGTTGGAATACATTTCCGTCTCTCCCTTTAATAATTTCATGCATTAACATCCTCTTCACACACTGTACACACACGCACGCCCGCACACACACGCGCGCGCATACACACACACAGCAAAAGGAAAAAAGAGGCAGCAGAAATCTCAGCTGTACTTCTAGCCCTTTTAAAAAGTTTGCTCTGTAAATTGGAATGAGGTCAGATTTGGAGCTTCTCATTGCACGCGGAGATTATTATTGCATCGGGTTCCAAGCCAATGGGAAGCCCGGGGGAGGGGTTTGGCATGAGGAAGCGTTGGTTACAGCAGCTGATTGGCTGCAGCCAAGACTGTGAAAGGATAAAGAGGCGCGAGGCGGAATTGGGGTCTGCTCTAAGCTGCAGCAGGAGAAACTGTGTGTGAGGGGAAGAGGCCTGTTTAGCTGTCGGGTCTCTAGTTCTTGCACGCTCTTTAAGAGTCTGCACTGGAGGAATTCTTGCCATTACCAGCTCCCTTCTTGCAGAAGGGAGGGAGAAACATACATTTATTCATGCCAGTCTGTTGCATGCAGGCTTTTTGGCTTCCTACCTTGCAACAAAATAATTGCACAAACTCCTTAGTGCCGATTCCGCCCACAGACAGTCCTGGAGCCAGAGTCTTTTTTGCTTTGCATTGTAGGAGAGGGACTAAGTGCTAGAGACTATGTCGCTTTCCTGAGCTACCGAGAGCGCTCGTGAACTGGAATCAACTGCTTCAGGGAAAAAGAAAAAAAAAGAAAAAAAAAAAAAAAAAAAGACTTGCCTGGGAGGCCGCGAGAAACTTGTATTGGAAGCTTCAGCAACCAGCATTCGAGAAACTCCTCTCTACTTTAGCACGGTCTCCAGACTCAGCCGAGAGACAGCAAACTGCAGCGCGGTGAGAGAGCGAGAGAGAGGGAGAGACTCTCCAGCCTGGGAACTATAACTCCTCTGCGAGAGGCGGAGAACTCCTTCCCCGCATCTTTTGGGGACTTTTCTCTCTTCGCCCACCTCCGCCCCTGCGAGGAGTTGAGGGGCCAGTTCGGCCGCCGCGCGCGTCTTCCCGTTCGGCGTGTGCTCGGCCCGGGAAGCCGGGAGGGCCCGGCGATCGCGCCGCGGCCGCCGCGAGGGTGTGAGCGCGCGTGGGCGCCCGCCAAGCCGGGGCCATGGTGCAGCAAACCAACAATGCCGAGAACACGGAAGCGTTACTGGCCGGCGAGAGCTCGGACTCGGGCGCCGGCCTCGAGCTGGGCATCGCCTCCTCCCCCACGCCCGGCTCCACCGCCTCCACGGGCGGTAAGGCCGACGACCCGAGCTGGTGCAAGACCCCGAGTGGGCACATCAAGCGGCCTATGAACGCCTTCATGGTGTGGTCGCAGATCGAGCGGCGCAAGATCATGGAGCAGTCGCCCGACATGCACAACGCCGAGATCTCCAAGCGGCTGGGCAAACGCTGGAAGCTGCTCAAAGACAGCGACAAGATCCCTTTCATTCGAGAGGCGGAGCGGCTGCGCCTCAAGCACATGGCTGACTACCCCGACTACAAGTACCGGCCCAGGAAGAAGGTGAAATCCGGCAACGCTAACTCCAGCTCCTCGGCCGCCGCCTCCTCCAAGCCAGGGGAGAAGGGAGACAAGGTCGGTGGCAGCGGCGGGGGCGGCCATGGGGGCGGCGGCGGCGGCGGGAGCAGCAACGCGGGGGGAGGAGGCGGCGGTGCGAGTGGCGGCGGCGCCAACTCCAAACCGGCGCAGAAAAAGAGCTGCGGCTCCAAAGTGGCGGGCGGCGCGGGCGGCGGGGTCAGCAAACCGCACGCCAAGCTCATCCTGGCAGGCGGCGGCGGCGGCGGGAAAGCAGCGGCTGCCGCCGCCGCCTCCTCCTTCGCCGCCGAACAGGCGGGGGCCGCCGCCCTGCTGCCCCTGGGCGCCGCCGCCGACCACCACTCGCTGTACAAGGCGCGGACTCCCAGCGCCTCGGCCTCCGCCTCCTCGGCGGCCTCTGCTTCCGCAGCGCTTGCGGCCCCGGGCAAGCACCTGGCGGAGAAGAAGGTGAAGCGCGTCTACCTGTTCGGCGGCCTGGGCACGTCGTCGTCGCCCGTGGGCGGCGTGGGCGCGGGAGCCGACCCCAGCGACCCCCTGGGCTTGTACGAGGAGGAGGGCGCGGGCTGCTCGCCCGACGCGCCGAGCCTGAGCGGCCGCAGCAGCGCCGCCTCGTCCCCCGCCGCCGGCCGCTCGCCCGCCGACCACCGCGGCTACGCCAGCCTGCGCGCCGCCTCGCCCACCCCGTCCAGCGCGCCCTCGCACGCGTCCTCCTCGGCCTCGTCCCACTCCTCCTCTTCCTCCTCCTCGGGCTCCTCGTCCTCCGACGACGAGTTCGAAGACGACCTGCTCGACCTGAACCCCAGCTCAAACTTTGAGAGCATGTCCCTGGGCAGCTTCAGCTCGTCGTCGGCTCTCGACCGGGACCTGGATTTTAACTTCGAGCCCGGCTCCGGCTCGCACTTCGAGTTCCCGGACTACTGCACGCCCGAGGTGAGCGAGATGATCTCGGGAGACTGGCTCGAGTCCAGCATCTCCAACCTGGTTTTCACCTACTGAAGGGCGCGCAGGCAGGGGGGAGCGCCGGGGGTAGGAGAGGAGAAAAAAAAAAATAAAAAATGAAACGAAAAGGACAGACGAAGAGTTGAAAGAGAAAAGGGAAAAAAGAAAAAAAAATGAGCAGGGCTGGCTTCGACCGCGTTCCCGTCGTCGGAAAGGAGCGCGGCGGCGTTTTGGACCCGCGCTCCCATCCCCCACCTTCCCGGGCCGGGGACCCACTATGCCCAGCCGCAGGGACGCGGAGGAGGCAGAGGGTAGACAGGGGCGACCTGTTATTGTTGTTATTGATGTTGTTGTTGATGGCAAAAAAAAAAAAAAAAGCGACTTCGAGTTTCCTCCCCTTTGCTTGAAGAGAACCCCTCCCCTTCCAAAGAGCTTCCGGACTTGTCTGCACCCCCAGCAAGAAACCGAGTTAGTTTTCTAGAGACTGAAGGAATCTCCCCGTTCCTGCATCACCACCTTGGTTTTGTTTTATTTTGCTTCTTGGTCAAGAAAGGAGGGGATAACCCAGCGCTCCCCTCCCCTCCCCCTTTTTTAAACGCCTGATGAAGACAGAAGGTTCCGGGGTGACGAATTTGGCCGATGGCAGATGTTTTGGGGGAGCGCCGGGACTGAGAGACTCCACGCAGGCGAATTCCCGTATGGGGCTTTTTTTTTCTCTCTCTCTTCCTTTTCCCCCTGCCCCGTCTGCAGCCAGAGGAGGAGATGTTGAGGGGAGGAGGCCAGCCAGAGTGACCGGCGCTAGGAAATGACCCGAGAACCCCGTTGGAAGCCGAGCAGCGGGAGCTAGGGGCGGGGGCGGAGAAGGACACGAACTGGAAGGGGGTTCACGGTCAAACTGAAATGGATTTGCGCGTTGGGGAGCAGGCGGCGGCGGCTGCTGGTCCTGCGCCTTCCTTCTACGTGAAATCAGTGAGGTGAGACTTCCCAGACCCCGGAGGCGTGGAGGAGAGGAGACTGTTTGATGTGGTACAGGGGCAGTCAGTGGAAAGCGAGTGGTTTCGGAAAAAAAAAAAAAAAAAAAAGGAAAAAAAAAAGGTTTTTTTCTTCTCTTAATCGGAATCGTGATGGTGTTGGATTATTTCAATGGTGGGGTTAATATAGCATGTTATCCTGTCTATCTTTTAAAGATTTCTGTATAAGACTGTTGAGCAGTTTTTAAAATAGTGTAGGATAATATAAAAAGCAGATAGATGGCGCTATGTTTGATTCCTACAACGAAATTATCACCAGCTTTTTTTCATTCTTAACTCTCTAAAGGATTCAAACGCAACTCAAATCTGTGCTGGACTTTAAAAAAACAATTCAGGACCAAATTTTTTCTCAGTGTGTGTGTTTATTCCTTATAGGTGTAAATGAGAAGACGTGTTTTTTTCCTTCACCGATGCTCCATCCTCGTATTTCTTTTTCCTTGTAAATGTAATCAGATGCCATTTTATATGTGGACGTATTTATACTGGCCAAACATTTTTTTGCTTTTGTCCCTTTTTTTCTTTCCTTTCTTTTTACTTTATTTCTTTATTCCTTCCTTTTCTTTTCCTTGTTTTCTTTCTTTCTTTTTCTTTTTTTTTTTTTTTTTTGGTAGTTGTTGTTACCCACGCCATTTTACGTCTCCTTCACTGAAGGGCTAGAGTTTTAACTTTTAATTTTTTATATTTAAATGTAGACTTTTGACACTTTTAAAAAACAAAAAAAAGACAAGAGAGATGAAAACGTTTGATTATTTTCTCAGTGTATTTTTGTAAAAAATATATAAAGGGGGTGTTAATCGGTGTAAATCGCTGTTTGGATTTCCTGATTTTATAACAGGGCGGCTGGTTAATATCTCACACAGTTTAAAAAATCAGCCCCTAATTTCTCCATGTTTACACTTCAATCTGCAGGCTTCTTAAAGTGACAGTATCCCTTAACCTGCCACCAGTGTCCACCCTCCGATCCCCGTCTTGTAAAAAGGGGAGGAGAATTAGCCAAACACTGTAAGCTTTTAAGAAAAACAAAGTTTTAAAAGAAATACTGCTCTGTCCCGAGGCTTTAAAACTGGTGCATTTACAGCAAAAAGGGATTCTGTAGCTTTAACTCGTAAACCACATCTTTTTTGCACTTTTTTTATAAGCAAAAACGTGCCGTTTAAACCACTGGATCTATCTAAATGCCGATTTGAGTTCGCGACACTATGTACTGCGTTTTTCATTCTTGTATTTGACTATTTAATCCTTTCTACTTGTCGCTAAATATAATTGTTTTAGTCTTATGGCATGATGATAGCATATGTGTTCAGGTTTATAGCTGTTGTGTTTAAAAATTGAAAAAAGTGGAAAACATCTTTGTACATTTAAGTCTGTATTATAATAAGCAAAAAGATTGTGTGTATGTATGTTTAATATAACATGACAGGCACTAGGACGTCTGCCTTTTTAAGGCAGTTCCGTTAAGGGTTTTTGTTTTTAAACTTTTTTTTGCCATCCATCCTGTGCAATATGCCGTGTAGAATATTTGTCTTAAAATTCAAGGCCACAAAAACAATGTTTGGGGGAAAAAAAGAAAAAATCATGCCAGCTAATCATGTCAAGTTCACTGCCTGTCAGATTGTTGATATATACCTTCTGTAAATAACTTTTTTTGAGAAGGAAATAAAATCAGCTGGAACTGAACCCTAAATCTTGACTTTTGTCGTTATTATGCCCAATGCCTGGGATGGGAAAAGCCCTACGGTATCTAGACACACTACACAATCTGCCTTAGCTTTAAAAAAAATAAGTTATCAGAGGAGTCTTGTCAAATGCTACCTTATTGAGGAATATTAAATGTCTCTTGGCCAGATTTCTCCTGACCCTGAAATGATGGCATCAGCTGAATATGTGTCAACTCAACACATGCTTTCTAGGAATTTTCTGAGTTTACCATATTTAAAAACGACCTTTGTCTTGGAATCTGAAAAAGAGGGGGAGGGGCAACGTGGACAGAATTCTTCACAGATGAAACTGGCTAGCTGATCTTTTTTTGAACTTGGTGCTCCTGGAGCTGCTTTCTCCTTGATATGCCCATGCTTACCTCTAGCAGTGGCTATAATTGGTTTCCAAGGGTTAAGGACAAATAAGCTGTTACATTATCAGTAGATTATACAGGATTAGACTTTTACCGATGATGAAATGCTAAAGGTGTATGCAATTTTTTTTTTTCTCAAGCAGAAAGGTTGATGTGGTGCTATGATCTCCATTTTTTGCCATGCCCAACATGGTGTTAATGTAAGAGAACTGCATCAATAAAGATGACCTGGAGAAGCTGGCTCCATATGGGCTCAGAGGAAAGCCCCCTGTCTCTCAAAATAGCACTTTGGCTGCTGGAGATTTGTGCTTTTTCTAAGAATCAGGCAGGATTGTTTAGACTGCAAAGAGAAAAAGTTCTTGGATTTCTTAAGGCCTAATACTCTTGGGTTTGGAACATGCAACTTGCTAAGTGGCACTATTTCCTGTTTATTTTGAGAGTTAACAATTGCTATTAACTAACAAAAGCCATCTTTACTTCCAAATGTGTGTTAAAAATGTGTCTTTTACATGTCTTGAGTTTTTCAGCACTGGAGAGGAGGGGTTAATAAGCAGAAGTGTTTGGAAATAATCCCTTACTCCTTTGGATTACTTGTAGATTAGGGAGTATTATGCTGGAAGGTACACCTGGAAAAAGAGAACTTTGAGGACTGGTCTAAAAGGAGGGGGTTTTGTGGTTGTCCAATGGAAAGCAATGATCCATCCCCAAAAACCAATATAACTTGTGTTTCCATTTAATTTATCTCTTAAAGATAGCTACTAGTTTTCAACATTTTTTTCATGTACGGTGCTCATATATTTAGTTTTAATTGCATTTGTGTTCTGCAATTGGAATTCCATTTTTTAAAATGACCTTAGAACAACATGGCATCTAAGTTTCTTCAAAGATCTTTGCAAAAGGAAAAACCCTTCTGTAGAAAAGTGCTTTTAATTTGTGTTCATTGCAGTGATAATATAATTGTTCAGCATTTTTCAGATCCAAGATACCAATAGCATGACATAAATGCAACCTAAATGATGCGTTTTTTAAATGATGCATCTCTTTTAAAGTATATTTTTATTTCGGAGGATTCTCCTGTTAGAACTTATTTTTCCTTGACTCTCCATGTAAAAGCAGATGCTTTAAATATTTCCTTTAAGAATTTTGGTAACATTGGTTTAAAAATAAAAGCTGAAATGTGTGTGTCCTTCCTGGCAGGTGGTAAAGTAAACATAAGAAGCATTTTTGTACAATGTCTTTTCCTCTGAGTCTGTTTTCATTCATAAGGGATACTTACGTATTAGGTGGTAGAAGGCATAATAAACATGAAACGAAACAGTTTTGATTTAGTATGATTTTTTTACTTTCAGATAATTGGGATCAATAGAAAAGAATAAGTTTCAGATTTTCTTTTAAGAATATCAAGCAATTGCTTCTGGCCCTGTGCTCCATCAGAAATGTGAATCCATGATACTTGCTTAAGCAAGTTTTGTCAATTCCTAGTTGAATCCCTTTAAGTGCCAAGAAAAAAAAAAGCATGTAAGCTCAGAGGGTGGGCCCAGCTCCTGGAAAGGCTTTTGGGGTTTGTTTTTACCCTGCTCTTGGGGTACTAGGGGAGCTAAGGGATTCTGAGGAAAGCAAGAAAGCAAAGGGTTAAATGGACATCAACATTTACCAAGGGTTTCCTGTGTTTGTAGGGTACACACAAATTAGAAGACATGGTCTGGAGAATGCTATGGATCAGAATGCTTAATTATGAATTTAAAACAAATTTAGGGATCCCGAGGAAGTATTTGCAAAGACAGAAATGTTAAAAAAAATTTTTTTTTTTTTTTAAGAATACAAACCCATCTATCCATTTGGATTTCTCAGAGTGTAAGGTTGGTATGCTTTATTTCTCTTTCTGGTGGTTTTTGTTTTGTGCCTCCTCCTGGCACCCCTCCTATTAAGGCCTACAAAATACCTCTCTAACCCATATTCACTAGGGTTTACCCCTAACCCTCTCTTTCTGGAGAGAGATATCTCCATACGCATTTCTTAGTTTTCACTATCATTTGAAAGCTAAAGTGGAGGGGTGGGAAGAAAGCATCGCCAGGCATCTGCATGGTGTTTCAGGCTCTGCCAAGTGTCTATGGCCATTCCCCTTTGCCCAGGATAAAGCACAGAATTCACAGGCTGCTCTTCAAGGCCCCGCATAAAGGGTTTTAGCCCAACTTTCCAGTTCTTCCAATTGCAGTATAACCAAACTGCTCTTTCCTGATAGACTGGAATTCTTGAAGGACAGGAATTAGGCATTGAATACTTCTCGTATTCCCCAGTTTGCTTTCGCTCCTTCTTTTCACATAATAAATGCTAAATTCTTATTTGTTGACTTAACATTTGCATGGTTTCCATGGGGCCCTAAGAACTTACAACATGCATTTGCATTTTATGCTGCCTGTGGTAAGTACCAGCGCTGGATTGCATGAAAACCTGAATTAGAATTCTGCCTCTGAAACCAACAAGCTGGAGGACCTGGGACAGATTTATCAGCCTCTTTAAGTTTCCGTGTTTTAAATCGTCATACAGAAAGAGGGCTATCTAATGTAGACAGCTGTCCTGAGAACAGAGTGAGGCGGAACTTGTGTGATATGTCGTAATGCCTGGCCTACCCCATGGGCTCCTTGAATGCTAGAACCTGACCTTATGGGTGGTTCTAAAAAGCTAATGTATGTAAAGCCTAACACAGTGCCAGCAACATAGAAGATGCTTTAAATTCTAAAAATAGGGAGCAAAGCAGCGAGGCCGGGGTCCGAACTGGGGTTCTGTGCCCGCTGGGCTGCTGCCCCAGCTGGACTATCGCCATGGAACTCAGCGCGGAATACCTCATGGAGAAGCTGCAGCGGGACCTGACGGCGGAGCATGTGGCAGTGGAGGACAACACCACCTGCAGCCGTTGCGCCTGTAGCTTCCGAGTCCTGGCGGTGTCGGCCAAGTTCAAGCGCAAGTCCCTGCTTCGGAGACACCGGCTGGTGAACGCGTGCCTAGCAGAAGGGCTCCTGCACATCAATACCTTTGAACAGAAAACCCTGATCCCAGAGCAGTGGGCCCGTGAGCGGTAGAAATGAGGGACTGGGACTTGCACAGCCATTAAATTATAAAGCTGGAAAAAAAATTCTAAAAATAAATCTCCTGAATCAATGTTTCTCAGTCCGCTACACGAATCCCCAGCATCAGAATTACCTGGAGATTCTTAAGAGTAGCGATTATACGGATTGCCAGCCACAGTCAGACAGTGGGGATGGGGCCTTAATGAGCACTCCCCCATAGATTCCCAATGCTCATTGAAGTTTGGAAATCAGTACCCTCACTGTATTTTAGCATATTCTCCCGATAAGTATGCAGGCAAGGGATTATGACGCCTTCATTGTTTCAGCATGGAGAAATTGAGTTGAGAATGGCCCAATGGCTGATCTGAGGTCACAAGGTCAGAAGTGCCAGAAAGGGTATTGGAACTCTATCTCCCGAGCCCTAGCATCAGCCTAGAAATTTCGCCTTCTCCATTTCTACCGAAGGCTTGGTCCCTTGGCAAAAATTGGCAGTCCCTGCACTTCCCTTAGCCCTCTGACTCCCTATCCATTTTCTCAAGGATGCCCTTCCACCGTCCTAGTTGAAAGTTTTAAGTTTGGGCTGGGGATGTGGCTCATGCCTGTAATCCTAGTCCCTTGGGAGGCCAAGGCGGGTGGATCACCTGAGGTCAGGAGTTTGAGACCAGCCTGACCAACATGGTGAGATCCCGTCTCCACTAAAAATACAAAAAAATTAGCTGAGTGTAGTGGCACATGCCTTTAATCCCTGCTACCTGGGAGGCTAAGGCAGGAGAATCGCTTGAACCTGGGAGATGAAGTTGCAGTGAGCCAAGATTGCACCATTGCACTCCAGCCAGGGCAACAAGAGCAAAAATCCATCTCAAAAAAAAAAAAAAAGTAAGTTTAAGTAATTAGCCAAGTTAATATGTATATATATTCCAGTTAAACAACTGTGTACTAAAAGATGAACCCAGGGACTGATGTTCGGAAGAAGTATCCAAGGCAGAGAACAGAAATGATATAAATACAGTGCCTGACTTCTGCTTTGTTGTTTAAAAGGCAGAGCTTCCAGCAAGTGAGAAAATTGGAAATTATTCAGAGCGCACTCAGCCTTTATAGAGAGGGATATCGTCTACCCATTATATCCTAATGAGATTGACCGTTGGCTACAGTTAACTTGAAGGGTTTTATGGTTTCCTGCATGTGTTGTTTTCCTTCTCTATGTTAAAAAGAAGAAAAAAAAAAAACCTCTCACATCAGTAAACGGTATTTCCCAGGGGGCTGTCTGAGTAGGCTGCTGCATTTTGGTTTGGACCTTAGTTAACAATGGACTTCTATGTGTGTATGTTTGTGAATACAGGTGATAATAAATTTAGCCCATTTTATTTTCTTTTGACAGTTTCAATTCAGGGCAATTGGTTTATGGAGTACCGCCAAACAGGCCTAAGTCAAGTCATGGCAGGAAGTTTCTTGTAGGGCCTACCCTGCAGATTTTTTGTTTAAGGACCAAGTTCTAAGTCATTTGTGCACCAATATACACAGCTGCTTTGCATCATACCTAAGACATTCTAAGGGTATTCCATTTGAGTGGTTTTTTTTAAGGGTAGGACATTAAGAAACAAATGAAATATCATTTACTTAGCCCACTTGCTTCTTTAGATATTTTTCCAAATACATAATTCTTTGGATTAGTTTTTAAACACATTATAAATGTGCTGTTTCCTGACATAACATGCAGTTGAAAGGCAAGTGAAAACACTGTCTATTATCCTTAGTAGGTAGGCTCTCTCCAGTCAGTGAATGCCCAGCAGTGCAGGGCGATGGTTGGCTAATGCATGCGATGCATGTAACTGCTTTTACAAGAGCTAAGCAGAAGGGTCCTGTTGAACGATCAGTTAGCTCCCCTTGTATGTGTGGCTGGTTGTTACATTCTTTCCTACCAGCCCCTGCCCTAACTTCCTCAGATCAACACCTAAAGCCTGTGAAAATAGTCTCTTCTGGAACCCCTGACCTTCAGTCTCTGCCCCTGCTTTCTCCCTTCCCATTCCCACACTTTCTATGTGGGCCTTTTATCTCTCCTGTTTGCCAATTCCCCTTAGACTTTGAATAATTTATCTGAAGTTCCTGGGAAGTTGTGGGGCTGTCTGTAGTCTCAAAATACACTGCACTTTGTTCCTTCTCTAGGCCGAGGTAGGTCCAAAAGCCTGTCTTTGAAAGAGGTGGTGCTAAGTACATTGGGGGATTTACTAACAATTTTAATTTTTTGGATAAGCACCCAATGAATCCAAAAGCTTGAGGAAAGAAAAAATAAGAGGCAAAAGATGAAGGTGAGTAGTACATTGCAATTCCGATATCTCCCAAAGAATGTCAAGTAAATTAAGGGAACACGGATTAAGATTTCCAGTTCTTATTGTTATAATAATGTATTTTATACATGTCTTTTCAAACACATGGGAGTTTTCCTTGAGTAGTTACTAGAAGTGGAAAGTTGCTGGGTCTTAGTCTTATAGACAAAGGCTTTTGACAGTTTTCGTACCCTGGTGCTGGTTAGGTGTAAAGTGGTTTGAGGAGAGAAAAACTAGTGATATGTCTAAATGAACACAGGTTAAAAAATAAACCAAACTTTCAAACAATCATTTTAACCCCCAGAGAAGGTGAACAGATTATTTTAATATGTAAGTAGATACATCTGCAAATCATACTGAGATGATTTTTCTATCCCAAGTGTCTGATAACATACATGAATAGAAAGGCGAACAATCACAGTAATAGCCTTGACACTGACATGGTGACAAAGTATGGGGACTTTAGCACTACCGAAATAAACATGAGAACAGCGATCAACTCTCTTTGGTCTTTTTCTTCCATGAGAACTCATCAGGCTGATTCCCATTTCTGCATTACCAGCCTTACTTTTTTTTTTTTTCCTTTTGCTAGGCTCTGTGATTGCAAGGAACAGAATCACTCAAGTAACCTGAAATCGTGGGGCTTTATTACAAAGAAACACAAGGCTACAAGGGAACTGAAAATGTCATGGTAGTTCTAGGAGAAATAGCGTTCAAGATCCATGGCAGCTCTAGAGAGCAGGTTAAGTGGTTGCCAATTTAGCATCAAGATTGTGCAGATGGCCGGGCGCGGTGGCTCACGCCTGTAATCCCAGCACTTTGGGAGGCCCAGGCAGGCAGATCACAAGGTCAGGAGATCGAGACCATCCTGGCCAACACAGTGAAACCCCGTCTCTACTAAAAATACAAAAAATTAGCTGGGCCCAGTGGCAGGCGCCTGTAGTCCCAGCTAATGGGGAGGCTGAGGCAGGAGAATGCCGTGAACCTGGGAGGTGGAGCTTGCAGTGAGCCGAGATCGCGCCACTGCACTCCAGCCTGGGCGACCGAGTGAGACTCCGTCTAAAAAAAAAAAAGATTATGCAGATAATTAATATTGCTCAGGTATTCTGTTAGTTTTCCTCTGTGTGTTGATTTTCTCCCAATACCAAATCTTGCTTCTGTTTTCCATATTTTGTCCTTCATATTCCCTTTTAAGACAGCTCTGGGCTGGGCACGGTGGCTCAGGCCTATAATCCCAGCACTTTGGGAGGCCTTGGTGGGTGGATCACTTGAGGTCAGGAGTTCAAGATCAGCCTGGCCAACATGGTGAAAACCCCATCTCTACTAAAAATACAAAAATTAGCTGGCCATGGTGGCGTAAGCCCGTAGTCCCAGCTACTTGGGAGGCTGAGGCAGGAGAACCACTTGAAGCCGGGAGGCGGAGGTTGCAGTGAGCCAAGATGGTGCCACTGCCCTCTGGCCTGGCGACAGAGCAAGACTTCGTCTCAAAAAAAAAAAATTTGCTAGGCATGATGGTATGCACCTGTAATCCCAGCTACTCTGGAGGCTGAGGCAGGAGAATCGCTTGAACCCGGGAGGCAGAAGTTGCAGTGAGTTGAGACGGTACCACTGCACTCCAGCCTGAGCGACAGAGCAAGACTCCATCTAAAAAAAAAAAAAAAGGAAAGAGGCCAGGCGCGGTGGCTCAAGCCTGTAATCCCAGCACTTTGGGAGGCCGAGACGGGCGGATCACGAGGTCAGGAGATCGAGACCATCCTGGCTAACACGGTGAAACCCCGTCTCTACTAAAAAATACAAAAAACTAGCCGGGCGAGGTGGCGGGTGCCTGTAGTCCCAGCTACTTGGGAGGCTGAGGCAGGAGAATGGCATAAACCCGGGAGGCGGAGCTTGCAGTGAGCTGAGATCTAGCCACTGCACTCCAGCCTGGGCGACAGAGCAAGACTCCATCTCAAAAAAAAAAAAAAAGAAAAAGACAACTCTGCAGGGCAGTTATTTCAATTACTTGCCAAGCAATGAACCGGCTGCTTTGGCGTTGTGTGCCTACTTTTGAACAAATCACGTATTAATTGATTATATTCTTCACTCTCCCATCCCTCTTTGTTTTGCTTTTGTTCCTAGGTCTGATGGCTCTCATACGTCCTCTTTATATTTTTTTCTTTGACCTTCATATGCTAAGGTAGGGTAAACCCCAAGGTTCATGGAACATCCACCCTTCCTCCTCCACCATCCGCAGTATCCTCATTTCGAACAGACTGACTTGGCTTTTATGTATTTAAGATTCTAACTTTTTCCCTATAGGTCAAATTTTGGCACTCAGGCCTAGATATATAAACAGCAGAGATTAAATATACCACATTCTAAAGAAAAGCCAGGTGAAGGCCTTACCCCAGTAATCCAGAGCAGAAAAGATCCTACCATAGTCAATATTCCCCTTCTCAACACTGTTTCTCCAGTCCAAATAAGCACGGGATTGGAAAAAGGAAAGGAAGAGAGTCAAGGAGTCCTGAAACATCCTCGAGGGGAGCCCAGTGCTTCCTTGCCCCATTCCAAAACCAAGTGACGGGAAAGTTCCAAAGGATTCTCCAGGAGAATAATTCATAGAGAGTGGGGTGTGTACAGGAAGGGAAGGCGGACATTTTATTTGTACTCCATTATCTGCTTAACCAGCTGAGTTGTTCTACCAGAGAGAGATGGGGTTGGGAATGTGCAGGTGGGCTGGAGGGGATTGTTGACGATCTGCTTTCTACCATTCGACATAGCAAGGATATGCGTCTCCATGGGTCAAGTACATGAAAGTAGGAATTGAAGAAGCAAGAAGGTTGTGTGGAGTACTGTGGGGAGCGGGAATTAGAGTGGTATAGAAGAATTCAGGCTGGAGTTTTCCAAGGCAAAATGGACTTGGAGAGGACAGAAGGACCCACCTATGTGCCCTTGGGAAAACCAGCATTTAGATGCCCACCTTACAAAAGGCCATCAATGGCCAGTAGGTGTTAGCTGGAGAATCAGCTCACAGCGACAGCCACAGGCCTCTAACGGTGACCGGTTAAGTAGAGGGATACTTGTATTTTTCCCTGTCCTGCATCCTTCCCCCAACAACTAGAGGAGCTAGGCTTTGAAGTAAGAGGAGAGAAAGTATCCTTCTACTCCAAGCAACTCAAGTTGACTCGGAAGTAGAAGATTGATTTAATTACTTATTTCGAGATAGGGCCTTTCTCTCATCCCCAGGCTAGAGTGCAGTGGCATAATTACAACTCATTACAGCCTCAACTTCTTGAACTCAGTCGATCCTCCCACCTCAGCCTCCCAAGTAGCTTGGACTACAGGCATGTGCCAACATGCCTAATTTTTGTATTTTTTGTAGAGAAGGCATCTTGCCATGTTGCCTAGGCTGGTCTCGAACTCCTGGGCTCAAGCAGTCCTCCCACCTGGGCCTCCCAAAATGTTGGGAGTATAGGCATGAGCCATTGTGCCAGGCAAGATGAGATTTAAGTCAGGTTTGAGGGTAAATTTTAAAACTGGATTAACATTTAAAAAAATAATTGAAGGAGGCCGGGCGCAGTGGCTCATGCCTGTAATCCCAGCACTTTGGGAGGCTGAGGCGGGTGAATCACCTGAGGTCAGGAGTTCGAGACCAGCCTGACCAACATGGAGAAACCCCGTCTCTACTAAAAATACAAAATTAGCCAGGCGTGGTGGCACATGCCTGTAATGCCAGCTACTCAGGAGGCTGAGGCAGGAGAATTGCTTGAACCCGGGAGGCGGAGGTTACAGTGAGCTGAGATCGTGCCATTGCACTCCAGCCTGGGCAACAAGAGCGAAACTCCGTCTCAAAATAATAATAATAATAATAATAATTGAAGGCCAGGCGCAGCTGCTCATGCCTGTAATCCTAGCAGTTTGGGAGGCGGAGGTGGGCGGATCACAAGGTCAAGAGATTAAGACCATCCTGGCCAACATAGTGAAACCCCATCTCTACTGAAAATACAAAAATTAGCTGAGCGTGGTGGCACACGCCTGTAGACCCAGCTACTTGGGAGGCTGAGGCAGGAGAATCACTTAAACCCTGGAGGCGGAGGTTGCAGTGAGCAGAGATTGCGCCACTGCGCTCTAGCCTGGTGACAGAGCGAGACTCTGTCTCAAAATAATAATAATAAATAAATAAATAAATAAATAATTGAAAGTGACTAGCAAGTTATACACATACCACAACGTTATCAGGTATTCTTTCATTTTGTTTTGTTTTCTCTTGTCTCATACCATGATGCTGATCATATAACACTATATTCTACTGTTGCAACTGAGACAGCCAAGTATTAGGAGGTCCCTGGAGAACCTCTGACTGGCCTGCTCACTGGGAGAACAGGGTGGAATCTCGGGAAGTTTTCGCCCTTTTCAGTGGGGGAGGAACCTGGCGTCTTCTGTTCCCGGTGGTTACCTGGAATTCAACCTGTGAGATGCGGGCCTGCTAATAGGAACCTCTCTCGCTTTGCTGAGTTTTTTTTTTTCTTTTCACCTAATAAATTCCATTTTTCTCACCTTTCAAAGTGTCTGCGAGCCTCATCTTTCTTGGTCGCGTGACAAGGACCCCCGTATTTAGCTGAACTAAGGAGAAAGTCCTACAACAAAACATCCATGTGACAAACTGGCAAAAGATATTTTGGGCTAGGTTTAGGTCTGCTTTGTGGGAGTTCAACCTTATCTAGTCATCATAGAGACCAAGATACACTACCCCCTTTCTTTCTCCTTTAGACAGATACGCTCAGAGAAAATCCACACGTAACCACCCAGAGCAGTTCCTCTTTCATCTGTTTTACATAAATGATTCTGCTTTAAAAATGGAGGAAAAAAAACCCCCACTGCTTTAGGATATGATCATAGAGTCACTGATCACAGAATTTTGAACTTTTTAGATGACAAAGAAAATTTAGGGGCCATTTGGCCTAGCTTCCTGGACTGATCCTACCAAATCCCTCAAACATATTAACATAACATACCCAACATCATAACATAATGTTCAGGCCTGTTCTGCCTTGGATGCTGGTTCATGCTCCAAAATACCTATTACCAAAATCATTGTAAAAATCCCTGTCCCCTCAATAATAAATACATAATAATCATAATGAAACCCACTGTCTTTTCCTTTAAGACTGCTGTTAGGTAGGTGTTATAACATCAATATGACTGAAACTTTTTGATTAAATGGTCCTCAGTTGAGGACCATTTAATAATTTATTTGAAGTTCTGGGAAGTTGTGGGGCTATCTGTAGTCTCAAAACACACCACACTTTGCTTCCCCCACCCAGGCAGAAGTAGGTCCAGAAGCCTGTCTTTGAAAGAGGCAGTGCTAAATACACTGGGAGATTTACTACCACATAAATGCACATTTTTAAAAAAAGGAGATTGTAGCTAAGTTCAGATTGTTCCTTTGTAGAAGGATGGGTAGTTTGACAAAATGAAGTGAGAACATTCATTCAGGAAGTGTGGGAGGAGATCTCTTTAGCTGTAGGTTGGTAATTGGCGGCCATTTTGGCAGGCTAACTGGTAGCAGGCCTTGGGAATCTGCCTGAGGGTCAGTGCCTCTAAATTGTTTCCATTTCTCCCAATTAATTATCCTTCTCCACCCAAACCCACCTGTTCTTTAAAAGAGTAGGGGAGTACTCAGGGCAATGTTTGCAGGTTCAAGTACCTATCACTAACACAACTGGCTTTAAGAACTTCTCAATAAACCACAAGCATTTTATGAACAAAACAGCCCCACATATTTAGGGAGTGGATAAATTAAAAATACTTTCATTTCCTCCATGCCCATTTGGAAGAAGACAGACATATGTAAACTAGGGACTGCCAATTGTGTGCCGGTTTCTCTTACGTTTAATAGAGGCCTTAACAACTGTGGAACATTTAAAAATAACACTGACAAAGGATGGTTGAAACTATTCGTTTCTAGTCCTTCCTCACATAAGTACCTGGATCCCACTGTAGATGTTGGACCTGTGCACACTCACTGTGCAGTCAAGGGAGACCCTCAGCATTTTCCACCCCTGGACTCCCGCATGGCTCGGTTCCTAGGGAGGGAGCACTTTTCCTCTATCTCCGTGCCATCTCTGATTCAAGTTGGTCCATCTGGAAGTAATATTATCTGAGCATTATACCCCAAGCCCGGCTCTCCACAAGTGACTGCATGTTTCCTGAAACCAACTACTGGCAGCTGTTACACAGGCATTTTCTGCTTTTTAGATACCTATAATTACACCAATTATGCGAATCATTGATGTTTATAAAGGATTTAAAATTTTACACACCCAGAAATGTCTATCAGAAAGCAGCATCTGAGGCAGAGTGACACCCCACAGAGGGGCCTATTTGGCCATCACAATCGCTGCTGAGAGTCCCTCAAACTGAGCATCAGCAGGGTAGGCAGCTTCTTATGAGCCTATATGTCTTAGGCAAGTTAATCCTGTCACTGGAATACAATTCTGTTTGGTTAAGAACTACAGAACTCAATCTAACTTTTATTTTCAAAGGAAAGAACAATGTGTCCAAGTTAATAAAATTAGGCATTTGACTTTAAACTCTCTGAACTGCAACACGAGGATAAGATGGTTGACATTCCTCTGTTCCAGGCTCCTTCTTTATATACAGTGAGACAGGACAAGGACTGTCCCAATAGCACAAAGACTGGACAGCAAAGAGCCGTGCTGGCAGTGCCGGAGAGCGCCATATTAGAGCCTGAAGCAAAAGGAAAACATGGGTAATATTGATCTTGTCTTCATTTAAAGTTTTCATGCCTTTGTTCATTATGAATATTTTTGC
Organism: Theropithecus gelada; assembly: GCF_003255815.1. Lineage (NCBI taxonomy): Eukaryota > Metazoa > Chordata > Mammalia > Primates > Cercopithecidae > Theropithecus > Theropithecus gelada. The sequence continues at coordinate 24,670,528 of NC_037671.1, forward strand.
ATTGATTTTGACTTTTTAAAATCTTGCACTGGCCAGGTGTCGTGGCTCACGCCTGTAATCCCAGCACTTTGGGAGGCCGAGGTCGGTGGATCACCTGAGGTCTGCAGTTCAAGACCAGCCTGGTCAACATGGTGAAACCCCATCTCTACTAAAAATACAAAAATTAGCCAGGCGTGGTGGCTTGCCTGTAATCCCAGCTACTCCAGATGCTGAGGCAGGAGAACTGCTTGAACCAGGAGGCAGAGGTTGCAGTGAGCCGAGATCACACCACTGCACACCAGCCTGGGTGATAGAGACTCTGTCTCAAAATATATATATATTATATATTATGTATTATGTATTATAGATTAATAATATATAATATATACATATAATATATACATATAATATATAATATAAACAATATATTTATATATTATATAGGGCATATGTGATATATTATATGACATATAATATATTGTGTATATATTGCATACTTATATATAGTATAGTATATATAATATATGATATATAGTATGTAGTATATATGATATATGTATATAGCATATAATACATATTAGATTGTATTATATACTATAATTATAGTATATATAATATATTAATATACTATAGTATATATGATATGATATATTTATATGTAGTATATATTAACATATATTATTATATATACTATAGTATATATTATATATAATAATTATAATATATTACAATTTAATATTTTTATATATATATATATATCACTACACATTATTTGTCCCTATTAATGAGGTTTTAATCCCCTTTAAATTTTGTACCTGCTCCAACTCAGGGTTTCCAGTGGTGGGTTTGGTGTGTGATTTGCTGGCTCCAGGACGGTCTATACTTCTGAGTCCTTTTTGTATTTCTCTATTTTATGTATTTGCCTTTTGTCCAGCAGTCAGCTTCGCAGGATTTAACTATTTTTAATTGTGCTCCTGAAACATGAGAACAATTGTCCTTAATTGTTAGTATGCATAAGGATCATCTGGGGTGCTTGTTAAAAATGTAGATTTCCAGTCCTCCTGCCCTGCGATTTGGATTAACTACCCTGAGGTGGAATCAGGATGTCTGAACCTCTGTATGTCAACATTTTTAAGCAAACAAAAATGGTTCTGATGCAGGTGGTTTGCAAACCGCACTTGAGAAATTCATGACAAGTATGTTTAAAAGTCTCTATTTCAGGAATAGTTGTGTTTGGTGAGTTATGCTGTGTCTCATCAGAGGCAAAAGGGTTACTAGGAAATGGCAACTGACTATGGAGTAGCTACTAAAAATGGGCCATAACAAAGTTACTCTGCAAACCAACCCTATAAGGAACAGAGAGCAAGGGCCAGAAACCAGCTCCAGTAGGCTGGTAGCAATCTCCGGCAGGTAGAATTTCCTGATAATTCAGCAGAAGTAAACAAACCAGCACATGTGTAGGCACTTGGTGTCTATAGGCAGCTCACAAATGCAAGGAGATATTATTATATTTATTCAGTGTTTTTAGAGACACTTAGTGTTCCACAGAACATTGCATTCCTTTACAAATCCTCATTCTGACAAATTCTCTAAATTTAATAGGATTATCCCCTAATGGAAGGCTTTAACAATATTTCTCAAATTGAAGTTTGAGAACCACCTATTTAGTATGTAATCCACAAAGGATAGGTGACTTTTTCTGAAAATGTTATCTGGAGCTCCCGAAACACTTCTTTGCAGCCTCAGGCACTTGTGGAAACTTGCCAAATTATTTAAATCAAGATGGGAGGAATTTAAAAACAGAAGCTAACACTCAACAGTTCCTATGGGCGGGTCCCGTGCATTTGCATGGATTATCAACTACACGTATTTCTCTCAGAATGGACAAGAATCTTAGTTCTTAGTCAATAGGCAAAATTCAAACTCTGTAAGTAGGAACAAAGAACAGAAAGCTTAACCACTACACTGCTCCTAGCAGTGATAGAGGGTGTGCTCCTGTGACCCTAAGCCTCTCCCTTACCAGGGTAACATTATCAACCAGTTTTATCAGTGCTTCTTTACAAGACATTATTCCAGATGACCACCATCTTAGTTCTCTGTTGTGGACTATTTCACATTTGTGAAGGGTCTTTGAAGACCGAAGACCCCATCCCTCAGCATAAAGCTTACATGTGTCTGATCAGCCCCAAACCTTCCTAAACTCACCCTATCTTCCCAGAGGTTGGTCACACTGCTGCTGCCTCAGAGCATCGCCCTCCACAAAGTAGACTTTTTCTCTTATGTGGCTGCTAAGATTCAGCGTCCCTATCTGATGCTCATAGAACCCATCATTGATCCCATTTGAATTTTATTTGATCCTGGTTTTAGTTGGTATACAAGTTTTTTTAATCTTATTTCTCCAACGGGGCATCCACACTGAGTCTCTCCAATGCATCTCCATGTTGCTGGCCCACACTGGCTTTGGGTGAGGCATGCGCTGTGTTTGGGAATCCTTATTATCTTCCTGGAACAAGATGCAGGACAGCTGGTTAGGTGAGTGCCTCAATGTGCTTCCTTTGAAAGGCAGGAAGCAGAAGAGGGTTTTCCTGTCACTCTGCCGTCTGCTGTGCCGTAGAGAGAGAGCTTCCAGCCCTGGCGATTTCTGCTTTCCTTTTTCAGGGGTTAGAGATCTTGTTAGCCCCTACCCTTTTCTTTTTTGGCAGGCGGGGAGCAGGGAATTCACTGGGCCAGGGATGGGAGGTGTGGGGAAGAGTGGAGAGTGAGCTGAGCCTCATGATTACCAGAAAGGTATTGAAGTATTTTGTATGTTTGGAAGGGTGAGTTTAAAAGGCAAATCTAGTTTTTCACCATCCACATTCCCTACACACACACACCCCACACCCAAGCCCTCATGTTGTACTGTTTCTGCCACCGTTTCCCTGCTGTTCTACTGCTAGAAGAGGAAGGTGATATTTTGGAAGACATTTGATCCATCTAATGGAAGAGGAAGAAAACAGATGAGATCAGGGGAATTTCTGAAAAAGAAATTCTGAAACACAAGGGACAAAAGAGTGAGTCATCGAGTCAGCAACAATCATGGGAGACCATCTGGCTCACGGCTTCCCAATTTTGTATTTAGAGATTTTAAAAATGTCTGAATGGCTTGACAGTTACCTGCTGCATTCAGGAGGGAGGAAGGGTTATTTACTTATTTACCTCTGACAATGAACATTTGTATAGAGATTGAGGTGGGACATTATATTCTGGGCTAGGTCTCTGAAATGAGTCTTTGAAAACAATATATCTGGTTCGTAATGAAAAGGAACAATAAAGTTAAAATAAGGTGGCAAACCTTGGTTCACCTTTTTTCCTGGCTGGCAGATCTGCCTTCCCACTGTTGTGGCTGAAAATTGCAGATGCTCAATTCCCAGACTCCTTCTCTGCCAGGAGCACCCTGTGTCCAAGAAGTTGACCTAAGGACAAGTCTGCTGGGGAGGGGAGGCAGATGTCTCAGAGCGATTTTCCTGCCTGATAACGGGTGAGAGGCCACTGATGAGTGCCTATTCCTGTTTCCTTCCTGCTTAGCATGCAGAGGGTATGATGTTTGGAGCAGCTATGTGGCTGTCCTGTGGCCAGGAGCAAATGCCCAGAGAACCCTGGGAAGGCTGACCCAGGGCCCTGACATGATGAACTATGGAACCAATTCAAGAACAGCACCACCAAACTTCTTATGTGGGGAAAAGAAATTCATATTGACAAAGTCATTTTTAGTCCGGTGGTCTCTTTTTTTTTTTTTTTTTTTTTTTTGAGATGGAGTCTCGCTCTGTTGCCCAGGCTAGAGTGCAGGCTGGAGATCGCGGCTCACTGCAACCTCCGCCTCCTGGTTTCAAGCAATTCTTCTTTCTTAGCCTCCCTGTTAGCTGGGATTACAGGCGCCTGCCACCACGCCCGGCTAATTTTTGTACTTTTAGTAGAGACGGGTTTCACCATGTTGGCAAGGCTGGTCCCAAACTCCTGACCTCAAGTGATCTGCCCACCTTGGCCTCCCAAAGTGCTGGGATTACAGGCATTAGCCACCATGCCCAGCCTGGTCTGTTTCTTGAAAATAATTTCTTGCCTGGTAGAGATAGAAAAAACAATTTTTATGCAGGAAGTTATTGAGTGGCTTACTCTGAGCCCAGTGAAATTACTACTAAACTTTATCACCAACATTACCACCACTAATGGTATCAACAACAACATTTATTAAGCATTTATTGTATACTTGTCCTTTTTATATATATATATATTTATAATTTCATTTAATTTCAACCCTATGAGATAGTTATTTATCCCCATTTTATAGATAAGAAAATAAATAACAGAGAGGTTAAGTAATTTGGCCAAGGTAATAGCTGATAAGAAAGAGAAGTGAGGCCAGGTGCTGTGGCTCATGCCTGTAATCCCAACACTTACTTTGGGGGGCCAAAGCAGGTGGATAGCTTGAGCCCAGGAATTTGAGACCAGCCTGGGCAACATGGAGAAACCCCGTCTCTACAAAAAAAAAAAAAAAAAAAAAAATAGCTGGGCTTGGTGGCTCATGCCTGTGGTCTCAGCTAAGGCAGGAGGATCACTTAAGCCTGGGAGGTGGAGGTTGCAGTGAGCTAAAGTCACACCACTGAACTCCAGCCACGGCAACAGAGCAGGACCCTGTGTAAAACACCAATAACAAAAAAGTGAATGTAGTTCCACAATTTACCATCTTTTCCATAGGCATAAGACAAAAATTTAAAGTACAGCATATGTTTTAAAGTTAATTTTAAAAAAGCAGTTAGTTATAAATGTTGTTCATACATAATAGCATCTACTTAACCATATTTACATTGATCAGTATATCCATTTTTATAATTATTTTGTTTTATTGTTTTTCTTTTGTTTTTTTTTTTTTGAGACTGTCTCACTCTGTCGCCCAGGCTGGAGTGCAGTGGCGCAATCTTGGCTCACTGCAAGCCCCGCCTCCCGGGTTCACGCCATTCTCCTGCCTCAGCCTCCCGAGTAACTGGGACTATGGGTGCCCGACACCACACCCAGCTAATTTTTTGTATTCTTTTTTTAGTAGAGACAGGGTTTCACCGTGTTAGCCAGGATGGTCTCGATCTCCTGACCTCGTGATCCGCCCGCCTCGGCCTCCCAAAGTGCTGGGATTACAGGCATCAGCCACCGCGCCCGACCTTGTTTTGTTTTTGAGACAGGCTCTCACTCTGTTGTCCAGGCCAGAGTGCAGTGGCATGATCACAGGTCACTGCAGCCCTGACCTCCTGGGCTCAGGCATTCCTGTCGCCTCAGCCTCCTGAGTAACTGAGACTACAGGGGTGCAACACCATACTCAGCTAATTATTTTTATTTTTATTTTTTGTAGAGGCAAGCCCTCACTATGTTACCCAAACTCCTGGGCTCAGTGATCCTCCCGCTTCAGCCTCCCAAAGTGCTGGGATTACAAGCATGAGCCACCGTGCCTGGCCCATTTTTACAATTATTTTGAATAGCAATTTATCAGAGTTCATTTAAAATATTTTGAAGGAATAAAAGTTTGTCAAGAATGAAGAACAAAGAATCAAGAATGAAGAACCATCAAAAGACAGTCTTGAAGAACCATCAAATCTCAGATTTAAAAGAGACTTGGAGAATGTCGTGTGACTGAAATGTTTTGCTAACATCAGAATTTACCTTAAGTATAATATTCATAGCTACCAGATTAGCAACCCCTATTTGAAAAAAAAGAGAGAAACAGTTTGTGATTTTACTGAATGTATTTGAGTTCCATGTGATTGCTAAATTATTTTCTTAATGATCACAACCCCGTTAAATAGAAATGAAAATATTGGGCTGTGTGCAGTGGCTCACGTCTGTAATTCCAGCACTTTGGGAGGCCGAGGCAGGCAGATCGCCTGAGGTCAGGGGTTTGAGACCAGCCTGGCCAACATGGTGAAACCCTATATTTACTAAAAATACAAAAATTAGCCCGGGCTGGTGTCACACACCTGCAGTCACAGCTACTTGGGAGGCTGAGGCAGGAGAATCACTTGAACCCGGGAGGCAGAGGTTGCAGTTAGCCAAGATCACTGGATGTTGCACTCTGTTGCCTGGACAACAGAGTGAGACTCTGTCTCTAAAAAAAAGAAAAATGCCAGGCACGGTGGCACACACCTGTAACCCCAGCACTTTGGGAGGCCAAGGCAGGTGGATCACGAGGTCAGGAGATCGAGACCATCCTGGCTAACGCGTTGAAACCCCGTCTCTACTAAAAATACAAAAGATTAGCCGGGCGTGGTGGCGGGCGCCTGTCGTCCCAGCTACTCAGGAGGCTGAGGCAGGAGAATGGCGTGAACCTGGGAGGCAGAGCTTGCAGTGGGCCAAGATTGTGCCACTGCACTCCAGCCTGGGCGACAGAGCCGTACCCTGTGTTGGAAAAAAAAAAAACCAGAAATTAAAATCTTGAATTTTTCTGGCACTTAATGTGAAGCACTTTGGTCTGTGGCTAATCTTACTCCTTCCCTTCCCTCGTGGAAAACCAGAATGTTTGCCCTTCTCTGAGATGCCCAGGGGTGATACTTCTGTCATCTCTGGGTATTTCTGCTCGCTGGGATGTATTCCATGGGAACCCAGAGACTCAAACTTGAGGAGACACTGGGATTGAGCTCTCTCCCTCACTATCCCTCACCATTTGGGAACTTTGTTGCTTTCTGGAGTACAGACTCCTGATGAAGATAGAAACAAAATGGAAGGGAAATTGATCTGATTTGTCTCTGTGGCCAGCAACGGGCCTATGCCTTTGTTTTTGCGCTTCATTTCTGAACTGCAGACCTTTTTGCTGTCAGGAATTTTGCTTCAGAGGCCTCTGGGGCTAAAACTTTCTGAATCTGCGTCAGGTCACTGGCCTTCTCTCTTCATCTACGGCAATGTGTCCCTGCTTTCATCTTTGGCCGCGGCCCTTTGAAAGTCTAAGAACACCAGAAAGCTTCTCATGCAGTTTTCTCTCGCCTATCTTTGCCTTTTCTTCCTCATGCAAGTTCTAATAATACAATCACAAATGCGCTGGGCGCGGTGGCTCACACCTGTAATCCCAGCACTTCGGAGGTCAAGGCAGGCAGATCACTTGAGGTCAGGAGTTTGACACCAGCCTGGCCAACATGGTGAAAGCCCATCTCTACTAAAAATACAAAAAATTAGCCGGGTGTGGTGGCGTGTGCCTGTAATCCCAGCTACTTGGGAGGCTGAGACACAAGAATCACTTGAACCCAGGAGGTAGAGGTTGCAGTGAACCAAGACTGTGTCACTGCACTCCAGCCTGGGTGACAGAGCAAGACTCTGTCTCAACAACAACAACAACAACAACAACAAAATTAGATAAGTAAACTGAGAAAGAAGAAGCAATCTTTGAAATGATACAGAGCGGTGAAGGACTTTATTACCCTGATTTAAGTAGGTGTATTGATAAATAAACCACATTCCCTGAAAGAAAATTCTGTTAGTCAAAACCTAATATAATATGTTTAAGTATACATTTGGAGTTAATTCTAACCTCCAGCATCAACATTTAAAAAACAATTCTATTAAAATAATCTAAGGTAGGCTGGGCATGGTGGCTCACGCCTGTAATCCCAGCACTTTGGGAGGCTGAGATGGGTGGATCACTTTAGGTCAGGAGTTCAAAACCAGCCTGGCCAACATGGTGATACCCCGTCTCTACCAAAAATATAAAATATTAGCCAGGTGTGGTGGCACATGTCTGTAATCTCAGCTACTCGGGAGGCTGAGGCAGGAGAATCACTTGAACCCAAGAGGCGAAGGTTGCAGTAAGCTGAGATCCGGCCACAGCACTCCAGCCCGGGCGACAGAGCGAGACTCTGTCTCAAAAAAAAAAAAAAAAATAATAATAATAAATAAAAAATAAAATACAATAAAATAATCTAGGATGTATGTGCATGTGACAGACAACAGAACAGTTCAGGACTTAGTTTTGAGCTAATCATTGTAGTGCGTCTGCAAATTATCAAATTTTAGAATCATGTTCTTGAATTCTTCTAATCATATTCAATATAAACAAACTGCATTAACAGGTTTGAATTAACAATAGCTTTTGCATGTAAGCCCAGTTTTAACCCAGTGCTGGAGCAAACCCATCTTACAGATGAGGCTGTTTGTACATGCAAGTTAACTCATTAGGAAAGCTGTAATTAAGAAAAGGGCATGTACAAGTACTTCGCTTATTTAATTACAAACTAAATGAAAGTGCTTGAGAAAAGTGTAAACTTTACAATTGGCTCAAAGCCTTTAGCAAATGAGAGTTATGGATGATTTCTTTGTTTCATTCAGGAAATTCTATCAGATGAGAACTTTGGTCTGGCTTCCATTCCCACAACTCCACTGACCCAGTTCTCACCAGGTTAGTCAATGTCATTTTTATTGCTAAATCCATCATATGCTAGCTTGTTTTGTTTTGTTTTGTTTTCTTGAGACAGAGTCTCACTCCGTCACCCAGGCTGGAGTGCAATGGCACCATCATAGCTCACTGCAGCCTCAACCTTCCAGGCTCCAGTGAGCCTCCTGCCTCAGCCTCCCAAGTAGCTGGGACCACAGACATGCACCAGTATGTCCAGCTAATTTTTCGACTCTTTTATAGAGATGAGGTCTCACTATGTTGCCCAGGCTGGTCTCTCAAACTCGTGAGCTCAAGCAATCCTCCTGCCTCAGCCTCCTGAAGTGCTGGGATTACAGGTGTGAGCCACCACACCTGGCTCATAGTTTAGTCTTTATTTACCGACCCTGTCTGAAGCAATGGATACTGCTGATTGTGTCCTCTTTCTTGAAGCTCCCCTTCTGTGGCTTCTGTGACTCCATATTCTCCTGGTTTTCTGTGTCTCTAGTTTGCTTTTCTTGGACTCTTCTGCTGTTGACCACTCCTTAAATATTGGTGGTCTGTGGTTCTCTATTCTTACCCTCCTCCACCTTCTCCAGTGAGTAAGAGCATCGAACTAACGTGCTGTTATTCACTTCCATGGCTTCAAACATGGCACACAAACTGCTGACTCCTGGAATCTGTGTCTAAGTGGCTTTGCCCCTCTCCTGAGCATCAGACCCACTGAACAGCTCCACGCGGATGTCTCACATCAATCTCAAACTCACATGTGTACACATGAACTCCTGGGCTTCCCCTCAGACTGCTCTGTCTCTAACAGTCACTCTTTTTGATGATTGACGTTGCTGTCACTCTCTTGTTTTGGTCATTAAAGAGAACTATTCTAGATTCCTTCTTCAGCTCTCCTTCACCCCTAGGTCCTGTGATTCACAGTTATCCCCATTTTACCTTGTCAGTGCCTCTGAAATTTTTTCTCCATCCTTTCTGCCACTACTGTCATCAAGATTTTATTACCATTTTCTAGTCTTAGAAATTGAGGTAGTCTGGCCGGGCGCGGTGGCTCAAGCCTGTAATCCCAGCACTTTGGGAGGCCGAGACGGGTGGATCACGAGGTCAGGATATCGAGACCATCCTGGCTAACACGGTGAAACCCCGTCTCTACTAAAAAATACAAAAAACTAGCTGGGCGAGGTGGCGGGCGCCTGTAGTCCCAGCTACTCGGGAGGCTGAGGCAGGAGAATGGCGTAAACCCGGGAGGCGGAGCTTGCAGTGAGCTGAGATCCGCCCACTGCACTCCAGCCTGGGCGACAGAGCAAGACTCCGTCTCAAAAAAAAAAAAAAAAAAAGAAATGGAGGTAGTCTTCTGACTGTCCTTCCTATCTACTCTTGCTCGATGAATGGATTCATCACACAGTTTCCAGCATGATCTACATATTTAATTTTTTTTTTTTTTTTTTTTTTTTTTTTGGAGACAGAGTCTCGCTCTGTTGCCTAGGCTGGAGTGCAGTGGTGTGATCTTCACTCACTGCAACCTCTGCTTCCCAGGTTCAAGCGAATCTCCTGCCTCAGCCTCCCAAGTAGCTGGAATTACAGGTGTCCGACACCACGCCTGGCTAATTTTTGTATTTTCAGTAGAGACAGGGTTTCTCCATGTTGGCCAGGCCGGTCTCGAACTCCTGACCTCAAGTGATCTGCCCACCTCGGTCTCCCAAAGTGCTGGGATTACAGGCGTGAGCCACTGCGCCTGGCAGATCTACATATTCAAAATACAAATCCTATCATTTCACTTTCCTGGTGGCGATCCTTCAGTGCCTCTGCGTCACCTTCAGGAGGGTTCAAATGCTGTAGCATGGTTTATGGTACCCTTGGGAACTGGCCCTGATTTAGACTCCTGGTGTCATTTCTTACCACCTCTCATTCCTTGTTTACTCCCAACCTCTATTTCTTATACTCCAGCAATACTAAAATATTTTCAATTATAAGAATATATTACACCTTCTCATGTGTGTGCTCTTGGACCTGCTTTTCTGGCTTTCTGATAGCTTCTTTTTCCTTTTCCTCAGCTGGCCAATAGCATAGACTTCTTTTTTTTTTTTTGAGGCAATCTCCCTCTGTTGCCCAGGCTGCAGTGCAGTGGGACGATCTCAGCTCACTGCAAGCTCCGCCTCCCAGGTTCACGCCATTCTCCTACCTCAGCCTCCCGAGTAACTGGGACTACAGGCGTGCATCACCATGCCTGGTTAATTTTTTTTTTTTTTTTTTTTTTTGGAGACAGAATCTCGCTCTGTTGCCCAGGCTGGAGTGCAGTGGCGCAGTCTCAACTCACTGCAAGCTCCATCTCCCAGGTTCACGCCATTCTCCTGCCTCAGCCTCCCGAGTAGCTGGGACGACAGGTGCCCACCACCACGCCCGGCTAATTTTTTGTATTTTTAGTAGAGACGGGGTTTCACCGTGTTAGCCAGGATGGTCTCAATCTCCTGACCTCGTGATGTGCCCGCCTCGGCCTCCCAAAGTGCTGGGATTACAGGTGTGAGCCACCGTGCCTGGCCAATTTTTGTATTTTTAGTAGAGATGGGGTTTCACCATGTTGGCCAGGCTGGTCTTGAACTCCTGACCTTGTGATCAGCCCACGTTGGCCTCCCAAAGTGCTGGGATTATAGGCATGAGCCACTGTGCCTGGCCACAAACCTGTCTTTAAACACCATCCAGTGTTCCTCTAGCTGTTTGCTCTTGCATAAATACTTACACTTCAGAAACTAATTTTTGTATCTGTAAAATGAGGACTGTATTCAACTTGGAAAGTGTTGTAAAGGTTAAATAAGTGACTTATAAAATACACCTGTGTATTTAGTAAATATTGTTTATCTTTACTAAATACTGTGTGTTTAGTAAATATTGTTTATCTTTCTCTTCTTGGAGTAACTTAGTAACCTAACAGGTTAGTACATTATATCTTTTTATTTTGTTTTATTTTATTTTTTTATTTTTTGAGACGGAGTCTCACTCTGTCGCCCAGGCTGGAGTACAGTGGCACAATCTCAGCTTACTGCAAGCTCCGCCTCCCAGGTTCACACCAATTTCCTGCCTCAGCCTCCGGAGTAGCTGGGACTACAGGTGCCCACCACCACACCCAGCTAATATTTTTGTGTATTTTTTTAGTAGAGACGGGGTTTTACCGTGTTAGTTAGGATGGTCTCGATCTCCTGACCTCATGATCCGCCCACCTTGGCCTTCCAAAGTGCTGGGATTACAAGCGTGAGCCACCGCGACCAGCCTATTTTATTTTTATTTTATTTTTTTGAGGCAGCATCTCTGTCACTTAGGCTGGAGTGCAGTGATATGATCATAGCTCATTGCAGCCTTGAACTCCTGGGCTTAAACAATCCTCCTGCCTTAGGACTATAAGTGCATGCCATCATGCCTAGTTAATTTCTAAGTTTTTTTGGTAGGGATGGGGTTTTGCTATGTTGCCCAGGCTGATCTCAAACTCCTGGCCTGAAGTTATCCTCGTGCTTCAGCCTCCCCAAGTGCTGGGGTTACAGGTGTGAGCCATCGCACCTGGCCCAAATATGTCATTTTTAGATGAGGGAAACACATTATTTGGTCTTTGGCTAATATTGATTATAGAGTCTAACAGTTGTTATTCTTTAATTATGGTAACTTTGTAAGTTGTGGAATAAACTCATTTTATACTAACTCATCTATAAATTTTTGATATCATAGAGAAAATTATAATTTTCCTGATTATCTCTTATAATAAGTAGTCTATTACATTGACTAGTGGCCTAATTCCATTCTCTTCTTGAACGCATTTTTAAGTACACCAAATAATATATAAGTGTGCAGAGTTAAAAATATGTCCAAATGATAATGCATATATTTAAAATTACTGGGTATAAAGTCTTATATTTTATAATTTATTTATTTGCTATTGCAAATGGCATAAAGACGGCTTATAAATCTGGAAAGTGAATCACATTAATATGGGAAACTAGATTAAAAGAGAAACTATAATTCAGATGTTACTAAAATAAGTTTTCAGATAAATAAGCCAAATCTGGGTGGTAAATTGGACAACTGAACATTTTTTAAGTGTTCTGCAAACACCTGAGATGGCTTTTTAAAGTTTTCCTAAAGTCAGCTCTGTTCTTTTCTAGGGTAAATAATTGCTTCACTTGAAAGCCTTGGCAAAGGAAATAAGGCTCCTATCCCCAGTCTCCCTCAGTTTATGAGTTTTTTCACCCACAGATCTCGAGCAGGTTAAACTGGCTACACATTGGCTTCTTTTCACAAGATGTGACTAATTACTTTAAATTGCTCTGGTTTATTAAGTGAAATCCAAAGTCGCTTCTGTGCTCACCTGACATTTAGTTAATGAGCACAGTGCTACCTCCAGGAGATTAATGGAACTTTGATAAAGGAGTAGTTTAATTGGTGAAATAGCGTATTTGGATTTCACTGGAGAAAGGGTAAAATAATCCATATATTTGAATGCAGTTATATTTGAATGCAGTTTAATGTAATTACATTGTAATTTTGGTTATTGCCAAAAGATGGTTTGTCATTTGAACTCAGAACTAGAGGTTAACTAATATATGCAATTGAAATATAACAGCAAATATTAATTGAGTACCTACTATATTCAAGCTTCTAGGGTATTACAGGTGCAAAGAAACATAGGACTTAATATCTATTATCAAGTTACATAAAGTATAGTAAACCCGTTACTTGGGAACGGTATACATATGCATGATATCATCCTGGAGATTTCCAACCTATTTTGACTTTATATTTTAGTAATCAAGTTGTGGCTATTCTCTATGTGTAGGACATTGTGTTGGTGATCCCAAGAAGTATTAAGCATGATTTATTTCACTGTGAGTTTGTTTAGGGAAATAGGGCATTAAGGTAAAAATAAATAAGTCCAGGCGCAGTGGCTCACACCTTTAATCCCAGCTATTTGGGAGGCCAAGGCAGGTGGATCACCTGAGGTCTGGAGTTCGAGATCAGCCTGGCCAACATGGTGAAATCCCATCTCTACTCAAAATACAAAAAATTAGTCAGGCGTGGTGGTGGACGCCTGTAATCCAAGCTACCCAGGAGGTGGAGGTTGTGGTGAGTCGAGATTGCCCCACTACCCTCCAGCCTAGGCAACAGGAGTGAAACTCCATCTCAAAAATAAATAAATAAGTAAGTAAAAGGCAGCATATGATAAGGCCAAATATTAATAATCGTTTGTATTTGCATAACACTTTTAAAATGCTTTCCTATGTGCCTCCTATTAAAATCACTCATCTTGGTTCTGCTTTCTCCTTCAGCTACACATTGACTTCACCATTTTCTGTCACTGTGGCTGAGATTGCATGAAAGTCTACATTATGCTTCTGTCCCACCGCTTCACTGTTCCCCAGCCTCTCGGTCTGCTGTAAGGCAGTCGCGCTCCTGCACCCTTCTGAAGCTTTTCTCCCATCAACCAAACTTAATTACCCCTTTCATTTCCCCTACCACTGGATTCGCTCTCATGGCTGACACCAGAAACTATTCTCTCCCGCTCTGACTTCCCTAAAACCACTTTTTGCTGCTTCTCCTCCATCTCCTTCAGGAGGGATGGAAGGAATTACCTAGTGCAGTGTTCCTAGAGCCACAGTCATGCCTCTCGTAGCACAGAGGGGGTGAGATGACCTTTCCTGGTACACAGACCCACACAGAACTGCCTAGAGACGGCTTGAAGGACAAGGGGAAGGAAAGTGGGGGTGATGAGGCGAGAATTTTAGGAGAATAAGGATGGCGCAGAGAAAGGGTGGCGGTTTCTTTAACACCAGGCCTTCAGTGGCGGGTTTTTCATTTGTTCAAACACTGTTCCCAGATTTCCTCCTCTCCGGTTTCTCTGAGAATCTATTTGCTGAACATCCTGAGGTTCAGGGTTTGGGGAGAGCCCATGCTGTACAAAGGCTTAATGCTGGGAGTTTGGGATTAAGTGGTTGGGGGAAGACCAGGGAGCTATCACTTTGGGGTTCAATTCAGCAGCCACCAAAAAAAGAAAAATGGAGTCAGGAGTGGCTTTGAAGCCAGACAGCCTTGGTTTTAAAATGGGCTCTGCTGCTTCCTAGGCTGTGAAACCAGAAGAGATTTGCTCATGCCAGAAGCAGGGAGTCTTTTCTGCTTTTTCTCTCTTCTCCTAAATCTTCCCTCACACATCAGCCAGTCTAGTCAACTCTACCCTCAAATCCATCCACTTCTCTATCTCTGCCACTGCCATTCCCCTCCAGGTCACCATTGCTGCTTCTTTTGTTTGTTTGTTTCTTGAGATGGAGTCTCACTCTGTCGCCCAAGGCTGGAGTGCAGTGGCGCGATCTCAGCTCACTGCAACCTCTGGTCCCCGGGTTCAAGTGATTCTTCTGCCTCAGCCTCCTGAGTAGCAGGGATTACAGGCAGGTGCCACCACGCCCAGCTAATTTTTGTATTTTTAATAGAGACGGAGATTCACCATGTTGGCTAGGATGGTCTCCATCTCTTGACCTCGTGATCCACCCACCTAAGCCTCCCAAAGTGTTGGGATTACAGGCGTGAGCCACTGTGCCCGGCCACCATCGCTTCTTGCTGAGCCAACAGACAAGCCCTTGACTTTGTATCTTCTTTCCCTTTTCACACAGTATCCAGAAGGATATTTTTGAAATGAAATCAGATTATGTCATCTCTCTAATTAAAACCCTCCACATGTTTTTCGTTGCAAAGAATAAATTCCAAACTCCTCATCACAGTTACAAGGCCTTATGTGACTATAAAGCTCACTATGGCTCAGTAGATTTCAGCCGTACATTCTTTGCTTCCTGGCCATGCCGGTCTTGTTTTTGTCCTAAGGGCTTTTCAGTAGCTGTTTCTTATGTCTGGAATGCCCCTTCCCAGTCTTCACAGGACTGATTGCTCCCCCAGATATCCCAGACAGGACTTCTTTGAGTGACCCCTGCTCCTCTTCATAGCTTATCCCTATTGGAAGTTACCGCCTTTCTTCTCCCTTCTGCCCCAACCGTCACTAGGGCACAAACGACCTGACTGTGTCTATTCTGTTTCTCTTTGTTGTCTCAAAGCCTAGAATGGTGCCTGCGACCCAGTACACAGTCAACAAAGTATTTGCTTACTGTTGATCGAATGAGATCACTACATCTCTTTGAACACTAGTTTCCACTGAGAGAGAATGAAATAAGACTTCATACATATATGATAAAGCTATGATAGATATGTTTATATATGTATTTCTGTACTATGCATGTATGTATCTCTCACTTACATGTTTTATATGGTAAGCTAAGAATCCTAGGAACAGATTCTGAAACTGACATTCATTCCATCAGCAATACTTACTGAAAAAACTTGCAGTTTTTTAAAAAAAATTCATCTGAAGAATTTGTTGAAAACATTTCAAAATTACAAAGAGACCACTTGATAAAAGCTATTTTCTCAAACCAGATGGCAATTATTCAGGGCAAGAAAATTTTGGTAAATCACTTTTCTGGGTTTTACCAAATAACCAGACCCATTTGAAAGATGCAAGATTTCACTTCAGAACCCTATTGGGAAAAATAACATTTGTTGAACAAATGCCTACATAAATTAAATTAGGAATTAATTTTCAATATCCAACCTTTCTTGAGAAGAACATTAAATAACTTTTAGATATTCAGCTCATCTTTGACTTGAACTGAGAAACATTGAGCTAAATATTCATTTTGATTGATAAGAAAGAAAAAAACAGTTATTTGAATACTTTTTGCTGATTTTCAGGTGTGCACTTTTGCAAACCCATTAGATTTGTCATTACTCAAATATTATTTTATTATTTTAAATTAAGTAACATTATCTTGTTTTCATGGTATTCTATTTCATAGTAATTTTCTATTTACAACAGCGATGTAGTACTTATGGTGGTGATATAGTATCATTAAAAATATACTTAAGGCTGCGCGCAGTGGTTCACTCCTGTAATCTCAGCACTTTCGGAGGCCGCAGCTGGTGGATCACTTGAGGTCAGGAATTCGAGACCAGCATGACCAACATGGAGAAGCCCCATCTCCACTAAAAATAAAAGTTAGCGCGGGTGTGGTGGTACACATCTGTAATCCCAGCTACTCGAGAGGCTGAGGCAGGAGAATCACTTGAACCCAGGAGGTAGAGTTTGCAGTGAGCCAAGATCGTGCCATTGCACTCCAGCTTGGGCAACAAGAGTGAAACTCTGTCTCCAAAAAAAAAAAAAAAAGTATTTAAATTAAAAAGCAATTTTTGTTTAAAGAAAGTTATTGAATAAATGGTAAAATTGGTATACAGATATGACAAAATCATGAGAGTAGTACGTGACCACTGAAGTTTGAGAGAGAGAGGCCTAAAGTATGTTTTTATCTGTGGTAAAGAACAAGTTTTGTTTTTTAAACTTTCAATCTGTTGCAGGATGCCACTTTTATAAAACACAATGAAATTAATTAGAAGAAAAATAAAAATATTAAACATATTAAAAGGGTCAGCTTACATTTTAATTTATTAGATTCAATATTAAAAAAGTAATTCTGTCAAATTGTTATAAAAGTTTTAAATGCTTACTCTCAATTTTGCAATTGACCTCCCTGCATTCCAGTTAACAGTCAGTCTGCAGATCGGCAGTTGGTCCACAAACCAGACTTTGAGTAACATCGACTTAGAGAAAGCCTAGAGGAAAGGCAGTAGTTACAGCGTGCTAAAGAGAAAGGGTGATTGCAAAGTCTCCTTTTTCAAATTCTCACTTGAGTAGTCACTCCTAACTCCTATTCATACTCTCCTCCCCATTCCTACCACCTGTGGTCAGGTCCACCCCCTACCTTCTTTTTTTTCAAGGCAGAGTCTTCCTCTGTCACCTAGGCTGGAGTGCAGTGGCATGATGTCTGCTCACTGCAACCTCTGCCTCCCAGATTCAAGCGAGTCTCCTGCCACAGCCTCCTGGGTAGCTGGGATTACAGGTGTGCTACCACCCCACCCAGCTAATTTTTGTATTTTTAATACATACAGGGTTTAATCATGTTGGGCAGGCTGGTCTTGAACTCCTGACCTCAAGTGATCCACCCACCTTGACCTCTCAAAGTGCTAGAATTACAGGCATGAGCCACTGTGCCTGGCCAGGTCCACCATTATTGAGTATAAATGTATTATTATTATTATTATTTTCTATAAGTGTTCTTTCGCTAGGTGCGGTGGCTCACGCCTGTAATCCCAGGACTTTGGGAGGCTGAGGTGGGCGGATCACGAGGTCAGGAGTTCCAGACCAGCCTGGCTGATATGGTGAAACCTTGTCTCTACTAAAAATACAAAATTTACCCAGGTGTGGTGGCGCACGCCTGTAATCCCAGCTACTCGGGAGGCTAAGGCAGGAAAATTGCTTGAACCTGGGAGGTGGAGGCTGCAGTGAGCCAAGATCGTGACATTGCATTCCAGCCTGGCGACATAGGAAGACTGTGCCTCAATTAATTAATTAATTAATTAAATTTAATTTAAGTGTTCTTTCTCACCAAGTTGTTAAAGAAATGGGGCCCATAAAGGTTTACGAAGAAATTATCAAATGACTGTTTGTCCTGTATATAGTTCAAAATCTCTTTGAAGATGGATCTGTAAAAGTTTTACTTTTGAATTTAGTACCAGGAAAATATTCTCTTCTTAAAATCAATATGTTTGTAGCCAGGCGTGGTGTCATATGCCTGTAGTCCCAGCTACTAGGGAGGTAGAAGTAGGGGGATCGCTAGAACCCAGGAAGCAGAGGTTGCAGTGAGCCCAGATTGCACCACTGCACTCCAGCCTGGGCAACAGAGGGAGATCTTGTCTCAAAAAAAAAAAAAAGAAAGAAAAGAAAAAACTGTATGTTTTATTTTATTCCTTTGATCAAAAAATGACTGTTATACAACACATCCTGTCATATATCTCATGGTTTGTTTGCATGGAAAATCAGGTATAGGTTTAATGTACAATCACAGAAATTATATTGGTGTTTGATGTGTTGATGTGTTTATATTGCTCTTCTTTTCCATAGGTTTTTAGTTTCCTATTGTATGAGTGCACAAATTGAGAAAAGGAGTAGCCACTGGAAAATCAAGGATATAATTACTTTTAAAATATTTTACTTCAATCTAGGTAACCAAGGCGATCTCTTTCTTCCATTTTATTTTCTTTTTTAAGATGTAGTTTTGCTCCTGTTGCCTAGGCTGGAGTGCAATGGCCAGATCTTGGCTCGCTGCAAACTCTGCCTCCCAGTTTCAAGTGATTCTCCTGCCTCAGCCTCCCAAGTAGCTGGTATTACAGGAGCCTGCCACCACACCCGGCTACTTTTTGTATTTTTAGTAGAGACAGGGTTTCACCACGTTGGCCAGGCTGGTCTTGAACTCCTGACATTAGGTGATCTTGGCCTTGGCGTCCCAAAGTCCTGGGATTACAGGCATGAGCCACTGCCCGCGGCCTGTTGCTTAGATTTTAAGAAACAGAATTAATAGACAATGAACCTAAAATAAGCCATTATTCTTCTTATATTTACATATTTCTGATATCTTCTATAATAAAACTTTTGAGTAGATAAAAGTTACAGAGCTAGAGATGTGAGTGCTATTTTTTTAAAAATTGTATCTATTTCATTGGCATGGAATTTAACTTGTTCTCTGAGATTGAAACAGTTAACTCGTGATGGGCTCATGATGCAGCTAGTTCTGCATGTATTTTCTGGTTATTGTTAGTAGATTGTTGGAAGTGGACCTAGATTTGCTCAGGATATGAAGTAGGCATGATTCATCTAGTGATTTTGTAAGGGTTGTCTGCCCTAATTCCGGGAGAGTTGCTGTTGTTTGCCTGCTCCATTAAAGAGGAAGGCAGACATGAAGTGGATTGTATGACACCATGATTACTGGTCTTAGATACGGAGTTGAAACTACAGTGTCAACTCAAGGTCATCCAAGCAACAGTGGTGGGAAATGGGATTTGGAAATACCAGGAAGCAAAGTCCTTGCCTAAAGTTAGTTTAAACCTCTCTTTTTCTAGGTACATGCCTTTTTGGGGGATTTTGTTGTGTTTTCTGAATTTGCCACACATTCTTGTGGGAAGTCCAATATTGTCTTTAAGGTTTTTTTTGTTTTTTTGAGATTGAATCTTGTTCTTGTCACCTAGCCTGGAGTGCAAAGGTGTGATCTCGGCTCACTGCTCTGCCCCCTGGGTTCAAGCAATTCTCTTACCTGGTACCCACCACCATGCCTGGCTAATTTTTGTATGTTTAGTAGAGACAGAGTTTTGCCATGTTGGCTAGGCTGGTCTCGAACTCCTGACCTCAGGTGATCCGCCCACCTCGGACTCCCAAAGTGCTGAGATTACAGGCGTGAGCCACTGTGCCCGGCCCTTACTTTTTAAATGTTTCCTGGCTGCTGAAGAAGAGTTACCATTCCAGGCCTATCTTTAAGGCAGCCAGGAGTAAGCAGTAAACTGAAGGTGAAGTAGGGTGTCAGGAAGATCGGTGCTGTAAGGTGATATATTCAGTGATAAAGTGTCAAAAACTAGGGACAAATCATGGTTTTGGTGACAATGATTAATTTATTGCAATTTGAATTGATATTTGGATTTGCCATCCATCGTGAACATTGATTTAGAAATCAACATTGAGATTGTCATTCATGGCTGGGTGCTGTGACTCGTGCCTGTAATCTCAGCACTTTGGGAAGCTGGGTGGGAGGATCACTTCAGCCCAGGAGTTCGAGACCAGCCTGGGCAACATAGCAAAACCTTGTCTCTACTGAAAATACAAAAAGTTAGCCAGGTGTGATGATGCACCCTTGTAGTCCGCTACCTGGGAGACTGAGCTGGGGGGGATCACCTGAGCCAAGGAGGGTGAGGCTGCAGTGAGCTGTGATGGCACCATTGCGTTCTAGCTCGGGCAACAGAGCAGGACCCTATCTAAAAAACAAACAAACAAAAAACAACAACAAAAAAACCCAAACAAACAAACATTCTGTAGTAGTGATTGGGGTCTGGGAGTTCTTTAAGGTGCCACTCAGTTGACCTAATGCGGAAGAGATAAGAGAAAAAACAAATTCCTGAAATACTAATACTTACACTAAAACAAAGTATTGGCTGCTTGATCATGTTTAAAAAAAAAAAAAAAATAGACAGGCGCGGTGGCTCATGCCTGTAATCCCAGCACTTTGGGAGGCCAAGGTGGGTGGATCACAAGGTCAAGAGATTGAGACCATCCTGGCCAACATGGTGAAACCCCGTCTCTACTAAAAATACAAAAATTAGCCGGGTGTGGTGGTAGGCGCTTGTAATCCCAGCTACTTGGGAGGCTGAGGCAGAGAGTCGCTTGAACCCGGGAGGCGGAGGTTGCAGTGAGCCAAGATTGTGCCACTGCACTCCAGCCTGCGTACAGAGTGAGACTCCCTCTCAAAAAAAAAAAAAAAAAAGAAAGAAAGAAAAGAAAACTAAAGACCAGGTGCGGTGGCTCACGCCTGTAATCACAGCACTTTGGGAGACCAAGGCAGGCGGATCACAAGGTAAGAAGTTAGAAATCAGCCTGACCAACATGGTGAAACTCCATCTCTACTAAAAATACAAAAAATTAGCTGGGCACGGTAGCAGGCACCTGTAATTCCAGCTACTTGGGAGGCTGAGGCAGAAGAATCACTTGAACTCGGAGGGCAGAGGTTGTAGTGAGCTGAGATCACGCCACTGCACTCCAGCCTGGGCAACAGAGTGAGACTCCGTCTCAAATAAATAAATAAATAAATAAATAAGTAAAATAAGAAAACGAATGCATTTAAGACATTTATATAAAAGTTACTTTAAGGTATTATACGTGAATCCTTGCCTCATGGATTGTCCATTTTTACCGGAAAGAGCCTTAGTACAGAAACTATGACTGAATTAGTGCTTCACCTGTCATAGGATGAAAGAGATAACATCTATTAGCTTTCTTTAATGGAAGAAAACCTTCTCCCACTACATTAGTAATGTTCTGGAATAGAGCTGCAACAGCATACCAGAAAGTCTTGGTCAATAGACTAAACATTCTGTTTTATAATTTTAAAAAATATGATAAAGAACAATGGGCTTTTGGTGTAGTAATACTGTTCATTGAAAGAAAAAAACTGTAAATTTGGCAAGGCAGTTAAGCAAAATATGAACAGAAGAGTGCATGCTAGTTATATTAGTAAGTGAGCAGATTTCACAAATAATAGGAACACATCTCATGGGAACTAGACTATTTCCCAGATTTTGGCAATAATCTAAAAAGTGATACCTTTAAACATTTTCTTTAACTCACCCTACTTATATTGCCTAAGTCGACTTAAGCTAATGCTTCTACTGTTATAATTTCATTTTAGAGAATTATGTGATTTGGATGCTAAAAATAGCAACAAAATAGTAATAGCTCCTTCTGACCATAATGAGAATTGTTCATAATTTATATTAATATCCTTAAGTTATTCTGTGTTCCAAGATAAAGATATATTCCTTTCAAGCTAAATGGTTACTGTAGCAGTCACTTTTTAAGATAGTTAATTTATATCTTGAGATTACTTTGACTGTGCAGGTATTCTAGTATAAAATATTTAGTCACTGGGAAATTAGAAGTCCCAGAAGAAATTGTTTTCTTCTTTCATATCCCATGTTCTCTGGACAGTTTCCCACTCAGATGAAATATTTCAAAAGCATTAGAGAAAATAAGAGCTTTCTCTATTTTTATTTTATTTTTTATATATGTATATGTATATATACATATACATCTATCTATCTATATATATATTTTTGAGACCGAGTCTCTCTTCATCACCCAGGCTGGAGTGCAATGGTGCAATCTCTGCTCACCGCAACCTCCGTCTCCCGGGATCAAGCGATTCTTCTCCCTCAGCCTCCCATGTAGCTGGGACTACAGGTGCACGCCACCACGCCTGAATAATTTTGTATTTTTAGTAGAGACGGGTTTCACCATATCAGGCCAGGCTGGTCTTGAACTCCTGACCTCGTGATTTACCCGCCTCAGCCTCCCAAAGTGCTGGGATTACAGGCGTGAGCCACCGCGCCTGGGCTATTTATTTATTTATTATACAGAGTCTGCTCTGTCGTCCAGGCTAGAGTGCAGTGACATGATCCTGACTTACTGCAGCCTCAACCTCCCAGGCTCAAGTGATCTTCCCACCTCAGCCTCCTGAGTAGCTGGGACTACAGGTACATGCCACTGTGCCCAGCTAATTTTTGTATTTTTTTGTATGGATGGGGTTTCACCACGTTGCTCAGACTGGTCTCAAACTCCTGGGCTCAAGTGATCCACCCGCCTAGGCCTCCAAAGTGTTGGCATGAGCCACTGTACCTGGCCCAGGGAATATTTTTGAACACATTTTGAAACTTCGTCTTTTCATGGTGTGGATGAAGCCTAGCAACAGAGGAGAGGAGATAAGCAATTGACCTCACAATCAGTAGGAATCAGACTGCATAAGCTTTTCATATTCATTTTGCAAGTATCTAGTGTTTTTCTAGACAATTTGGTTGCTACATCATCCTGGCTTTCTAGACTCTTAATATCTCCATAAAGTCTTTTTTTTTTTTTTTTTTTTTTTTTTTTTTTTTTTT